>NC_042618.1:114068298-114381423 GCF_901001135.1 Rhinatrema bivittatum | reverse complement strand
ACGTGTGTGTGTGTCTGTGAGATGAGAGAACACCTGTGGGTGCAACAGCCCCCCCCCCCCTCGTCTCTGCCTGTAATCCATGGCAGTCTTAGGGAATCTGGAAATCAAAAGTTCCGAGGTATGGAGAGTAAGAAATTAAAAAAAAAATCCTTAATAGTTTGTTTATTGGGTGGTATTTGATGAGTCTGTTTCGAAATATTTTATGGGTGTTTGGAACATATGTAAGTTTTTAACTATTTGGTTATGAGCTATTTGTTAATTGTGTTGAATTATTCTTTTTATTGGTAGTTTTCTGCTTACAGAGTTCTAAGGGGGACCCCCTCATCACAAAGTTCTTAGGGGCACTCTGGCTTTCATTTGCAATAAGTGCCAGTAATATGGCCCTCTCTTTTTTTGTTTGCATACCTCTGTTCTAAAGGGACATTACTCCATCCAGGAATTATATCAAAATCATCTTTGGTTTGATAAGGATTTAATAGATCTTTGAGGGATCAAACATGGACTACTTTCTCTGTCCACTCCAATTTCACCCCATTCTTGTTCATAGTTTTGTAAGGACCTGGGGAACATTTTGGGGAAGGGGGAAGTCTTTTCCGAAGGGATGGGCTGCACCTTAACCAGGGTAGAACCAGGCTGCTGGTGCTAACCTTTAAAAAGGAGATAGAGTAGCTTTTAAACTAGAACAAAGGGGAAAGCAAATATTCCCTCAGCAAGCGCATGGTTCAGAGGGAGGCATCTTCAAAGGATACTAATGACGCATTAGAATTAGGGCATCCCAACAGTGATGTTCCAATAATAAGAAAAGTAGTCCAAATGCCTGTAATTAAAAACTCACCCAAGCCAAAAGATTTCAATTTATCCCTACCTATTAAAAAGCAGAATGAAATTACAAACAAAAAACACACTTTGAAATGTTTGTAGGCTAATGCAAGAAGTCTAAGTAGTAAGATGAGAACTAGAATGTATAGCAGTGAATGATGGCATAGACTTAATTGGCATCTCAGAGACAATGTGGAAGGAGGATAACCAAAGGGACAGTGCTATACTGGTGTACAAACTATATCGCAATGACAGAGAGGAGCATCTGGGAAGCAGGGTGGTGCTTTATGTCCAGAATGGCATAGAGTCCAGAGGGATAAAGATCCTAATGAGACTAAATGCACAATCAAATTTTTATGGGTAGAAATCCCTTGTGTGTTGGGAAAGAGTATAGTTATAGGAGTATACTACCGTCCACCTGGCCAAGATGGTGAGACGGACAGTGAAATGCTAAGAGAAATTAGGGAAGCTGATCAAATTGGTAGTGCAGTAATAATGGGAGATTTCAATTACCCCAATATTGACTGGGTAAATGTAACATTGGGACATGGTAGAGCAAGTTCCTGAATGGAATAAATGACAGTTTTATGGAGCAATTGGTTCAGGGAGCAGTTTTAGATCTTATTCTCAGTGGAGCACAGGATTTGGTGAGAGAGGTGCAACGGTGGTGGGGCCGCTTGGCAATAGTGATCATAATATGATCAAATTTGAATTAATGGCTGGAAGAGGGACAGTAAGCAAATCCACGGCTCTAGTGCTAAACTTTCAAAAAGGAAACCTTGATAAAATGAGAAAAATAGAAAACTGAGAGGCGTAACTACAAAGGTAAAAAGTGTTCAAGAGGCGTGGACATTGTTAAAAAAAAAAAAAAAAACCAAAACCCCCCCAAAAAAACCAAAAACCCATCCTTCCACACATTAAGAAAGGTGGAAGGAAGGCAAAACAATTACGGCATGGTTAAAAGGTGGTGAAAGAGGCTATTTTAGCCAAAAGATTTTCATTCAAAAATTGGAAGAAGGATCCAACAGAAGAAAATAGGATAAAGCATAAGCGGTAGCAAGTTAAATGTAAGACATTGATAAGACAGGCTAAGAGAGAATTTGAAAAGAAGTTGGCCGTAAAGGCAAAAGCTCACAGTAAAAACTTTTAAAAATATATCTGAAGCAGAAAGGCTGCGAGGAGTCAGTTGGACCGTTAATTGATTGAAGGAGGGGTTAAAGGGGCACGTAAGATAAGGCCATCGTGAAAAGATTAAACAATTTATTTGCTTCGGTGTTTACTGAAGAGGATGTTGGGGAGATACCAGTTCTGGAGATGGTTTTCATGGGTAATGATTCAGATGGACTGAACCAAATCACGGTGAACCTAGAAGATGTGGTAGACCTGATTGACAAACTGAAGAATTGTAAAACACCTGGACTGGATGATATACATCCTAGGGTTCTGAAGGAACTAAAAAATGAAATTTCAGATCTATTAGTCAACATTTGTAACCTATAATTAAAATCATCCATTGTGCCTGGAGGGTGGCTAATGTAACCCCAATATTTAAAAAGGGCTCCAGGGGCGATCCGGGAAACTTACAGACCAGTTAGCCTGACTTCAGTGCCAGGAAAAATAGTGGAAAGTAGAGATTTGCAAAGCCCAAACCTTTTGGTTCGGGTTTCGTTTTCGGCCTGCTGCAGGAAATTTCGTTTTTCCTGTCATTCGGGCTTTTGTTTTTCGTGGGGACCCAAAAATTTAGGTTAGTGCGCACTAACATTTTAACATTATCGCGCACTAACCCGAAAACTGAATTCATCCAAAACGATTGCACATCCCTAGTGGAAAGTGTTCTAAAGATCAAAATCACAGAGCATATAGCTTTAAAGACATGATTTAATGGAACAAAGTCAGCATGGCTTTACCCAAGGCAAATCTTACCTCACAAATCTGCTTCACTTTTTTGAAGGGGCTAATAAACATGTGGATGTAGTGTATTTGGATTTTGGGAAGGCATTTGACAAATTTCCTCATGAGAGGCTTCTAGGAAAAGTAAAAAGACATGGGATAGGTGGCAATGTCCTTTCATGGATTATAAACTGGTTAAAAGACAGGAAACAGAGTAGGATTAATAGACAATTTTCTCAGTGGAGGGGGATGGTTAGTGGAGTGCCTCAGGGATCTGTACTGGGACCCGTGCTTTTCAATATATTTATAAATGATCTGGAAAGGAATACAATGAGTGAGGTAATCAAATTGCAGATGATACAAAATTATTCAGAGTAGTTAAATCACAAACAAATTGTGATAAATTGCAGGAAGACCTTGTGAGACTGGAAAATTGGCATCCAAATGGCATGAAATTTAATGTGGATTAGTGCAAGGTGATGCATATAGGAAAAAATAACCCATGCTATAGTTACACGATGTTAAGTTCCATATTAGGAGCTACCACCCAGGAAAGAGATCTAGGTGTCATAGTGAATAATACATTGAACTCGTTGGTTCAGTGTGCTGTGGCAGTCAAAAGAGCAAAGAAAATATTAGGAATTATTAGGAAGGGAATGGTGAATAAAACGGAAAATAACATAATGCCTCTGTATTGCTCCATGGTGAGACTGCATCTTGAATTCTGTGTACAATTCTGGTCACCGCATCTCAAAAAAGATATAGTTGTGATGGAGAAGGTACAGAGAAGGGTGACCACAATGATAAAGTTAATGGAACAGCTCTCCTGTGAGGAAAGACTAAAGAGGTTAGGGCTGTTCAGCTTGGAGAAGAGATGGCCGAGGGGGGATATGATAGGTGTTTAAAATCATGAGAGTTCAGAGGTGAGGCGGGGAGAGCTGGCTAATTGCCTTTAATTTACCTTTGAACACTCCGGGGGTTACTTGCTGGCCTGGACAGTAAATTAACATCTACAGCTGATTATCTGCTTTCTGCTTGCTGAGACGTCACTTGGAGGCGGGACCCGGAAGCAGCTACAAAAACTGAACTATCTGCGGCGCGCAGCTAAAGCCGCGTGCGTTTAAGGGGCGCGCGGCTAAGCAGGGCTTCGCCGGTTTCACCAGTTTTGCCTCTCCTGGATTAAGGATTTATTGGACGTAGAATTGGCTTACAGCTAAAGGTAGGAATTATCTATGCTTTTCTCTCCTCAAACACCTCCAAAGTGAAATCCTCATTTTTAATTATACATTGTTCCATTCAGGTTTTTGTTGCCATATTAATAAATTGGGTTTTCCTTATAGTCATGCCGCACACCAAAAGGAAAGCAAAATTAAGGCCTCCTAGTGATGTGAATATGGTAGAAACAGGACAGAAAACTGTACTTGAATAGCTAGACCCTCAGAATTCCCCGCAAGGGCAGGCCGCTGTGAGAGAGGTATTAGAACGAAATGCCTCTCTCCTGGCCATTGAGACATCATTGAGCCCAGGGGCGCCAGCTCCTCCATCACCACCTGGAAGAGAGAGATGTATTCTCTCGTTAAGTCCAAGTGGTTTGCATGAGGGAACCTTAAACCCTGTGGATCCTCAAGAAAATTTAGACCAATCCAATAAGAACTTGGAATCTGTGGAACAAAGAATGCAAGAAGCAACACTATTGAGTATGATGGAAGGTTCCCTCGATATACCTAAAGAGACCAGTACATCAAGATTGATTAACCCTACTGATGGGAAACAAGATAATATTGATGTAATAATTAAAGTGGAAAATTTACCAATGAAACCTGTAAATATAACTTTGGAAAGCCTATGGAATTTTATGGTGAAATTAGATCTTTCAATAAATAAGTTAACTGAAGCTGTGATGAAAACATCCAGCTCATCAGTTAAAAATATTGCTGAGTTGGAAAGGCAAAAATCTGATATAGATGTAATAGAAAAACGGGTTTTGCAAATTGAGAAAATTCAGAGCCATCAGATAAATGTAGAAGGGGAAACAAATAAAAGATTAGAAAATTTAGAAAATGTAGTAAGATCTTTAAATTTAAGAGTCAGTAATTTCCCAATTATAAGCAAAATAAACCCTATGGAATTGTTTAGGAAATATATATTACAAATCTTGAAAATTCCTGAAAAATTCCTACCAGTGATAGTTAAAGCCTTTTATTTAGGGAGTAAGAAAAGTGAGATTGAATTAGATCGAATGGTAAAGGAATAGAAACTAGTAATAATTCCATAGATATATCCGATTTATTACAAAAATCACAGGAAGATTTGGAAATAAAGATAAGAGGGAAGTAATTAGTCCAATTTGCATTTTCCTCAGATAGGGATAATATATTCAGGTCTCTTTTCTGTAGTAGGCTAAATACTAAAGTCAAAAAGTATGGATCTTTCCTGATCTCACTAAATCTACTCTCATTCGTAGGAAAAACTTTTTGCAATATAGGAAGGTAGTATTAGATAAGGGGGGATATTTCAACTTAAAATATCCATGTAAGTGTATTATTAAGTTGGAAGGCAAGAACTACTCATTCTTAGACCCAGCTGGTTTGAAGGACCTACTTGCATAAAATGACTGGCTTTAATAATAAAGATAGGTCTTAGATAATGTATATTTTCTAGGTTTAAGTGTTTTTCCTTGTATTCCGTTCAGAAAGAGAGGATTTCGCTGATATTTTCCTTTTGGATTATGATTGACAAAGGGTTGATAAAGGAAAAGTATATGACTAAGTTGTAATATGGCTAGGTGTTAATTCAACTCAGTCATCATGATGTTTCAATGTTGTTTTTTGTTTATTGTAATGAAATGGAAAGCAATAAATAAAGAATTCAAAATAAAATCATGAGAGGTCTAGAATGGGTAAATTTGAATCTGTTATTTACTCTTTCAGATAATAGAAGGACTAGGGGGCACTCCGTGAAGTTAGCATGTAGTACATTTAAAACTAATTGGAGAAAGTTCTCTTTCACTCAATGCACAATTAAACTCTCTGTAATTTGTTGCCAGAGGATGTGGTTAGTGCAGTTAGTGTATCTGGGTTTAAAAAAGGTTTGGATAAGTTCTTGGAGGAGAAGTCCATTACCTGCTATTAATCAAGTTGACTTAGAAAATAGCCACTGCTATTACTAGCATCGGTAGTATGGGATATACTTAGTTTTTGGGTACTTGCCAGGTACTTGTAGCCTGGATTGGCCACTGTTGGAAGCAGGATGCTGGGCTTGGTCTGACCCAGTGTGGCATGTTCTTATGTACTTGAAGACAGGAAGAAGGGGGATGGAGGTGGGGAGCAAATAGTATTCACTTTTTAAGGGGAAGGGCCAGATGGAGCAGGAGCGAAGACTGAAGGCAAGCATGTACCCTGTAAATTTCAAAAGATTAAATTAAAAGGCAAGAAATGTTGTTTCTGTGGATGGCATTGTTGACAAATATGCGACAACTAGCTAATTGTATGGTTTCTCCCATTACATTCGGAGGGAGGCTAGGGGCATTGATTAAAACCCTGGGCTATACCATTGTAGCACTCCGCCTTATGGGGGTGGGTGGGAATACTTAGCATTTAGCTATCATCTCATTGCCTGTTTGTCAAAAGGCAGTATGTCTTCCTTGAGACACATGCATCAGGCAAGAAGCCGGTGGATCCTTACACTATTTACAAATAGATTAGTCCAATTATTAAAAAAACAAAAAAACAAAAACAAAGGAAAGTACTCCAAATGCAAAAAGGTTTTTTTTCCTCTGAGAAAAAATGTCTTGGGAGCCACAGTTCAGTGAAAAAATAAATCTATACAATTCTATGTAAATCAAGACAATAGGCAGATTTTTTTTCATTTGATTTTTAGACTGAAATGGAACATAATTATCATTATCACTATTAAGTAAAACTACTAAGTAAAACGAGAGTTCCCATGTTAAGTGAATTGTGAAAGTAAAAATGTTTCTTTTTTGGGCAAGTACATAGTTATCTCAATTTAATATGGTCATGCTGCAAACTGTTTTTTTAAACTTCATTTGTTTACACAACGTGTTTACATATTTTGTTTTTTCCCTATCTTTTTTCTAGCTTTTGGGTTTTGTGAGTATAAAGAGCCAGAATCCACACTACGAGCATTGCGATTACTTCATGATCTTCAGATCGGAGAGAAGAAGTTGCTAGTTAAAGTCGATGCAAAGACAAAGGCACAGTTGGATGAATGGAAGGCAAAGAAAAGGGCTTCTAATGGGGTAGGTAATATGATTCAGTGCACAGCTTTATAAAAGCCAGTCGTGGAACTAGTCTGGATCATTAACATGGCCTTCATGATAGGTAAACCCTTAGACTTAGCTTTTCTCTACTTCTTGAGCGTGGTACTGAGTACTACTTCTAGCCCCAGCTGACTTGAAGATTTTAAAGTCAATTTTAAAAGCCAGGTGCATGCCGAATTCGAGAGATGTGTGCGCGTGTCCACCCGATTTTACAAGCCACTCACATGCGTGTACAAGTTCCAATGCGCAAATATCTTGCATCGGGGGGGAAAAAGGGCGGACTGTGGGCATGGCGTGGGCATTCTGGGGTGGGGCCAAGAGTTGTGTGCGCAAGTACCTATGTGGCTGGCCGTGCGCTCAGGGATAGTTGATTGTAAAGTTACTTCTGCTATGGAGGAGGTGTAAGTCTCAATAAAACTATTTCCTGTTATCTCTGAGGTATTTGAGGAGTCTAGGTTAACTGGGGGGGAAGGGATAGTGCAGGCTAAAGAAACCATAGCTGTAGACTGGGCAAACTGATGGATGGACCGGTGAAACTGGTCATGGCTTGGAGCGCACGCCTATTAGAAAATTCCCTCCCTTGCGTGGCTCAAAGCCGACTTGTGCCGTTGTGTGCGCGCACTTGTAAAATTAAGTACACACATCCGCATGCCAGGGCTTTTTTTTTAGGATATAAAATTGCTGCGCATCTGGCCATACACTTATTACACATGTATATGTGCACCCGTTTGAAAGTTACTGTCCCTATGTGTAAAATGTTATATGTGAAGAATTGTTTATAAGAAATTAATGAAACTTTGTCATGATGTAGTATATTGTATTTGTAGGGCAGTTAAAAAATCTATTTCCATTTGTCACATGTTGATTTGAGATTCACCAGTACTCATCAGATCTAAAGTGAAGATTATAGATTCTTAAGATTGTGAGAAAGTTGACATGTCTTTAACATGTTCTTCATATTTGTGTCTATATTTGTGCATACTCCAAAAATGTTAGACCAACTCATACTTTAAAATAGTTCCAGCAAAGGAAGCCATCTACAACAAAATACTAATGAAACATTACTAACCATACCCAGATTAGTTTTAATCTGTCTTTATGTTGGATTCTTTTTATAATTTAAATGTTTTATGTTGATGTTGGTGGCAGGTTTTTTTGCCAGCGTTGTACACTGCTTTGGATGGGCTGTAATCTGGGAAAGCAATAGAAAAAGCTTAAAATAAATTGTTGCCAAGTTATTTTCAGCAGATCTCAGAAATACTGCATATTATTTGTATTATGGTAATAGTAAATTGTTGGTGAATCAGCTTTTTCCGTGTCTTAAAATTCCACAGCCTCTTTTTGCTCTCCTAAATGTTCTGGAATCCTCCTGAGTTATGCTGTAGTTACACAATGTTAGGCTCTCTTAGGAGTTACCACCTAGGAAAGAGATCTAGACATCATTGTGGATAATACATTGAAATCGTAGGCCCAGGGAACAGTGGCAATCAAAAAAGCAAACAATGTTAGGAATTATTAGGAAGAGAATGGCAAATAAAACGTAGGATGTCATAATGCCTCTGTATCGCTCCATAGTGAGACTGCACCTTGAATACTGTGTGCAATCCTGGTCACCACATCTCAAAAAGGATATCGTTTCACTGGAGAAGGTGCAGAGAAGGGTGACCAAAATAAGGGGCATGGAACGGCTGCCCTACGAGGAAAGGCTAAGGAAGTTAGGGCTGTTTACTTTGGAGAAGAGAATATTTGGGGGGGGATATGATAGAAGTCTACAAAATCATGAAAGGACTCAAACAAGTTAATGTAAATCGGTTATTTACTTTCTCAGATAGTAGAAGGACTGAGGGCACTCCATGAAGTTAGCAAGTAGCTCATTTAAATCAAATCTAAGAAAATTCTTTTTCACTCTGTGCATAGTTAAGTTATGTAATTCATTGCCAGAGGATGTGATTACAGCAGTTAGTATAACTGTTTTAAAAAAGATTTGGATAAGTTCCTAGAGGAAAAATCCATAAACTGCTATTAAGGTAATTAATAAGCAATGATAGCTTGTGATTTATGTAATGTTTGGGTACTTGCCAGGTACCTGTGACTTGGATTGGCCACTGTTGGAAACAGGATACTGGGCTTGATGGACCCTTGGTCTGATCCAGTATGGCATATCTTATGTTCTTATGAAGAAAATATGCTTTCTATTCACTGAACAGTTTTGGAATGGTATTTTTGTCTGTTAATATGATTACGTAATATTTCAGCAGTTCTCAACCGGTGTGTCGCTAAGCACCAGCAAGTGTGTTGCGCACTTCCTGTTCCCCCGCTGCTCTTCCCTCCTCACCCCAGTGAGACACACACACTTCAACGAACACTACTGCCATTCCTGCCCGAGCTATCAACACATTCAAGGCCGGAGAGGAACGGCAGCAGTGTTCGTGGAAGCCAGCAACAGCAACATGGCCCTTACTTCCCTGTACGTACCCGGATCAGTCCAGACTGTGGGTTGAGCCTCCTTTCCAGCAGGTGGAGACAGACTAAAACTGAAAGGATATCCTATATGAGGACAGAGCCTATCCTGTAACCCTTCAGTATTCGTCTGTCTCCAGCAGATGTAGCAGCTTACCCTTCAGTCTCCTGCTCTAGGCTAGTCAGCCTTTTCTTTTCTTCATGGATCAAGCAAGTACTTATTCCTTAGGGATCTAGTGTGATCTTCCTGTAAAAAAAAAAAAAAAAAAAAAATTGACAGGGCGTTGTAGTTTTTCTTTGGTGCAGGAGACAGTTCCGTCTCCTGGCTCTTGCCGGACTCAGGGGAGCTTTGCGTGCAGTTCATAGCCTGAGTCCGTAGCCACTTCCAGGTGTGGGGACCGAGTCTGGTGGTCCAGGTCTCGTCTCCCCCTCCTCTGGCTGCCGAAGGGGCTTGGTTTCCCACTGCTGTGCTCAGTCTGTAAAAAAAAAACAAAAAAAAAAAATCCCCACAAAAACAGTTAAAAGTATTCAAAGTGCTTTTTAACTTACCTTACAGCAGTAGACCCATTTTGGTTTTAATTTTGGTCTTCAGAGGGCTTGAACAGGCAGCCAGAAAGGCAGGAGTCAGCAGGATTCCCTCCTGCTTCACTCTGTGCCTGTAAGCTGCCAATCAAATGTTTTTTTTCCTGCAGTTTTTTTCTTCAGAGCGGCTCTCCTTATGCTGAGGCAGGCAGCTTGCCTCTCTTGTGGTCAGCCCTCGTCGCAATTTTTGCGAGAGGGCCTCTGTTCTGCTTGCTTGCCGGGTGGGGAAGGTCCCTCCTCGTCAGGGCAGGCAAATTTAGTCCGGGGATCAAGGGCCCGGGAATGGCGGCCATCTTGGATTTTTCAGCGGCTCTGTTTTCAGAGCTGCCTGGGGCTGGGAGGCCGATATTTTTTTTTTCTCAGTCTCCCCCCGATTTGAGCCCCATGGGCCCCCAGGATGAATTCCCTGACCCCCCTCCCCCACCCGGGAAATCTAGGGCCCGTTTTTCAACAGAACTTGTCCTCCTCCTCCTGCATAAATCCTATTTAGCCAGCCTGCAGGAGGAGGAGGAAGGTGTCCCGCCCCCCCCGGGCAAAAATTCCCTGCTCCGCGCTGTTGACTGTTGGCCTGGCTGCGGAGCCCCCGGGTCCTATTCAGGTGTGGGTGGTCCCGGGGGTTCCCTCCCCCTGCGGACCCGGTACTCCCGGATCCTAACGCCTCCCTTGATACAGAGGGTACCCTACGGATGTTCCGCAGGGAGGAGCTGGAACCCCTCATCCCTTTTGTCCTCCCAGAATTGAGGTTGGAGGGGCCCCCCGCGGACACCCTTACGGCCTCTTTGCCTAAAGATACGGACCTGGTCCTGGTGGGACTCGGGGCTCCGGCTACCGCCTTCCCTTTTCATCCCATGCACAAGCTGTTGCTCCTGCGGGAATGGGAGGCTCCCGAAGCGGGCTTCCAGGTGGCGCGGGCCATGGATAAGCTCTACACCCTCCCGGAGGAGTGTTTGGAAATTTTTAAAAAATCCCTCCGTGGACTCCTTCGTCTCTGCGGTCACCAAACATACCTCCATCCCTGTAGAAGGATCGGCGGCCCTGAAAGACGCCCAGGACCGCAAGCTCGAGGCACATATGAATCGCATTTCTGATGTCTTGGCGCTGGGGATTCGTGCAACCTTTTGAAGTGGTCTCATGCTACGGGCAGGTCTCAGGTGGGTTCAACAGTTACTCTGCAACCAGGACGAGCATCTCAAAGCCGTTGTCGCTTATGGGGCTGATGCGCTTTATGACCTCATTTGCGTTCAGTCTAAGGCGATGGCCTCGGTGGTCTGTGCAATTGGTCGGCCGATCCGTCCTCCAAGGCCCGGCTGGGCACGTTGCCTTTCAAAGGTAAGCTTTTTGGTGAGGACCTCGAGAAGCTTATGGATTCCTTGGGGGACAATAAGGTCCATAAGCTCCCGGAGGACCGTCCAAGGCCATCCCGCTCCTTTACACCCTCTTGTCCTCGCTTCCGGGGTCAGAGACTGTATACCACACGCGGCCGGGGTGGCTCCTCGAGGGGTTATTCTTCTCGATCTCAGTCTTGGTCGCAGCCCTTTCGTGGGCGTCGTCTCTTTCGCGAGGGCCAGCCCGTGTGCTCCACCCCCAAGCCGGCCACCCAATGAAGTTCACTTGGCTCATTCCTCAGTCCCCTTCCTAGGCGGCTGCCTCTCCCTGTTTTTTGAGGAATGGGTAAAGATCATGTCGGACCAGTGGGTCCTCGACATTATCAGAAACTGGTATGCCTTCGAAATTGTTCGCGACTTACCGGATCTTTTTATCTCTTCCCCATGCGGGCGGTTCAAGCGGGAAACGGTGGAGCAAACCCTCGCCAGGCTCCTGAGTTTGGGTGCGGTGGTCCCGGTTCCGGAGAAGGAACTTGGCGCAGGCCAGTATTCTATTTACTTCGTTGTCCCCAAGAAGGACAGGTCTTTTCGTCCGATCTTGGACCTCAAAAGAGTCAACCGGGCCCTCAAGATCCCGCATTTCCGCATGGAAACCCTGTGAGCGGTTATCGCGGCGGTTCGCCCCGGAGAGTTCCTCGCTTCGCTTGATCTGACAGAGGCGTATTTCCATATTCCGATTCACCGCGATTTCCAGAAGTATCTTCGCTTCCATGTCCTTAATCGGGATTTCCAGTTTCGGGCGCTTCCCTTCGGCCTCGCTACCACGCCTTGCACCTTCACCAAGGTCATGGTGGTGGTGGCGGCGGCTCTCCGCAGGGAAGGAATTCTTGTTCACCCCTAACTGGACGACTGGCTCGTGCGGGCCAAGTCAGAGGCTCTTTGTCGGCAGGCGGTGGATCGCGTGTTAGCTCTCCTCGTGTCTCTCGGGTGGATAGTGAATTTCTTCAAGAGCAACCTTCAGCCCTCTCAGGAGTTAGAATTCCTGGGAGCCCACTTCGACACCCGGGTGGGCAAGGTCTTCTTGCCGCGTGCGAGGGCTCTCAAGTTGATCGACCAGATTCAGAATCTGATCTCGCTACCTCTTCCGAAGGCCTGGGACTACCTACAGGTCTTGGGATCCATGACGTCCACCATCGACCTAGTCCCCTGGGCTTTTGCTCATATGCGACCGTTACAGAAAGCTTTGCTTTCCCGTTGGCAGCCGGTGTCGGAACAGTTTCACATAGTCCTTCCGTTCTTGGACTCTACAGTCGCCAACTTGCAGTGGTGGCTTTCCCTTCCTCTCCAAGCCCCACAGTGGACGATAGTAACCACGGACGCCAGTCTCTCGGCCTGGGGTGCGGTCTTTCTTTCCCAGTCCACTCAAGGGATCTGGTCGACAGCTCAGTCTTGCTGGCACATCAATCGATTGGAGACTCGGGTGGTGTTCTTGGCTCTTCAGGAGTTTCTCTCCCTCGTCCGTGGCAAAGTGGTAAGGGTTCTGTCCGACACCTCCACCACCGTGGCCTACATCAATCGCCAAGGGAGCACCCGCAGTCCACTGGTGACTCTCGAAACCAGCCGTCTCTTTTCCTGGGCCGAGCGACATCTACAGTGCCTAACGCCTCCCACATCGCGAGCAAGGAGAATGTTCAGGCCGATTTTCTCAGTCAATCGCTCGATCCGGGGGAGTGGGAACTCTCGGATGCGGCTATGGATCTGATCGTCGACAGGTGGGGTCCCCCCCACCTAGACCTCATGGCGACCCTCCGCAATGCCAAGGCAAATCGGTTCTTCAGCTGCTGGAGGGAGCATGGCTCGGAGGGCGTGGATGCTCTAGCTCTCCCTTGGCCGGCAGACGTCCTTCTGTACGTGTTCCCCCTGTGGCCCCACCTTCTTTGGCAGGGGCCCGTATTTTTCGACCAGGCCGATCACTTCTGTCTAGCAGCCTGGCTTTTGAACGGCGACGCCTGAGGCGTAAGGGCTACAAGGAGGAGGTCATCTCCACCTTACTGCGGGCCCAAAAGCAGTCGACTTCGCTGGCTTACGTGCGTATCTGGAAGGTGTTTGAATCTGTGTGTGCGGAGTCCGGGGTCTCAGCGCGCTCCGCCCCGGTCTCGTTGGTCCTTTTTTTTCTTCAGAAAGGTCTTTCCAAGGGTCTTTCCTTTAGTTTTCTGTGCGTGCAAGTCTCTGCTCTCAGCTCTCTCCTGGGTCGGGTAGAAGGCCATCCCTTAGCGGGACACCCGGACATGATTCGGTTTTTGAAGGGCGTCGAGAACCTACGGCCACCTTGGTCAACTTGCCCGTCGTGGAGTCTTAACCTGGTCCTTTGGGCCCTCTGTACAGCTCCATTCGAACCTCTCCATCGCGCTACTCTAAAGGATCTTACGCTCAAGACTGTCTTTCTTGTCTCTATCTCCTCCGCTCGCCTGATCTCCGAGATCCAAGTGTTGTCCTGTCGGGAACCTTTTATGCGTTTTTCCGATTCCGGGGTATCCCTCAAAACGGTCCCTTCTTTCTTACCAAAGGTTGTTTCTAATTTTCATGTCAACCAGTCGGTAGAGCTCCCTGCGTTTTCCCCAGAGGAGATTGCAGGTACGGCTAGGGGCGATCTCCGTAAGCTAGATGCCATCGAGTTCTTCTTCGCTATCTCCAGGTTACCAATGACTTTCGGGTCTCGGACCACCTTTTTGTCCTTTGGAGTGGGCCCAATCGGGGTAAACAGGCTTCTAAGACCACTATTGTGCGGTGGTTCAAGGAAGCAATCTCCTCGGCCTATCGTTCCCAAGGGCCTCAAGGCTCATTCACTGCGCTCCCAAGCTACTTCCTGGGCGGAGAGTTAATCGGTCTCTCCGCAGGAGATTTGCAGGGCTGCTACTTGGACGTCCTTGCATACTTTTACTCGACACTACCGTCTGGATGTGCAAGCTCCGGTTTTTGGTTCTTTTGGGCAGTAAGTGCTTCGAGCGGGGCTGTCTCGGTCCCACCTGGTTTAGGGAAGCTTTGGTACATCCCACAGTCTGGACTGATCCGGGTATGTACAGGGAAAGGAAAATTAGTTCTTACCTGTTAATTTTCGTTCCTGTAGTACCACGGATCAGTCCAGACTCCTTCCCTGTCTATCTGTCTTTCTTTCTGTCCTCTCGAAGCTTGTTTCTTGCAGATTCTAATACTTCATTTTTGTGCAAGAAATACTGAGCAATTACACTCGAAGCCTTGGTTGTTTAAATACCAAGTATATGCAAGAGCGTAATCTTATACCATGTTCCTTACATTGTTCTATAGTTGCTCCTTTGATCTTTATGGTTACTTGCTTGATCTTATTCTGGTTTTGATATTTTCTGCTTTGACAATGGGTTATACTGAAGGGTTACAGGATAGGCTCTGTCCTCATATAGGATATCCTTTCAGTTTTAGTCTGTCTCCACCTGCTGGAAAGGAGGCTCAACCCACAGTCTGGACTGATGCTTGGTACTACAGGAACGAAAATTAACAGGTAAGAACTAATTTTCCTTTCTTCCCACCCCTGCAGCCCGGAGGAGGAAGTGATGTTCAGCAGGGCACACGGGAAGAAGAAAGGGCCATGCTGCTGCCGCCGTTGCTGCAGAAATCGTGTCCCAAGGCTCCCCCACAGCGGTAAGAAGGCAGCACCTGGCTGTTTGCCTGTGCAGAGCAGTCAGCTGAGAATGTGGCTGTGGGGATTTCCTGTTGTATGTGGCTGTTTGGGAAATCCATCAATTAACTGCCCCAGGTCTGCAGCATTGAAGGACTGTCTTAGAATGGAGAAAGTATGAAAACAAGCTTCATGTAATTACAGCAGTCAGGCCTATCTAAAAGGATTTTTTTTTTTTGTAGCTTTTAACTTCTGTTGGTATCATTAGTACAGTTTATTGGGGCAATTTACAAAAGTGCCCCTAATGATGCAAACTCCACGGTTACTTTTACCTGCGAGCTTTGCCCCAGTTTTCAAAGGGAACATGCAAGCCCCCTGGGGGAAGGACTTGTAGAGATTTGCAGCTGCTTTTCTTCTGCTGGAAATAATGCTTGGTGTTCTGAAAGGGCAATCAAAGCCCCGTTATTTTCCTCCCATGACCTAACCCCCACCCCCAGGGAATGCCTATTCATAATGTAGATAAAAGTACCTGAGTTCTTAATCCCTGGCTAAAGAGGCGGGCAATTTGTAAATAACCAATTTACACCGAGAAAGTCTGTTTACCCCCCTTAAAGAGCTCTTGAAAATTGTTCAAGGCAAAAACACCAATGTCTAAGCAGATTTACAAAAAAAATGTCACTGAAGTGATGCATTCAGCTGTGATATCCCCCAAAAATTCCAAGATGTGGGTGGAAAAAACGTCCAATAATAAGACAGCAAACAGAAACTTCCCGTTAGGTATGCTTGAATGTGGATTTGGATTTACATGCCTTTCTAAGTTCAAGGCAAGTGACATTTCAGGTACAGTTGTTGGCAGGTATTTCCCCTTCCCAGAAGGCTTGCAATGCAAGTTTCCTTTCTGAATCACTCCTTCACCGCCACAGACCTGGGGCAGCTAATGGACAGATTTCCCAAACTTCCGTGTGACAGGAAATCTCCATGGCCATATTCTCAGCTGACTGCTCTGCACCGCGATGGTCAAAGCACAGGCAAACAACTGAGTGCTCCCTTCTTACCATGCGGGGAAGTCACTTCTGCTGCAGTTCCCAGCTTGTCACGACTCTGCTTTAATAGCAGCATACCAGCTGCCTTGTGTTGTAGCTGCTATATGTGTTAGGGGTGAGTGAGTGAGACAGAGAGAGTGAGCCAGCATGTGCAAGCATGGGAGAGAATGTATGTGATTGAGACTGTGTGTAAGTGAGAGAGGAAGAGAGTGGTGTGTGTGGGAGAGAGAGAGATTGATCAGGGAGGTGACTGGTATGTGTGGGAGAGAAAGATAACTGGTGTGTGTGTGTTGAGAGAGACAGACTAGCCATGGGCCCATGGAAGAGGAGTGTGAGGACAGCTTCAGCAGCCATTGCTGCTTCTGGTGTGTGCTATTGGCCTACGAGGGAAAAGAGTAGGAGAGTTGCTGGAGAGGGTAAGTAAAGGTTGCTTTTAAAATTGATCTTCCTTGATTGACTGCCATTTTAATTATTGAGTATAACTTTTTTTATTTTGTATTTTTATTTAGATTTTTATATTCTACTTTATCCCAGGACAAGCAGGATGCTAGTGCTCACATATGGGTGACATCGGTAATGGAGCCCTATGTACGGAAAAACTTCTTTAAAAGTTTCCATGAAACTTTTGAATGGCACCGGAGTGCCTACTGAGCATGCCCAGCATGCCATGATATTCCCTGCCACAGGGGTCTCCCTTCAGTATTCTTTTTTCCGCGAAGCCGTTAGCATCGCGGGTTTAATTGGAATCCTGAGGTGATTTTCACCTATTTCAAATTTTCGGAAAAAATTACTTCCACCGCAGGGGTTTCCCACAGTATCACCAGCGGTAACTTTTTCCGTTGTCGGTTTCCGGCTGGGACCGATATTTTTGGGTTTCGCCGTCGACGGCTGTCCGGCGCCATGGCCTCCGGTTTTAAAAAGTGCCCAAATTGTGTGAGGACAATGTCGATCACCGACCCTCACTTTGAATGTGTTCTTTGCTTAGGCAAAGATCACAATATCCAAACATGTAAATCATGTGCGGAAATGACAGCTAAAGGTCGTCGTCTTCGGGCCGAAAAGATGGAGCAGTTATTCAATATTCAATTGCTTCCAAGGCCTTCGACCTCAGCGCAATCTTCTCCATCCGCTTCAGTCCGTCAACTCATGCTGAAGCAGAAACGTCCGGAGGCGGGAGATGCCTCAACGCCATCCCCTTCGGTTTCATCAAAAGCATCGACCTCGGGGAGCGAAAAGCAAAAAGAAAAACACCGCCACCGGCATCGAAGACGCCAGGTAACGATGACCGAGGATCCATCGTCAGGCACGGCCTCGCCTGCAAAGAAACCCCGGACGGGGACTGAGGCTCCGAGGCCTAGTGATCCAGGGCGATCCCCACCGATATCGGTGCCGGGCTCCGTACCTCCTCAGGGCTCTGAGGAGGTATCGGCATCGCCAACACCGCCTCCATCCATAGCTGCTCTGTTATCACCAGCTGTGAGAGTGGAACTTGACTCTTTTATTCGTCAAGCGGTGCAACAGGCTCTGTGCGATGCGACACCTCCATCGATGCCGATTCCATCACCGAGGGAGCCAGCACCATCGATGCCGCAGACACCGAGGCCACGGGAACCGGTCCCAATGCCTACTCCGGTACATTCACTGGTGCCACAGGTACCTCCACCGATACCTTCACCGGTGCCACCAGTACCTACACCGGTGCCCACACCGATACCACCGATGCCAGCACCGGTGCCCAAAGAAGATGTCTCCATGCTACATCCAGTTTTTACTAAACTGGACACACTCCTAGACATCCTCACTAATAAATTACCAGGGGAACCGATTCCAGGCCCATCTGGAGTGCCAAGACCCCCAAGGCCTCGTTCTCCTGTCTTACCACCACAACCTATGCAGCCAATCACTCACCACACACCAAGTGAGATGCCTGAAGACACCGGTTCTGATTATTCTTCGGATGAAGAAATATTTTCAGAGCCTTCTCCACCTGATGACCACAGGAAGTCTCCTCCTGAGGACCTCTCCTTCACAAATTTTGTTAAAGAGATGGCTGACACCATCCCTTTTCCCATTCAAACAGAGGTGGATGCACGTCAAGACATTGGAAGTCCTCCAGTTTGTGGACCCTCCCAAGGAAATGCTGGCAGTCCCTGTCCATGAAGTTTTCCAGGAGCTGCAATATAGGATTTGGGAGCATCCAGGATCGGTGTCTGCAGTAAACAAGAGAGCAGAGGCGACCTACCTAGTGCAACCTATCCCAGGGTTCCAGAAAACACAGTTGCCTCACCAGTCAGTGGTCGTCGAATCCGCCCAGAAGAAGGCGAAGCGGCAAAAGTCACACTCCTCTGTACCACCTGGGAAAGAGAGTAGATTTCTGGACAACCTGGGAAGGAAAATCTTTCAAGGTTCAATGCTGGTTTCAAAGATATCATCCTATCAACTATATATGAACCAGTACCAAAGGAACCTTTGGAAGCAGGTTCAAGAACTCTCTCTCTCTTCCTGAACAATATCAGGAATCCTTATAGGACATCATTCATAAAGGCCTCGAATCAGGTAAACATGAGGTCCGAGCCACCTATGACTGTTTCGAGACTGCTGCACGACTATCAGCATCTGGTATTGCTGCAAGAAGGTGGGCATGGCTCAAGGCCTCTGATCTGCGCCCAGAGGTCCAAGACCATTTAGCAGATCTGCCTTGTGTGGGGGATAATCTTTTTGGAGAGAAGATAAAAGAAGCTGTGGCAACCCTAAAGGACCACACTGAAACATTAAAACAGTTATCTTCTCAACCACAAGAGACTCAGCCTTCTACCAGGAAGTTTCCAAGGCGTGACACTCGGAGGTCCATCCGGGCGCTCAGGTCACGGTGTGCACTCATGCGCCTTCACTGCTTGAGCGCCCAAATTTGGACGTGCGTTCATGCACCTTCGCCGGTGTTTGGGCGCTCAAGGGTCAGGGGTGACGTCACAAGCTGCAAGATGGCGCTGGGGAGGCAGTGAGCGGCGGAACGGAGGGAGGCAGGCGAGCCGGAGCTGTCCCGCATGCAGGAAAGGTAGGGGAGCCGCCGCCCCGCCCCCTCCCGCACCCCCCCCCCCCCCCGGCCCTGGCTCCGCCGCTCTGGCAATCTTCCAGTTGCCTGCCGGTGCAATTTTTTTGGCATGATGAGCTCACACCGCCTGTACGTCCCATTTCGGCGCTCAAGCCAGCGAAGGTGCCTTGAGCACCCAAATTGGAAGTACAGGCGAGCGTTCATGCATCTTCGCCGGCGGGGGCTGCTGGAAGCCGCCTCACGGAGAGCGCCCGATCCGCCCCGGGCTGCTGAAGCAGGAGAAGGAATGCTGAAAGAGAAAATGAAGGGACAACAAGAGCCAAAGCGGAAGAAGGAATGCTGCAGGAGAGAGTGAAGGGTTGTGAGCCAAAGCGGGAGAAGGCATGCTGAAAGAGAAAGTGAAGGGACATTTGTGAGTCAATGTCCCTGTCCCTGTCAGTGCGGGCCCGTACGGGAGACCGGCACCCATAGACGTGGCCAGGGCAGGTGAGCCGGGGGCTGGGGGAAAGTTTGCCCGTGAAATTTCACGGGCAAACTTTACTGCCTACCCTCTAACGCAGGGGTAAGGGTAGGCGGTAATTTAGCAGGTTAAAGATGCGGCTAAACTGCAGGTTAAAAAGGCGATAGTCGGGGCGCACGTTACTGTTTGGGAGGGAATAGCTAATCCGATCGTTTACATCTCATATACATGCCGCGGGCGGAAAGGGTTACTCGTTGATTTAAAGAAGCGGTAAGGATGGGTTAAAAGGGATAGTGAATCGCGGGTTGGACTTGCGCGGGTACAAAGCGGGTTAGAAACGGGGTAATCGTGGCCGCGCTTTACTGTATCGGCCTGTTAGAGTTCATACAGCCAAGGCAGGCTAAGAAAATTGAGGATTCTGGGGCACTTTCCTTTCTCCATGTTGGTTTTCTGTTCAGGCACACTCATTTGACATA
The DNA here is from genome assembly GCF_901001135.1 of Rhinatrema bivittatum. NCBI lineage: Eukaryota > Metazoa > Chordata > Amphibia > Gymnophiona > Rhinatrematidae > Rhinatrema > Rhinatrema bivittatum. The sequence goes on along the minus strand of NC_042618.1, from coordinate 114,361,382 downwards.
AGTTTGAGTGTTGTCCAGTTTTGCCTATGATTTATTTTCTTTGATTCTATATCACCCATTCTGTATTGTGCAGTGCCTTGTTCCTTCCTTTGTCTTGTGTAAAATCAAGTGTAAAAAAAACAAAACTTAGATCCTAAAGGCATATCTTGATGAAACACTGCCTATAAAGTTGAAACTCTTTTCCAAAAGTTATAGAGTAATATACAGTCCTATATAATATACAGATATTTCTGTCCACCCACACCCTGTCCAATATTCTCTAGAATCCAAGCAGTTTACAGCATCAAATCACATACATAGTTGTACAGCGAAAACTTAAAGCAGTAAAACAAATAAAACCAGACAAGACTTTTCACAAAAATAGACAAAATAATCCTGCTGAAAACAGAGCAGTTATGAGAAACACAGTTAAGTTAGTTGACAAGAATAATATCCTACACATTTTCTACCAAGTCAAGTTAAACTAAAGTTACTCCTCATCTGTACAGTTCTAATACCTGAAGGCTATTTTTTAGACATTTTTTCTAAATGTAATATAATTTAATTCTAGCATAATGGTGAGAGGTTGGTATTGTGAATTCTTTGTGTTAGCAGTAAAGAACACGTTGAAGAGAGACTGTGTCCATTTGGTAGGTGCATAAATTTGCTAGCAGTAAAGGAGCAAAGTAGACCGATGGATTTGCATGCTTAAATTTGCCAGCAGTAAGGAAGAACACAGACACAGGTAAAGAACCAAAGATCATTTACTGTTCTGCTCACAAAGAAGACATGTGGAACTTCTGTGTGTTTCAAAATAAGAGTAAACCTTTGCAAAGTATTAGCTTTTAGCAATGTCTAGTGCATTCTATGGAAAAAATGAAGCTACTGACAGAGTATGATAGTCTATAATATAGTTTCACCAAAACATCAGGACATCCTCCCAGCTCTTTCAAATAGCATCAAGCTTCTACTTCCACTTTGCTGTAAGCTAGTTCATATTTCCATTCAATTCCTGCCATAAAAAGATATATCCTCATTGCAGCTTTTGGTAAGGTGCCCCAGAGCTGCACAAATGTATCCAAATTGGTTCTAAACTAGGAACAGTCTCTTTAGCAGTTCTGCTATAGTAGGCAGTCTGTGATCTTCCAATATTTCCAAAAATATATTCTAGCTCAATTTACATTTTTAAATCTATAAAGAATTCCTTCAAATGGGTGAATTTTAACCCCTTTCCGGTCCACCCCGAATATATTCGTCAGTGAGCCTATTGTATTGTGTTTTCTCGTCCTGAAAGGGGTTAATAGAGGTAGAGTGGTGGAGAGGAACCAGAAAATGGCCTTTCAGACCAATCATGAAGCCATTATAACTGGGTTATTGCTAACATTCCAGGAACTATTTTGCTGTAGGACTTTGACGCTTTCTGTCATGAAATACTTGACCAGTCTTGAGAAAAATGTAGCTGTGTTACTTATCCTTCTACTAATGTTTTCTCCCCAATTCTGCCTTGCCTTCCCTAGAGCTCTAAGCCAGAGTCTACTGCTACTGCAGATGATGATGATGATGATCTTGATGAAGACACAAAGAGGAGAGATCAAATATTTAAAGGAGCAATTGAAGTGTTGATACGGGAGTATTCAAGTGAGTTGAATGCTCCATCCCAGGATTCAGACTCTCATCCCAGAAAAAAGAAGAAAGAAAAAAAGGAGGATGTATCTGTAAGTATTGCTTTTATACCTTTTTTTAAAAAGACTATTTGCTTTTCCCCCAAACTTTCAGGACTAAAGAAAGGACCTTGGTTCAGAAAGTTTGCATGTATAAATGCTGATTCTCTAAGGAGAAGTAGGATGGCAGTTCTCAAATGTCAGTGACAGGAAAACTGAAAGTGGACAAAGCTATAGGGCCTGATGAGGTTCATCCCAGGATACTGAGGGAGCTCAGAGATGTGCTGGCAGGGCTACTGCGTGACCTGTTCAATAGATCCCTAGAAACGGGAGTGGTGCCGAGTGATTGGAGAAGAGCGGTGGTGGTCCCACTTCACATGAGTGGGAGCAGAGAGGAGGCTGGAAACTACAGGCCGGTTAGCCTCACCTCGGTGGTGGGAAAAGTAATGTAGTCGCTGCTGAAAGAAAGAATAGTGAACTATCTATAGTCAGAAGAATTGCTGGACCAGAGGCAGCATGGATTCACCAGGGGATGGTCCTGTCAGACAAATCTGATTGACTTTTTTGATTGGGTGACTAGGGAATTGGATCGAGGAAGAGCGCTCAATGTCATTTTCTTGGATTTCAGCAAAGCTTTTGATACTGTCACGCACAGGAGGCTTGTGAATAAAATGTGAAGCTTAGGAGTGAATGCCAAGGTGGTGGCCTGGATTGCAAACTGGTTGACTGACAGACGACTATGTGTGGGGAAGGGTGTGGCCATCGCGGAAGATGGCCGCTTAAACATTTGCTCCGTTCCTCATCGAGCCTAACTGCATGCAAACTGACAGCAAATCCTGCGAAACCATGCACAAAGCAGCGCTCTGCCCGCTAAAAAGAAGAACCCTGATCTTCGGCAGTTCTCTTATAAAAACGTGGAGGAAAATTCAGGGCCTGGCGCTCAGGAGAGCCGGGGAGAGATGCACATGGCATTCTGCGTTGCCACAGAGTCCTCCGAGTCGGTGAGTGGAATTCCCTCCCGAGAAGAGTTCAGGGAATGGTTTAGGGAGATCAGAATGGAGGTGACTGACTTTAAAAAAGAATTGAGGGAACTCATCACAGAGATGAAGAAAGACATTTCTAATCTGGGGCGGCGCGTTGATGAATGTGATGTGCGGCAGGATGCGCAGGGAGCAAAAAAGCTCGATTCCCACATGGCCGAGTTATAGCAGGAAAATTTAGCTCTTCTCCTCAAAATGGAGGATTTGGAAAACGGGGTGACAATGTAACTTACGGTTCCGGGGAATGCCAGAAACAGCTGAATATATTAATGTCCCAGAGGTGGTGCAAAATATATGTGCCTTTATGTTGAGCCAAGTGGATGACAGTGTCCCAGAGCAGAGCACAGTGGAGATTGTGCTGGAAAGAGCGCAGTGCACGCTGGGCCCAAAACTTGGAGACAGACCGCGTGATATATTAGCCTGCTTCAACAGATTCCCTGTTAAAGAGAAAGTGCTGGCTATAGCTAGAAAACAACAAATCTGGACGTGGGAACATCAGACAATCTCTATATTCTCTGATCTATCTCCCTTGACACTGAAAAAAAGAGCGGAATTTAAGGACATCATGGCTGTCATGCGGAAAGAGGGGATCAGATATCGATGGCTGTTTCCTTTTGGGGTCGCACTGTGACCATTCAGGGATCTACCTCCACAGTGCATAAGGCAGAGGAAGCAGAATGCATACTGGCGGAGGCCGGCTACATGACCCAGAAGACCAGCTAGCAGAACCGAGCACCTGCAACTGGACGGCCAGATACACTGCGCTGGCAGAGAGTGGGTAAAAACAACAAGCAACTTCAGAGGCCATCAGGGGACCCCCAAGCCGAAAAAGAAAGAGGATGAGGAGACATTTTGGTATATTCCTGGCTTTCCTGGACAAAGATATGAAGCGGGGAGTGACAATGCAATCCTTCTTGGATAGGCAGAATGACAACACACTGAGTGCATTCACACAGGATTTGTGATTTGGTTGCTAGTTTTCTAAGGGGTTAATGACATATTATATTTGTTAATAACGTTTGCATAAGAGGTTCGGGGGGACAGGGGACACTATTTAATGTTTCCATGGTTCTCCCCTCTAGCTGCGTGGGCAGCTTTGCTATGGCAGCATAGCAGATATTCTGGGGATTGGGGTTCTGGACTGAGTTTCCGTATTGACCGAATTCCCTACATAGGGCAAACAGAATGGCAACACGTACTACAAAGGTATCCTTGTCGTTCTTGCTTTTCTTCCTACTTCCTTAAATGAATAAATCGATTGAGCAATTATCTATGCTGTCCCTGAATGTTAAAGGGCTTAATAGCTCCAGAAAACGCCAGCTTTTACGAGCTGAAATACTCCTTTCAGGGACAGCTATCATTTTGCTGCAAGAGACGCATTTAAGGAAACGTTATGAATCATTAATGCAGTGGTCCCTTTATCCCACCCAATTCTTTGCGGCCGCTACGCTTCAGAATAAATATACCGGTGCTGCCATTCTGTTCCACAGAGACTTTGAAGGAGTGATAAAAGGGCAGATATGTGATGGTACAATTTCAACTGACAAATGTTACATAAACATTGGTTAATATATGCTCCAGTGCAGGGTCAAGCCTCCTTTTATTCCACATTGGGTCATTATCTGGTACTCTGGTACTCCAGGCTGGACTTTCTTTCTTATAGACAAAATATTGTTACCCCGGCACAGCGTGGTAGATATCAAACAGATTACATGGTCTGATCATGCGCTGGTTTAACTTATTTTGAAAGATACTTCTAGCGGGAGGGGGGCAATTCTGCACTCTCAATAATTCATTACTGGGGGACGAACAGTATTGCACGCAATTAGAAGAGGCTATTTCGGAATATATTGATATTAATGCAAAGGAGGATACTAATCCCTCTATGGTTTGGGAAGGCGTAAAGGCCGTGATTAGAGGCTGCTTAATAGCTAGGGCGGCATATGTTAAAGATAGAATCAAGCAACAACAGCAGCTACGGCGAGAGATCTAGGAACTGGAGCACCTACATAAGATAATGTTAGCTAAGGCTTGTTACACAAAACTCCAGAGAGCTAGAGATGCGCTGCATGCCCTTGAGTTAGAAACAATAGCCTTTCAATTACAGCAAATAAAACAGGAAAGATTTGAATTGAGGAATAAGGCCAGCCGACTTTTGGCTCGCCACTTGAAAAAACGAGTGGCCCAATGTCAAATAGTGAAAATTAAATCGGAAGGGGGTAACGTTAACCAAGCTGGAGGAAATGCACTAACGATTTATGGATTTTTATAAGTCCCTTTATTCTGCAGACCCTCAGATCCAAACAGACCACATAGAACAGTACCTCCAAGGTGTAGATATTCCCTGCATATCTGAAATTGAAAGGCAGTTTTTTGATAAAGGTATTACAAAACAAGAGAGATTGCAGGTGATCAAGGGGTTGAAAATTCATAAAGCTCCGGGTTTAGATGGATATACGGCCTTATTTTACGAAAACTTTTCCACCCAAATTATCCCATTATTGCAGGAGTGGTTTAACTCTTTGAACTCCGGTTGCCCTCTCACGCCCAGTGCAAATGTATCCGGGATCTCTATCCTGGCCAAGCCTGGGCAGGACCCCTCCTTGTGTGGCTCCTATAGACCAATCTCCTTGATCAACATCGATCTCAAGATCTTTGCTAAGATCCTGGCAAATAGGCTGAAGCGAGTCATGGCCAAGTTAGTGCATTTGGACCAGGCGAGTTTCATTCCCGGCCATATGACGGCTGATAATGTGAGAGAGGTTGTGGACCTTATATGGCTGGTCAAAGTACAAGGGACCCTGGCAGTACTGTTATCCATAGACGCCGAAAAGGCCTTTGATATGGTCCACTGGCCATATCTCTTTAGTTTGCTGCGGAAAATGAATTTTGGCAATTTTCTTGGCCTGGTTACATAATCTCTATTCTCATCCCCAGGCACGCGTTAAGGTAAATGGCATATATTCGGAGCCTCTATCTATCCAGAGGGACACGAGGCAGGGATGTCCACTTTCACCACTCCTTTTTGCCCTTTTTCTAGAACCTTTAGCCCAGAATATATGCGCCTCGGGGGCTATTCATGGGATTCAGCTGGGAAGAACAGAGTACAAAATTGTCATGTTTGCCGATGATGTCTTATTCACTCTCACACTGCCAATAACATCTCTCCCAGGGACCATAACTGTGCTTCAGGATTTTAGCAGGATCTCGGGGTTCCGCCTAAACCTCGATAAATCCGAAGTGTTAAACCTAACTAAGGGAGAGGAGCAGTGCGTTAAGATTGCAGTCACAGCTTCCCTTCAAATTGGCTACACATAGTATCAAATATTTAGTTATCTGTATTAGTAAGAACTACGATGATCTGATTGAATTGAATTGTAAACCTCTTTGGCAAACACTGTCAAAGGAAATTGAGACATGGACCTCCCTTTCGCCTTCTTGGCTTCAATTGCTCCCCATACCTATCCCTAACAATATGTTGAAATGTGGCAAAAACGTGTATTTTCCTATGTCTGGAAACAAAAACCACCATGAATAAGGAGGGACGTAATGTATCAACCTACCATTAGGGGAGATTTAGGAGTCCCCAACCTTTGATGGTACTGGGTAGTCGCCCAGCTGCGGGCCATTATAGATTGGCATAAGGACAAAGATATGCAACTCTGGGTCAAAATAGATCAAGATTTAGTGGGGAATGTGCCATTGCGGACCATGGTCTGGCAGCTCAGGGAAACTTGGCCGAGGACTGGCTTCATGACCCCTATAACAAGGACAACCTTGGACACATGGGAGAAGTGGCGGGTGCATTTTGTAGGAACACGCCGCTATTTTTATAGTACAGCCCTTAACTATAACACTAAATTTCCGGCGGGAAGAGTACTCCCACATTATCAACCGTTGGTTCTCAATGGAGTTCGGTTAGAGCATCTTTGGGGCACGCAGAAATTTCTCACTTTTCAGGAGCTTCAAGAGAAATTTAACTTAAGTGGGAAGGACATTTTCCTGTACTTGCAACTCTGTCATTTTGTGACAGCGGAGAGTATAGGTGCCGAGCTTAATAAAGGCAAGACTATGCTGGAGCATTGGTGTAACAAGGCAGATGGCATGACAAGTATTATCTCTAATCTTTAATGGTTCCTTGGTAATGCACAGCGGCTGAAGGCCCCATATGAGGAGGCATGGGAACGAGATTTAGGTAAACTAATTACCTTGGAAAATTGGGACTTGATATTTCAGAACACCAAACGCAGCTCAGTTTCCACCCTTTGATGGAAAAAGGTCAGAATTCAGAAGATACCATCGGCAAGCGCCACCTGCTGGAAAAAGTGTGGGGCGACAGGAACTTATTTTCATATGTGGTGGAGCTGCATTAAAATGGGACTGTTCTGGAAAGAACGCATTCATTTTATAACTGCCATTGCCGGACTGGTAGTGCTTTTGCTCCTGAGATTTCTTGCTTAATTTGCCCCCTGATGGTTCCTCATATAAAATGGTTACTTGTTCACCAAATCATACTTGCGGCTCGATGTGAGATAACTTTGTTCTGGAAACAGTCTGACCTTCCCACAATGGTTGATGTGGAAACTTGGCTCGAACGAAATTGCTCCTTATATAAATTAACTGCGGTAAAAAATCATTATTTGCCTAAATTTTACAGGATTTGGGATCCTTATATAGCATGGAAGAATAAGCAGTAATAGCAATAATATTGATTTCTAGGGTTACCTATTGGTGTGTACACTGTTTGCCTATGTGATTTGGATTTTGAAACATACTGTATTTTATTCTAGGTCTTAGACAGTTGACTGCAATATTCTCAGTCGGGGGGGCGGGCGGGGGTTATGTTTATCTTGAGAAAAATGTTTGTCATGTATACACAATTGTTTTGTATTTCCTTGTGATGGCAAATAAAAATTACAAGAACAAAAAAAAAAGAAGACTGTGTATGGTGGTAAATGGAACTTACTCTGAAGAGAGAGCAGTGTTAAGCGGAGTGTCGCAAGGATCGGTTTAGGGACCGGTCCTGTTCAATATCTTTGTGAGTGACATTGCAGATGGGGTAAAAAGGTAAATTTGTCTTTTTGCGGATGATGTCACGCCGGAAGGAGTGGAGAGAATGGTCACGCCGGAAGGAGTGGAGAGAATGAGACTGGATTTAAGAAAACTGGAAGAGTGGTTGAAGATATAGCAGCTGAGATTCAATGCCAAGGAGTGCAGTGTCATGCATATGGGGGTGGAACTCCAAAAGAACTGTATTTGATGGGGGGTGAAGGGCTGATGTGCACGGATCAGACCCTGGGGTGATAGTGTCTAACGATCTGAAGTCGGCAAAACAATGTGACAAGGCGATAGCTAAAGCCAGAAGAATGCTGGGCTGCATGGAGAGAGGAATATCTAGTAATAGAAAGGACCTGTACAGGGCCTTGGTGAGGTCTCACCTGGAGTACTGTGTTCAGTTCTGGAGACCGTATATCCAAAGGGACAGAGGCAGGATGGAGTTGGTCCAGAGAAGGGCAACCAAAAAGGTGGGTGGTCTACATAAAATGACTTATGAGGAGAGATTGAAGAACCTAAATATGTATACCCTGGAGGAGAGGAAGAGCAGGGGTTATATGATACAGACTTTCAGATACTTGAAAGGTTTTAACGATCCATGGTCAACAACAAACCTTTTCCGTTGGGAAAAAAATCAGTAGAACTAGGGGTCACGATTTGAAACTCCAGGGAGAAAGACTCAGAACCAATGTCAGGAAGTATTTCTTCATGGAGAGGGTGGTGGATGCCTGGAATGCCCTTCAGGAGGAAATGGTGAAGACTAAAACTGTGAAGGATTTCAAAGAGGCATGGGATAAACACTGTGGATCCATAAAGACTAGAGGATGGGAATGAAGAGAAGAGCCAGGGGGGTGGCTTGCTGGAATGGTGGCTACTAACTGGTGATTACTACCCTTACTCAATAAGCCTTCACATGGTTAATGCAACTCCGACATTGCTCTTTGCCTCAACGGCAAAGGGAAATGTGGAAAAGAAGATTGCATTCAGACAACCAACAAGGACTGAACTACAGTCTGGGTAAACAAACAAGCATGGGGGTAACTTGCTTATTGTGGCAGTTACTACCCTAAACCAGTTAAGCCTGATACTTCACTTTGAATACATATCCAGCGTTGCTCTCTCTTTCAACAGCAGGGGGAAATGTGGAAAAGAGGATTTACATTCAGACAACATCCAACAAGGCATTGATCTGTGCAGTCTGGGTACACAAGCATTGGGGTAACTTGCTTGATGCAGCGATTACTACTCTTAACCATTAAGCCTTATGCTTCATTTTTTATGCAACTCCAACATTGCTCTCTGCATCATCGGCAGGGGGTAGCAGGAAATTAAAATCAAACAGTTACCCATGGAGGGCCTGAACTTGGTGGTCAGTGAAACACATAAGTATGGGAAAATAAGTGTGGGAGCTTGCTGGGCAGACTGGTCTTTTTCTGCCGTCGTTTCTATGTTAAGTGACTTAAGCTTTGGACATGCCCCATTGGGCATGTGCAACCTGATTCAGATAACTGCTTCCCATACAGGCCACCTCAATCTCATCGTTTCTGCAGAACCTGCAGGTTGCACTTTGTTTTGATCTGTCAAAGTTGTTGCTGTGGAAGTTTCTTAATTTCTCAGGAGCTGCTGCTCATGGGATCCCACGATTGTATATTATGCTCCTAATCTCTTTAGGTAGATTTTTCTCAGCTGAATGGTACATTGGTATCTGTGCATTGAGGTGTGGCATCAGTCAGAGTTTTGCTTAGTATCAACTTGTTTGATTTTTGCCTCATTGGTTTTTTTGCCTGATGCCCCAATGGCTTCAGTAACTGCCCTCTATGCAAATATATCATACTTATCCCATATCTCCATGGTAGATATGAGCTTTACATGGGGGATGACCACAACATCTCAGGCTGTTCCATTTATGGGATTATGACCCCTAGAGAGAGTTGTTCTCAGTTGGAACTCATGGAGAAGTTATTTGAGAGAGTTAAGCCCAGCTCATTGGCTTCAGAGGTATCAACATAGAGGGACCCAGGAGCTAATTTGCATGCTGGTGGTGCATCAACAGGGAAGTGTCAAGCATCAAGAAAGACCAGAGAAAGAGACCATCTTCTACCTCTTCCCAACTAAGAAAGCACAGGGTTACACTTCAATGCTCCATTCGTGATGCTCCTATGACATGCATCAAGCTAAGGTGAAGAAGCATCAACATTAGTCTTGACAGTGCCAGGAGTGGGAATATTGAATCCTCTGAAGTGTTCCATGATGAGAGCTCATTCTCGCAACAAACCCAGGAATCATGTCAGTCTTCATGGTTCCAGATGTCAGTCGTCAAGTTACCTCTGGTATCCCAAGAAGAGATTGCCTCCCTTCCTGCCTCTCAGACTGTTCTGGCAAAGCTAGTCTTTGAGGAGGGACTGAAAAATAAGCTACGAAGCATTGGTGCACCGGCATTTGACACTGGTGTCATTCAAGATCTGCATGAAGTTTCTAATAGAGAATCTGGCAACACCTGGTGAAAAGACCCCAATGCCAGTTTCCGGAGGAAACTGCATCGGGAACCATCACACTAGTGCTAATTTTGAGTGTATTGGGAGGGAAAGCTTCATCAGGGTCTAGGATAAAACAGATAAGCGCTGTCCTTTCTGAGGTCTTGTCTGCTAGCCAGATAAGATCCCAATCCACATCCCCAACATACTTATCAGGCTCTGACTTGGAGTATTCCTTGGTCTCCTCAGGATCTCTCCTTTGTAATGTTTTTAAAGAGAATGGCAGATGCTTTTCCATTTGAGTTGTAGAAGGAAGAATAGTCTTAAGATTTAGATGTTTAACATTTAGATGTTTAACATTCTCCAGTTCATAGACTCTCTCCACCCCCTCCCCCCACCTAAGGATATCATGGCTTTTTGATTGGACATATGGTATAATCACACAAGGGTCAATACAAAGAAAAGAACCTCTTCACCACAGTACTACACAACATACATCAGAAGAGGAATACAATAAATTGCATCAATAAATTGCATCAATATTTTATTTGCATTTTATAAAATGCAAATAAAATATTGATGCAATTTATTGTATTCCTCTTCTGATGTATGTTGTGTTTTTGATTGGACAAGCAGCAACTACCACACCAGTTAGTAATGGTCATATCTGCCCTCAAGAAGGCCAAGAGGTCTGGAGCCCATTCCTCTGTGCCTCTGGGGAGGCATTCTTCTATCCTTGCTTGGTTGGAAGGTTTATCAGGGGACTATGCTAAATGTTCACATAGCCTTCTGCTAGCTCTTCATGTGTACGTGCAAGACAACATGAAGGACATCGAGGGATTTTCAGAGCAGCTCCCTGAATCACTAATGGACACGAGGATGGAATGTGGAAAACCCATAGTCACCTGCAAACTTGCTTGGCTGTAGACCTCAGACCTATGACATGATGTCTAAGATAGGCTCATTAATGTGTCATGCAATAGGGAGAATCTCTTTGGAGATAAGATCAAATAAGAGGTGGCCTAAATTAGACTACTCTGTATTGCTTAGAACCCTCTCCACTATTACTTCAGATTCACCCTACTCATCCAAGATGTACACAGGTAGGGCACCAAGGAGGCACTTCTATCCTAAGAGGAGATGCTTTCATCAGTGCTCTCATCTCCATCAGCAATAGGGTCCTCACCTTCATCCTAAACAGCAGCGTGTTCAGTAGCCGAAGCCACAGCCAGCATCCCAGCAGAAACCTAGGATGGGGTTTTGACTGAATTTTGGAGAACATAACCAGAATCATAGTATCTGTGCCAGAGAACATGCTAGGTGGGGGTCGGGTAGGTGGAGCTGTGTGGAAGCTGAGGGTTTACATAAACTGTTGGCCTATAGTAATCTCAGACACTTGGATTCTAAGCATAATCAAAAGTGGACACAAATTACGACTGTTAGAATCTTATCCAAATCGCTTGAAGAGAAGAATTTGGGCAGCTTCTCCGCAGCAGGAATTGCTACAAAAGGAACAAGCCTCCCTCTTAGAGGCCAATGTGGTTGAATCTGTTCCACCATGGGAAAGAGAGTGAGTATTCTGCATAAAGTATTTCCTGATCCAAAAGCATACAGGAGAACTGTCACATCCTAAACCTAAGAGCTTTGAGCAAATACTTGGTAAGGGAAAAGTTCAAAACGTTTTCCCTTGGCAGCTTGATTCCCTTTCTAGAAAAAGGGGATTGGCTATACTGTCTAGAACTAAACAATGTGTACAAATGCACTGATGTTTCTAACTTGCAAAAAATCTTAGATTCATAGTAAGGAAACACCACCTCCAATATCAGGTGTTGTCCATAAAATAACTTGTTATGGTATCTGTGCAGATTTGGGAGTACCTGGACAATTAGTGAAGAGCACATCTCAAAGAAATGATGAGCAGAACTAGCTGGATATTTGTGTTGCTAGGGTTTGTCATCAGTTATCCAAATCCCACCTGAGCTTGTCATCTCAATTGGAATTTATAGGCAGTCTGCTAGATATGAATCAGGCAACGGCCTTTTTCTTCTAGAGAAAAGGATAGCATATTCCTATCCATTGTGGAGAAGATAGCCGACATCATGGTACATGTAAAGGTTGTTGAGCCTCATGGCTTCAACAATACATGTTAATCCTAAGGCATGTCTTCACATGAGAAGAGCTCAATGGATCCTAAGGTCTCTGGAATCAAACCACTCAGGATCTTAGACATCTGCATTACCCAGCCTCTAAGTCACACACTGTCCTGATGACTGATTCATTCCAATCTGGCCAAGGGAATTTCCTTTCAAATTTTATTTTATTATTAGTTATTATTCAAACTTCTATTCCACTGCTTTCTCAATTTTAAAGCGGGTTACATAACATGTACACAATTATTAAAACAGAACAATAAAAAAATAAAATATAAGCAAAACATAAACAATAATACAATGCACTAAATACAAAGAAGCTGTTCATTTCAGAAGATGTAGATGAAACTGAAAATACCTGGCAAATAATCTCACCTTCAATTTTTTCCTAAAGTGTAAATAGTTACGCTCATCACGGAGATTTAAAGGAAAGGAATAGCACAATCAAAAGCAGCAATACTAAAAACATTTTCCTTGTTTCTTGAAAGCAGTACTGACTTGAAGGAGCCATTAAAAGAGCTTGGGAAGATGACTTTAAAACATACAATGGTATATACCAATTCAGTTTTTCCTTTAGACAAAAGTTATCAAGATGAATTATTTGTGCACCAAAGTCAGTAGCTTAAACTGCACACAGGCAGAGATTGGAAGTCAATACAAGTCTTTCATATATGGGGATATACTTGTATCCCAATGCAGGCCAAATCTTATACATATGGTCGCATTTTGGACTAATTGAAGCACATGTGGCAAATAATTCGCCATATCCATATATAGAGAATTACAATAATAAAAGTGGATAAATAAAATCACCTGTACCACTTTTCTGAAATCCTCTGACAAAATTGCATGTAATCGTCTAAGCATTTGTAACTTATAAAAAGGCAATTCTAGCAACTTTCTTGACTTACGACTTAAGTGAAAGCTTAGAGTCAAATATAACACCTAAGTTCCTGAACATACTAAGATCAGTCCAGGCAAGTGGGTTTATCCATCCCTACCAGTAGATGGAGGTAGAGAACAAAACTTGGACACTGCTACATAACCAAGAGTGCCACCTGCAGTTCATCAATATTTATGTCTGTCTCCAGCAGATGGTAGAGGTGCAGAAATCTGCAGTTCTGACCAAAAGTTGGAGTTTGAACCTTAGATGTTGGAGCAGCTCCTTGAGGTGTTAGGTTCATTTGTGTGCCATTCCTTGAGTGGAGCCGGGCGAACATGGGGGTTGGACACCTGGCTATGGTAGCCCGTGGTACTGGAGACTTTGATAGCCATGGGACTGGCTCCCTCCGAGTCTCTGTGCTCTTCTCCTGTCAGCCACTGCCTGGTAAAGGGAAGCACCCTTTTTTCTTCTTCTGATTAGCTTCGTTTTAAGTTTGTTAAAAAAAAAAAAAAAGTGGAAGTGAGAGAATGTCAGCAATGCGTGTCATCAGGAGATTTGGTCAGTAGCGCAGAACAGGGTGGTTGGACAGTGGAAGCTGCCGAGGACTGCAGGAGGAGGGAGGGACAGGTGCTGCGATTTGGGGGTTTTTTTCCCTCTGGCGGGGAGACTTTGTCCCTATGGTTTGATTTTTGGCGTATTGCTTGGCCTGCCGTGGCTCGCACGTGCACACCGCTTGCAAGCATGCAGCGCTAAAGAGCTCCCTCATGGTGCAGTCTGCTTGGTAGCGGTGTGTTTTTGGCTGCATGGAGGTATGACTGTGTGGTGCCATGGTGGCGAAACCACGTGTGGTGGCATGCAGGGCATGTGGGCTCTGGTCAGCCCAACTCGATTTCTGCTCCCTCTGCACAGGCTGTGCTTTGGGAGCAGAGGGATCCTCCGTGGGTGGGGGGGGGGGGCATGAAGTTGAGGGAGACTTCCCGCGGTTCGGGAGCTGCGATGGTAGTGCGGGGAGGGGACCTCCCCTCCAGCCGGGCCTGCGAAAGATCGTGGTGTAGGGGTTGTTCTGGGCCAGGGCACCAACAGTTCTCCTCCTCCTCCTCTCCTGCGACGCAGGATGCTGAGGGTGACCATGAGGAGGGAGCAGATTCCGGGGACAGCCTCCTGCTACAGGGGACAGACTATCCGGAGGATTTCTCCCCAGAGTTTGTCCTGCTACTTCACAGGTCCTTCCTGGCTATGAAGGATGCAGGAGTCAAGAGATCCAGGGTGCATCATTCCCATTCATCCAGAAGACTGAGGATGGCATCAGCGGGCGGTTCTGGGTATTTATTGATGCACCCGGGACTGCACTGAGCTGGAGCGGATGAAGACTTCGGGGACCTAGATGATTCGGATGAGATGCCGGATCCTGCGTTACCACAGGGGGCAGATCCAGACAGGGAACCCGATGGGGGTCAGCTGCCAGACCCTGATTTGTATGAGGAAGATCCGGATCTCAGTGAGACCATACAGGAGGGGGATGTCCCTTGGGTGGTCCAGCTATTTAAGAAAGAGGAGCTGAGGCTTCTCATTCCTCGGGTATTGGAGGAATTGGGGGTTAAGTGTACTCAGGAGGAGTCGGATAATGAAGGTGTGAATCCGGACCTGGATGGCCTGCAGGGTCTGCCTATGGCCTTTCCATTGCCTAAGAAGATACAGAAGCTGATCAGCTAAGAGTGGGATTTCCTGGAGACAGGCTTAAAAGTCGGTAGGGCTATGGCGAAGCTCTATCCTTGGATGGCGGAACATTTGGAGTGCCTAAAGACGACTAAGGTGGATGTGGTGATCTCGGCAGTGGCCAAGAAAACCACAATTCCAGTTGAGGGTTCGGCTGCACTTAAGGTTGTTCAGGACCGCAAGTTGGAGATTCAGTTGAAGCACGTTTGAGGTGTCTGCTTTAAGCCTTCGAGCTGCGGTGTGTGCCAGTATGATGCAGCGGGCCTGCTTATGCTGGATTGAGTAGGCGCAGGAGCAGGCGTTTATTGAGACAATCAGTCCTGTCCAGTTGGCTCGGCCGGAAGCCGGTGAGGCTTATGTGACTGATGCACTGTACGATTTGGTGCGTACCTCCGCCAGGAGTATGGTCTCGACGGTGTCAGCATGCCGGTTTCTGTGGTTACGTAATTGGTCAGCAGACAAGCCATCCAAGGCCCAGCTGTGTAATCTCACCTTTAAGGGGAAATTACTGTTTGGGGAGGAGCTGGATCAGCTGATGAAGTCCCTCGGGAAATCCAAGGGAAACAGACTGCCTGAGGATAAGAATTCTAAGAAGGTATTTCCACCCCAATCCCAGTTTCGGGATTCAAGGAGGTTTCATCCAGAAAAAGGGGCCACAACCTCGGGATCAAAGCAGTTGTTAGGTTGTCAGCAGCCCTTTCGGGGCACCAGCAAGTCCTCCAGAGGTGGCTCTGGTCAGGGGACCGGAGGAGGTAAGGCCTCTCAATGAAGCCAGGTCCGTCCACTCCTCGCTGGAAGTGGTAGGGTGCAGGTTGTCCCATTTTTACGAGGAATTGACCAAGATCACTGTGGACCACTGGGTGCTGGAGGTCGTAACAGAAGGTTATGCCTTACAACTTTCGTGCCCCATCAGAGAGGCCTTTCTGGAGTCCCACTGTTTGACTCTCAGCAAAACGGGCGCACTAGAACAAACTCTACAAAGGTTGCTAAGTTTAGAGGCCATCATGCTAGTTCTGCTAAGCAAACAGGGACGAGGGAGGTACTCCATTTATTTCGTGGTGCCAAAGAAGGAGGGCACTTTCCATCCCATTTTAGATTTGCAAAGGTAAATATAGCCTTGCGAGTACCACATTTCCGGATGGATACACTGTATACCATAATAGCAGTGGTCTACAAAGGGAGAATGCTTCGCGTCCCTGGATCTGATTGAAGCCTATCTTTATATTCCCATTCTGGAAGACCATCAGAAGTTTCTCCAGTTCTTGGTGCTGGGACGACACTTCCAGGTTTGGGCTCTTCCCTTCAGGTTGGCTGTGGCTCCCCGAAACTTCACAAAGGTGATGGTGGACGTGGCGGCAGCCCTGAGACAGAAAGGGATTCTGGTCCATCCATATCTGGACAATTGGCTTATTCGGGCAAAGATGGAGGAAGAGTCTGGTTGGTCAGAGCAGCGTGTGGTGAACACCCTCAGTTCTCTGGTGTGGGTAATCAATATGGCAAAGAGTCACCTGGTTCCGGCCCAATCATTGGAGTATCTAAGGGCCTGTTTCCATACCTAGTGAGACAGAGTGTTCCTGACGGCAGACAGGTTGACAAAGTTGTAAGCGCAAGCGAAGTGGCTCTTGAGTCTGTCAGTGCTGAAGGTCTGGGACTACTACAGGTACTGAGCTCCATGTCCTCAATGTTGGATTTGGTCCGTGGACCTTTGCTCACATGCGTCCTTTACAAAGAGTGCTGTTGTCCAGGTAGAATCTGTTGTCAGAGGAGTATTATCTGCTGTTGCCTCTGCAAGGAGAATCCAAATCCAGTCTTTCATGGTGGTATCGAAGAGCAACCTGGAGAAAGGAGAGTGGACCTGGAGCTCCTGGACTGGGTGGTGGTCACCACAGATGCCAGCCTCAAGGGCTGAGGAGCGGTGTGCCTGGGGCGGTCTGCCCAGGGTCTTTGGTCAATGGCAGAAGCGCCCTGGTCGATCAATCATCTGGAGATGTGAGCGGTACGCAGAGCCCTGAAGGCATTCTTACCGGTGATCCAGGGACGGATGGTGTGAGTGTATTCAGACAAATGCGATGACAGCATATATCAATCGACAAGGAGGGATGAAGAGTTGTGCTGTTGCTCTGGAGACTCAGCTATTGTTTGTGTGGGTGGCGTGTCACCTCGAGGGGATTGCAGCCTCACACGTTGCGAGAGTGGACAATGTGCAGATGGATTTCCTCAGCAGGCAACAACTAGATCCGGGGGAACTGTTCCCGGAAGCCTGAAATCACATTTGTGCCAGTTGGGGTCTTCCTCAGTTGGATCTCATGGCAACGCAGGCCAATGCAAAGATCGCAAGATTCTTCAATCACTGAAGGGAGTCTGGGTTGGTAGGACTTGATGCTCTGACATGCCTGTGGCCAACCAGAATTCTACTATATGTTTCCTCTGTGGCCACTCATCGGTTGAGTGTTGAGATACATAGTCGCATCCAGTGAACGTGATGCTAATGGCACGAAAGTGACCTAGTCATCCATGGTTCGTGGTTTTGGTGTATCTGGCGATCAACAGGGCTCTGTGGTTGGCTTATCTGCCAGACCTGCTGCGACAAGAACATATGTTTTCGGATCGGGAGGATCACTTTTGTCTCAAGGCTTGGCTTTTGAAATGTGGCGGTTGTACCTGAAGGGATATTCTGAACCACTGATCTACACTATGCTTCAGGCTAGGAGACCTACATCTATGGTATATGGTAGGGATTGGAAGGTTTTTGAGTCCTAGTGTCTTCGACAGGATCTGGACCCGTTGTCACTGGGAATTCCTCACATTTTGTCCTTTCTACAACAAGGCTTGTCCAAACGCCTAGCCCATAGTTCGCTTCGTGTTCAGGTGTCGGCCTTGGGTTGTCTTCAGGGCAAAGTCCTGGGAAGGTCTTTGGCGGCTCATCCTGATGTCTTGTGTTTTCTGAAGGGGGCAAAGCATTTGCAACCTCCAGTTCAGAAGGTGTGTCTGAATTGGATCCTCAATTTGCTCTTGCGGGTATTTTTTGCAGCACACCTTTTGAGCCCTTGAGATGGACCTCGGTGAAGGACTTGAAGTGAAAACTGTTTTCCTGGTGGCTGTTTGTTCAGCCAGGTGGATTTCAGAGCTTCAGGCACATTCTTGTCGAGATCCTTTACTATGTATTGCAGAGGACGGGGTGACCTTGTGTACGGTTCCCTCCTTTTTTGCCGAAAGTGGTGTCTTCCTTTCATGTGAATCAGATGGTTGAGCTGCCGGCCTCTCCATATTGGTTGCGTGGGTCTCCTTAGGATAGGGGTCTGCAACTCCTGGATGTGGGTCACATGCTGTTGCGTTATTTGAAAGTGACTAATAGCTTTTGGAGGTTGGATCACCTGTTTGTGTTATTCAGTGGAACAAGAAGAAGAGATCCTTTAAGTCTACAATTTCTAGATGGCTGAAAGAGACCATTTGTTCGACTTATATCTGTAAGGGTCATGAAATTGCGATGAGTCTCAAGATGCATTCAACTCTGGCACGAGCAACCTCCTGGGTGAAGTGTGTGTTGGTGTCTCCTCAGGAAATATGTAGGGCCGCGGTGTGGTCTTTGTTACATACTTTCACCAAGCATTACAGTTTAGATGTTCGAGCGCAGGAGAATGCGTCTTTTGGTGAGCATGCATTAACAGCGGGTCTTTTGGGTGCCCACCCTGTACATCCCACTTGTCTGGAGTGATCTGGGTATATTCAGGAAAGGAAAATTGGTTCTTACCTGCTAATTTTCATTCCTGTAATACCACAGATCAGTCCAGAGACCCACCCATTGTTACGGCCGAAAGACTGAATTTCCTGGTGGAGGATAGCCAGTGTACATTAGGTGGCTTTTGTTTTCACACAGTTTAAAAAAAAAAAAAATTGTATTTTCTTTGAGTAAGCAGTTAGCAGGCCTTTGCTTGGTATTGTTTGGCTTGCCAGTTCAGGGGTTTCCAATCCTAGGTTAGATTTTTTTCCTATTCGTCATAAAACGAAGGGAACGGGATCTACTGTTTGGCTTGGCTACTGAGGGACTGCAGGTGGCACACTCGGTTATGTAGTAGTGTCCCAAAGTTTTATTCTCTGCCTCCATATGCTGTGGTATTACAAGAATGAAAATTAGCAAGTAAGAACCAGTTTTCCTTTTCTAACCTCACTAGACAATTCAGCTGAGAAACCACAAGTAAGCATATTGTCAGACGACATCGGAAGTTCTTTCTTCCCAAGCCACAAAACAAAGGCTTTTTTGCAATTAAGAAAAAGAACATTTGCATTTAACCAGTTTTTCACCGGTTTGATACAAATTGTCCTAACCACAGATCCATCCAACCTGGGCTGGGGAGCTCTTTTATAGAGGGGCTCCACACCTAGGGGCCCCTAGTCTGATAAGAAAAAGTTTCATCAGATAAATTTCCTTGAGCAGAGGGCAGTACGTTATGCTTAGGACCTTAATTTTCAGTTTTTAATATCTCGGAATTTCATTGTTTGTTATAACTAATCACATGGCAGAAAACCAGTAGTAAAAGAAATGACTCCTTTTTCTTCCCCTGTGAATTTCTCCTGTATTGTTGGTTATAATAAGCATTGATATCCAGGAAAAATAAAATAAAGGTCCGTAGGTATACTCTCTAGGCTTTTAGGGATTAGGTCCAACAGAATTGTCCAGACAGGAAATCAGCTATATTCTATGCCCTTAGCTTCCTGTGATTGTGTGGCTGAGGGAGAAACAGCATAGTCAACTTGTTGCCTCATAATTTACAATCTGCCTCAGAATTAATATTTCTGAAAACTTTTACACATCTTAATTCAGTCTTTTGAAAAAAGCTGCAGGGTGCTGCCTTCAGTCTCAGCCGTGTCTCTAATCCTTATTAAACCAAAGATAAATTTGATATAATTCGTGGATGGAGTGATGTCCCTTTAGAGAATTTCATCTTTATACAAAGGTACTTGCACCAGCATATGTGGCTAATCATAAAACTCTGGATGTATTTTTGAAAATCTGCAACTGCTGGAATCCTGACAACTGAGAGAGAGGACATTAATTTCATAGAAGCCTTGATGGCTGATGGTATTGCTGATAAGTTTCAAACTTGCTTGTTTGAGTGTGTGTATATCTGCCTTTCTTCGAGGACAAGCAGGATGGTAGTCCTCCCACATGAGTGAAATCGGATGGCGCTCAGTCCGGAACTTTGATCTCAAAGATTCTAGAACTTTCAAACATGCCCTACTGAGCATGTGCAGCTGTAGTTATCACCCTGCCTCCTAGGCAGAATCCCATGTGTGTCAATGTATTCAGCTTTGCTTTCTCCTCACAGTTTTTGAAATAGATTTTTTCTAGAGCTGCAGCTGTTTTTCTTTCCTTTATCTTTACAGTAGTTTTCTTTTCCTTTTTCCTCTTGTTTCCACTGTCTACCAGCTGCATGGCAGGCCTTAGTTGCTGTGCATTCTGGCAGAGTCTAATATCCCTTATTAAATAAATACTGCATCTGCAGTCTAGTATGTGTCCTTTCCTTGCTGTCTGTTTTTGTTCCTTTGTCATGTGCTGGCAGTACTGAAAGAATGCAGTCAATGGGTGATCTGTATAGGCCACTGATCCTGGGGAATTACCTGAGTTCTACCCAGGCAGGAAGTCCATGTCGTTTCACTGATTGATCAGCATTAGTGGAGGTTTGGACAGTGAAGAGCCTCGATTCTTTTGAATCTGTGTATCTCCTTGTAGGCCAGGATGGGGGGATAGCAGTGGCGGTGATTGGATCTTTTTACTGGGGTCCCTCCATTGATTACCATGGTGGCCTACCCCATCTGAGGGTGGCCACAAATGGCATATTTGGTCGCTTCTGAACCTCAGCAATCAGTGATTGTAACCCAGATCTCACCTGGAGAGTTGGAAGGTTTTTTGGGATCGGGAGGCCCCAATTCCCATAGCTTTTATGTCCCTTCAGGAAGAGGAAATGATTGGATTTCCATGTCTGCCTCCTTGTATACTTCATTCCTTGTGTACTGCCTCCTTGTGTACTTCGCTCCTTCTGACTTCCAGTTGGAATGTTGAGGGAGGGGAAGAAAAGCTAGGGCATTCGTGAAATATCTTAGTGTATATCTGCAGGGAAAAAGACACACTTTTTCCTATATTTTTGCCAAGTTCTTGTCAGTACTGCCTTTAGCTTTTCTGATTTCACTGATTTATCCAAAGTGCCTTCCTGCTCACCTGAACTATCCTGTAAACAGAATGGCTAGCCTTGACCTTGACAGGGTGCAGGGTTGGGTGAGCTTCAGGCCTAACTTATCTCCCTGCTCGGGGGTTTGAGCTAGCGATCCCATGCAGGGGTTGCCTTTTATCCCTGAAACTGTTTATGCTGTTTTGCATGGTCAGCTATATCTGGTACTTTGGCATGTATGGTCTGTCACAGATCCTGCCGTTGTTGCTGATTATTCTTCCAAGCATTGCTTGGATTGTTCTGCCCATTGTGCCCATCAGCCAGATATGGGGCTCACTTCTGCAGATGCATTCTGTTCTTCAGATGGAAGTGGATCGCAGTTTTTCTGGAAAGCTCTCAGGCCCCAGTTTGCTTTTTGGTTGTCTTGTAACACCGAAGGCAACTATGCAGAGTTCTTCTCTTGTTTACGTCTCTAGACTTTTTCCTGTATCCAGAAGCTTCTAGACCTACTGTCATCAGGGTTTACTGATCCAAAACACTGAATAATGTTTTCTGTAATGCGGAGTATGTTTCTTGCTGGCATTTGCATCACTCCGCTGCCTTTGACGCCTCTGCTACGCATTGGGGTTTGTGTCTCAGTCTTTTCTATGGTTTTCTCTTTGCAGAATCCAACTTTTTTCCTGCCTAGATCCCTTTGTAGGTCGGCTGCCTCCCAAGCAAAAGGGGAGAGAGTGGTGCTTTCAGCATTGTGCAATTTCCCGCTTTGTCCTGCTCAGACAGCCTATAGCTTGGGAATCACCCATGTGTGAGGACTACCATACAACTTGTCCTCTAGGAAAGCAGAATTGCTTACCTGTAACAGGTGTTCGCCTCCCCTGGAAGTTGGTTTCTCCATGTATGAGCTATATAATGGAGAAACCAAGCTGTAGTTGTCACCCTGCCTAGGGGGCAGGGTGACAACTACAGCTGCACATGCTCAATAGGGCATGTTTGAAAGTTCTAGAATCTTTGAGATCAAAGTTCCAGATCTGGCTCCATCTGATGATGTCACCCATATGTGAGGAATAACTGTCCTCAGAGAACATCTTACAGGTAAGCAACTCTGCTGTATTTGGGGGTGCTTGTGTGTGAGATCCTGTTTGTCTGCGTGCCTGTGTGCACCTGTATGTGTGAGCTTGTGTGTGATTCTGCACGAGTTTGTGCAAGCTTATATGCACTTTGGTGAGATTGTGTGCCCTTGTGGAAGCTGTGTACCTATCCCTGCCTCTCTGTGTGTGAGAGACGGGGCGTCTCAGACAGAGCATATTGGTGAACATTATTCAGTGTTGCTCAACTTGTCTCACTAATAATAGCCCGTAAATGTGGTTGCATGTGCCTCTGCGTAGTTTCATGTGGCTGTGGGTGTGTGCATGTGACTGTGGGTGCCTGTATGGGTGTTGTGACAGTGCTTTGCAGACAGAGCGCATTATCTTTGTACAGTGCATCTTCCACTGTTCTAGGCTCACCTGGCGGCCATAGACAGACATGACAGTGTGACTGTAGATGGGAGCACTTTAGTTTTGAATTGAAATGGTGCAATTTCACAGTTAAAAATTCTTAATACATATCTTAACTTGGTAAATTGTTTTTTGTACTTGATACATTTATTTGTATGTTTAAAAACAATGTGAACATTTTTCAATAAAAAAAGACCTTTTTGCACAGAGAAGTGAATTTTTGTGCAAAATTCTGCAAATTTGCTATAAGATTGCCACAATTAGATTTTGCTAATTCTTGCCACTGAATCTTGAAAAATCTGACACAGGAAACTAGGGGCTCTGGCTATATTCTACATTAGCAAACAAGGAATGGGATCATACCTTGTGTGTTAGAAAACTGTCCAGATGTGGCTCTGGGCCATTTCACATGGAATGGTTCTCAGAGCATGTATCTGATGGACAAGGAGAATGTCCTGATGGTCAGATTATCAGGTCCTGAAATGCCCCAAATGGTTCCTGAACAAAAGAGTAGCAAACCAGATATTCTGTGAGTGGGGGGACACACCTGTGTTAGATTTGTTTGCATCTTCTCTGAACAGAAGGGTCCCAAACTTCTGCTTTAGGACAGGGGCACATGGCAAACTAGCTTCAGATGCCTTCGTCCCAGATTGGAGACAAGGCCTTATGCATGTCCTCCAATTCCTCTGGTGACAAAGACCTTACTAAAATTCAAAGAAACTGGTTCCCTATTGGCTGAGACAGATTTGGTTTCAACTCTTGTAGGAGCTGTCTTTCAGGTCCAGTCAGGTTGGGGGATTTCCCAGCTCTCATCACTTAAAATTGTGGGCATCATCCTAACGTTGAGTCTGGCCCTCACAGTATGGATTTTGAAAAGGTAGCTCTGCAGCCCCTGAATCTGTCTGAGGATGTCTTTTGTATCTGTCTGGCTTCCAGGAAGGATTCCACAAAGAGATCCTTTGGTTTAAAGTGGAGGAGGTTTTCTGTGTGGTGTGAAGGAAAGGCCCTCTATCCTTTTTCCTGCTGTACACACAAATTGCTCAAGGACCATCTATATCGGAGTCTGATTTGAAGACCAGCTTTATTAGGGTTCATCTCAATGCAGTTGACACCACCCCCATTCAGAAGCAGAACCCATCTCCATACAACCTTTAGTTGTCCATTTCATGTTAGGGCTTGCTTCAGTTGAATCCTCCCGCTGTGTCTTGGGACCTCAGTATGGTATTGACCCAGCTCATGAAAGTTCCCATTGAGTCACTGGACTCTTGTGAGCAGAAGTACATGACCAAAAAGGTTGCATTTTTAGTGGTGTTCACTTTGGCATGCAGAGTCGGTGAGTGTTAAATCTTAGTGACTTATTCACCTTGTACTAAGTTTTTCAACAATAGAGTGGTTCTGTGCATGCATCCTAAGTTCCTACCTAAGATAGTGTAGGAATTCTACCGTAACCAGCAAAATCGTCCTTCCAACGTTTTTTCCCAACCACATGTCCACAAGAATGAATAGGTGTTGGGACAGCTTGGACTACAAAAAAGCTTAGCTTTTCCTAGTGTGTAGCCAGATGGACTCAGGACCAATGGGTTTATGCTCCCCTGCCAACAGATGGGAGACTGAGTCAGGTTTCAAAGCCGACATTACCCTAGATTTACACCCCTGTGGTGACCTCAGCCCTTCAGTATTTCTCTGTCTCCAGCAGATGCTGTCATGCTTTCCCTTGAGAGATAACTGTACCTTTTGGAAGAAGAAATTCTACTTTTAAATTTGAGAAAAAATTGAGCCCCACTCTCCTGCGGTGATACCTAAAGGTCCCTTCCCCAGTTGAGAATTCCTGAGGTGATTTCCGAGATCCCTCAAAGGTGTGCCTTGGTCCAGTAGCTGATTCCCAGTGTGGACTTTGCGTCTGAAGCAGCTGAAAGGCAGCAAATGCAGGAAGCCAAATGTGGCAGTGACGGCCAAAGCCCTCTCCCCCCACAGCCAGAGACAGTCTCTGTACTCAGCCAGTAAGCGCTGAGCCCAGGTAAATTTAAAAAAAAAGAAAAAAAAATTCCTCCCGATTCAGACACAGAGGGGTTTCGGTAAGACTTCCTCCGGTCTCCTTGCTCGGCACGCCGTATCGACATCAATCGGCCCTGTGCATGTGCTGTGTGCATAATGCCGTGCACAGGCTGTGCACATAACGTCATGCATGTACATATGTGCACAACGTACTAGGCTCAGAATACAAGTAAAGCTAGGCGCACAGGCTGTGCATGCACCTTGCTGTGGCCTGCATAGGTGCCCAAAATCTCTGCGCACAAAATTTTAAGCGCAAGCCGTCTGAACACACAGTTACTGTTGCCAATGGCTCCAGCAGCAAAGAATCATAAGCGCCTATCTCTCTGTGCGCTTGTCATATTAGGGCTGCACAGTTTGACCGGGATTCTTGCTCATGTCAGCACTTTGAGGAAGCCCAGGGAGAGTTGGCCTCCCCAGACTTTGCTATGCCAGGCTCCTCCCATTCAGAGGATGGGTCAGCCACAGCCTTAACCAGTATCCCGGTTCTGAGTAACCCCAGGACTGGGTCATCCATGGGAGAGGGAAATTTAATGGCACCTACCCCAGTACCTCCTGGGCTAGGCATGGACCCAGCCGCCTTATCTTGGGTGGAATTCTTTCAAGGCCTTCAAGACTTTGTACAGGCGCAGTCTCCTACCTCACTTTCCCCGTTCGGATGGAACCTCAGCTGGTAAGCCCTCCCTCTTCCAGTCCTATTGGCAGATCTCGAGGCATGCCGTGCCTCACCAAGGGTGTCCCTGGCAGGGACCCGGATGGCATGGCCGAAGAAAAGGATCCAGATTCCTTGGAAGATGGGGAAATCTCCCCTGGTTTAGAACCGATTGGACTATGTTATGGTTTTTCCAAAGAGATGAATTCCTGGCACTGGTTTCCCAGACCTTGAAGATGCTGGGAGTTCCTGGGGCGAACTCTGACGGAACCAAAGAAGAATCCCATTCTGATTTCCCCACGGAAAGACTCTTGCTACTTTCCAGTACTGGAAGCCATCCAGGAGTTGATTGATCTGGCATGGGATGCCTCAGAAGCAAGTTTTAAAGGTGGATGAGCATTAGAAGCTCTATACCCACTGGATCCTGTATCAAGAGAATATTTGTGTTTCCCTAAAGTGGATGCGCTGGTATGTGCCATCTGTAAGCGAACTATTCCAGTGGAGGGAGGAGCAGCATTAAAAGATGCACACGAAAGACTGGAGTCCATCCTTAAACAGGCCTTCGACGCAATAGCAATGACCTTAAAGATTGCTTCTTGCTGTTCCTGGTAGCTCGTTTGTGTCTGCTCCTCTCTTGGAAGATAGATGACTTGGAGGTGAATTTCAGAGCTATTATGGAACCCGCTGCTGCCTTTTTAGCTGATGTGGGCTCAGACTTAGTCCATATCTCGGCTAGTGGAGTGGTCTCAGTGGTAACAGCCAGAAGACAGCTAAGACTGAGGAATTGGTCAGCAGACGCAACCTCTAAGGCAAATCTCACAAAGATGCCCTTTAAAGGATCACTCCTCTTCGGAAGCAAATTGGAAAAGCTGGCCATTAAATGGGGCGAATCTCCAGTAACCTGGCTACCAGAAGATAAGAGAAAGCAGTTACAGCACTCCTCGCCCATGAGGGGTCGATCCAGGGGCACCCAACACTTTCGCCCCTACAGAAACTCGACATTCCACAAGTGCATGGTCCTTTGGGAGGTCTCAGTTCTTTCAGAGTCAGCAGTCCAAGAGAAGGTCAGGCTCAGGTCAAGTTAGTCTTGAACCCCCAAATGAAGTTTTGCCGACCCATTCTCAGAACGAGGAGATAGGGGGACGACTGTCCCTCTTCTACCAACGGTGAGTCAAAATCACTTCAAACAAATGGGTACTGGAGGTCATACGAGAAGGATATGCGCTGGAATTTCGCAGCACTCCTCGGGACCTATTCATGATATCTCCTTGCCACTCCCAGCCCAAGAAGCAGGCAGTGGAGACTACCCTGTAAAGGCTCCTCAGGGTGAGGGCTATAGTCCCAATATCCGTGCCCCAGGAAAATACGCAGCGCTATTCCATCTATTTCATCATACCCAAGAAGGAGGGTTCTTTTCACCCTATCCTGGACCTCAAGACCGTCAACCGACATCTGCAAATGATTCATTTCGGCATGGAAACCCTACGCTTCGTGATAATGGCCGTACAATCAGAAGAGTTCTTAATCTCCCTGGACGTATCCAAGGCCTACCTACATATTCTAATCTGGCGAGAACATAGTTTCCTACGCTTTGTGGTACTGGGTCGCCATTATCATTTCTGGGCACTGCCCTTTGGCCTGGCCACAGCCCCCAGAACATTTTCCAAGATTATGGTGGTCATAGTGGCAGCATTGAGAAAAGAGGGAATCCTGGTGCACCCATGCTTGGACGAGTGGTTGATCCAGGCAAAGTCGTGGGAGAGAGTCTCCGGGTGACCAACAGGGTGACTTCCTTGCTTCAGGAACTCGGATGTGTCATAAACCTAGACAAAAGCAGGGCAAGGTCTTCCTTCCACGCGGATAAGAAAGTTGATGTCACAAGTGTGTCTGTTGATGAACACGATATGCCTGACGGTGTAGAGCTATTTTCACATCCTCCGTTTGGTGGCAACCCTGGAAGGTAGTGCAGTCGGTGAGGGGTACACATGCGACCACTTCAACACTCCCTGCTGTCACGTTGGAACCCACTGTCTCAAGACTATGATTCGCCTTCACTTACCGATGGAAGTATGCTCTCTGCTCCAGTGGTGGCTGAAGGAAGACAGGGTGTACCCCTGTCTCCTCTGAACTGGCTGATCTTCATGACAGACGCAAGCTTCTGGGGCTGGGGAGTTCACTGTCAGGAGCCGATGACCCAGGGGCAATGGACCAAGGAAGATACCCTCTGGAACATAAACCGCCAGGAAGCTGGAGCAGTTAGATTGGTGTTCTACAATCAGCCACATACTCCAGGGTCAAACAGTCCACATAATGTGGAATAATGCAACAACGGTAGCCTACATCAACCACAAGAGTGGAACCAAAAGCCAGCAAGTATCACAGGAAATAGATCTCCTTATGGAATAGGCAGAAATATATGTGCAGATGATCCCAACCTCCCACATTGCAGGAAAAGATGTCAGAGCAGACTTTCTAAGCAGGGAAAGTCTGGATCCAGGAGAGTGGGTGTTGGCCAAATCCTTGCAGCTGGTAGTAGATCGCTGAGGTCTACTGTCAATTGACCTGCTGGTTGCATATCATAATGGGAAGGTTCCCCGATTTTTCAGTTACAGAAGAGATCAGTTGACCCTGGGGATTGATGCTCTTGTTCAGACCTGGCCGGAAGAGGAGCTGCTATACGCCTTCTCTCCGTGGCCTTTTCTGGCAGGGTTATTCGCAGAATCGAGCATCACAGGGGATTAGTCCTACTACATACCTACATGGTATGGGCATCTGGGCCCATGGTATGCGGACATGCGGAGACTCCTATTGGAGACATGTGCCTCCCACCACACAGAGACCTGCTCCAGGAAGGGACCAGTCCTTCATGAGATTCCGACTCTATTCTGTCTTGCGGTTTGGCCCTTGAGAGGGCTCGCCTGATGAAGCGAGGATATTCGGTGGCAGTAATTCCCACCTTACTCCCCGCACGGATGTTCTTTATGTCTCTAGCATATGTGCGGGTCCGGAGAATATTTGAGGCCTCATATGAAGAACGTTATGTTTCCCCTCGGACAGTTAAAATCCCACTAATTTTGGAATTTTTCCAGGATGACTTGAATAAAGGTTTGACCCTTAACTCTTTGAAGGTCCAGGTAGCGGCTCTCTCCTGTTTCAGGGGCAAGGTGAACAGAACCCGTCTGTCAGCTCATCCAGACATGGCCAGTTTTCTGAAAGGGGTGAAGCACCTCCAGCCACCTCTACATGGCTGGTTCCCTTGTGGAATCTTGATCTAATATTGGAGTTTTTGGCAAGGCCCTCCTTTCGGCCTCTGCAGTCCTTCCTTGCATTTATTAACCTTGAGAATGGTGTTCCTGGTGGCTATATGCTTGGCACATCGCATCTCTGAACTACAGGCATTATTGTATCAGGAACTGTTCCCCCGGATGACTCCAGGAGCGTTACAGCTTTGTATCGTTTCATCCTTCTTGCCCAAGGTAGTCTCGGAGTTTCATTTGAATCAGTCCATTTCGTTGCCGTCCCTAGGTAAGTACAAGGACGCGGAAGAATACCACCTCCTCCACCAATTGAATGTCAGTAGGCTTTTGGTGTGGTATCTGGAAGTTTCGGAACCGGTCTGAAAGACGGCCTGCCTGTTTGTCCTTCATGGTGGAAGGAAGCAGGGCAAACCAGCTTCGCGGGCTACCGTAGCTCGCTGGATTAAGGAGGTGGTCACAGGAGGCTCAGGCAGTCTCATGGGCAGAATCTAGACAGCTGTCTCCAGTCAACATCTGCCAAGCGGCTATGTGGTCCTCCTTGCACACCTTCTCCAGGTTCTGTCACCTGGACATTCAGGCCTGGGAGGACTCAGCCTTTGCAAGGGCGGTGTTAAGACCACCCCAATCGGGATTAGCTTTTGTACATCCCATTGGTCCTGAGTCCATCTGGCTACATGCTAGGAAATAGAGAAATTGCATACCTGATAATTTCTTTTTCCTTAGTGTAGACAGATGGACTCAGCATCCCGCCCTTGGCTGCCCAATAACAGTGCCAAGGATTCACCCGTGGAATAGATATCTATTCCAGGAGGTTATGGGTAAGCCGTCATCCAGTCCCTAGATCAGGGTATCTATAATCTTACTGGGGTTCAATGTTTTTGGTTGAGTACAGTTATGGTTATCCATGTTTGATCAAGTTTTTTTTTTTATATGTCCACAGTGGCTTTTGAAGAGAATATTGAAGGGCTGAGGTCACTGCAGGGGGTGTATCTAGGGTGACGTCAGCTTTGAAACCTGACTCCATTTCCATCTGCTGGCAGGGGAGCATTAACCCATTGGTCCTGAGTCCATCTGTCTACATTAAGGAAAACAAAATTATCAGGTAAGTAATTTCTCCATTCTATCTGGAGTAGACTGAGTTCCTTAGAAAGTCCACCCAGCTTTTTGTTTCATTTACCCAAACAAACCTGAGATTGCTGCTGCTAATTGAACTCTTTCTAATTGGCTAGCAGAATGCATCTTCTGTTATACCTAGGGAAGTCTGAATCTAGTAGGGCATGTTGAAGCTCATAGTATCAGAGCCATGGTGGATTTGGAAGCCCACTTAGGACTGGCCTCCAACCAGTTTGAAGTGCCTGAAAGGTGGAATATAAACCAAATAAATCTTCAAGGCTGTGATGTGACGTTCTCCACACATTCACACTGCAGTATTGCTTTGACAGAGACTCTCGAAACAGCAGGTTTGACGAGTCTGTCTTTGAGGTGTGAAACTCAACTCCATCCCTTCTAAGGCCTGTTACTTTGGTTTCCGGACTGCCCTGTATTAAAAAAACAAAACTAAACAAAAAACAGAAAATAGTAAAATGGTCTGTTGCCATAAAAAAAACTGTTTTTGCTTGCTGGCACTATTCCTTGATTGTTTTTTCTCTTTTTTAATTCGGAGCAATCTGTAGTTAAGGATTCCTTGTGTGAGGATTGCCATCCTTCTTGTCCTTGGAAAAAGCAAAGTTGCTTACCTGTTAACCAGTGTTCTCCAAAGATAGCAGGTTGTCTGTCCTCAAACCTTCCCACCTCCCCTTGGAGTTGGCTCTCCAAGTCTGAACTTTGTACAGACTGAGGGGGCCCCACATGGGATGCGATGATGTGGGTCAGGCTGCACATGCCTAATAGAGAATTTCTTGAGCTTTAGAAGCAAACCTTCTGTGCCATGCTCCATCAGATGTCACCCTCATATGAGGACTGATATCCTGCTGTTCATGGAGAATACCTGTTACAGGTAAGCAACTTTGCTTTGCCCTTATAAAAGTAATGTCTGCCCAGCTACTGTAATTCTGTTTTAATAGGATAAAAATAACCTTGAAATTTTGTTTTTGGTTTCTTTAGGAGGATATAAATGCTATAGATATGGAAGAAGACAAGAGAGACCTAATTTCTCGAGAGATCAGTAAATTCAGAGATACACACAAGGTAATCTAGTTTCTACTTCACATACAGTACTAGGTTTTTTTGTACAGTCAAAACAAAGCCACAGTCACATAAAATCAACAATACAATACAACACAATAGAATATCACCTATTTTTGATAGTTTCTTTTATGTAGAACTACACCTATCATCATACATGTACCACATTAAAATTATCTTTACACATTTTGTACTTGTTAACTTGATGTCTCTGGATATATGTTTTCGAGACAGCTCTGCATTAATATAAAAAACAAGTTGTCTTTAAATTTAGACATATTTAGTTCAAGGTAGGCATAACTAAAGCCTAAACACCAGGAACTGAAACACACGACATGCACTTACACTTGTTTTTTTAGGGAGTTGCATAACTTAAACCATGGGAAGACTTTTTTTTTTTCTTTAGACTAAAATTTAAATTTTAAGTAGCTATTTACAAGTTAAAGGGGGACGGAGAAAATTAAAACATGGGTCAGTGGTTACCAGACTTACCAAAACTTTAGATGCATGGAAGAATTGTACATTCCCTTAAAGCTAATCTATTCATTGACCCCCACCATTATGATAGAGATCATATGGTGACTAATGCAAGATGAAACTCACAGCTTGGAAAGTAACATGGAATAGGATGTAAGTATGAGCTTCTGTTTTTTATTATATTTTATGGATGCCCCCTCAGGAAAATATGCAAAGGGGTAACTGGCTTTAAAAAAAAAAAAAAAAAAATTTTGTGCCCAGTGAATTTTAACCACCAAGAGTTTCTGCCTGCGTGTATATGCCATAGTTACATCTGTTGATAAATAATTTTGTTTACTCAGATTGAATTCTTTCAGGATGGTCTACACTGGTTTGGCAAAATTATGGTTCAAAACTGAATTAAGGGTTTTTAGAGCCCTAGGCTGAGGAATAGCTGAGACCTTTCTCAAAGAGGACAAATCATGTATTTTGTTTTAAACTCCCCTGAGAGTTTATCATGCTATTGAGAGCCACTTCCTGTTCTTAAAATGCAGGGCTGAAAATAATGTAAATCATGTCTAATCAAAGTGCTAGAGTACAGTACTGGTATGTAAGTTCAAAGAACCAGAACCATCTGCTGTTATTGAAATACAGTCTCATAAGTGCTCTGCACAGTGGTTAATGTGGACTCACTCAAGTTAGTTAATATAGTCATTCAGCTGATGTAAATTATCCACGAGTATGGCAGGACCTTTATTCCATTAAATGTTCATTTATGTCCAAGTCTCAATGTCAACACAGCAGAGGAATGGTTATGTTCTCTGTGCTTCTGAAGATGTTCTTTCCTAAAAAGTGAGCTGGCCATTTAATAGTCTGAAGGCACAATGCCTATTAATATATTTGGAGGCAAACTGATCACGCGGCTTAATCTTTTTCAGCAGTCCTTTTCCTCCATATTTTTTTGTTAATCCTTAAATTTCAAAATTTTTACAGATTGTTTTTAGACTGCAGTATCTGGATTACATAGCTCCCTTTGCAAGACTGACAATTAACCAATGCTTATTGTCATTGATAAAGCAGCAAGGGAGCAGGATTGTTGGTCATATTTACTTTGGAACAATTTTATTTGATTAAAATAAAGTTTTAAGGTTAAAGAAAAGGCACTGGAGCTGAGAAATACTGAAGATGCCTTGGGATGCGCCAGCAACATGGAAAGGTGAGCCTTGCTGGAATTTAGCAGATGACTGAGCGGAAAAAACCCTCTTCTCTTACTGCCTGTGCTAAATGGTTACAATCCTGTGGTTCATACTCACACTTTACACTTTATTCCATGTAACATTTTTACTGACCCAGGGTTGTTTCATGAAAAGGTTTAAGGTATATGTTCCTATTGTTTGTTTTTTATGTGGTTTTTTTTTTATTACCTTTTTTAACAGCGGTTATCTTGCTGATTCGTGTTTTCACATGTCTTAAATAAAAATCCTTCCTGAGATTTAAGGGGGCTACATATTACAGTAGCTTTTCTTTCATCTTTCTTCCCCAGGTCATTTTCATAATTTTCTCATCAATTAAAATTTGGTATGAAATCCTGAGTAATGAACACACAGCTGCTGGTGAATTCCAGCAATTGATGCTGTAGCACTTTTAAAGTGATGCTCAGTAGTGAGTCCAGGGCTTTGTTGGCTGTTTTCGGATTGGAACAGTTTCACAGCCCATTACCCCCCAAATCACTGGAGCAATACAAAAAAACTATGCAAACTAATTTTTCATTAAAAAAAAACCAAAACCAAAACAACAAAAGTGTCCGCTGTCATCACTTGAGTGATTGGGATGCTTAACTTTTTATTTTTATTTTTTTCAGTTAAATTGAATTTGGCATGCTTGTTCAGAGCAGGGAATAGTAAGGGTTTGGGTTAACTATGGGAAAGCTAGGAGGATCATTTTTGATCATAGCTGAATTTAAGAGCACAGTGAACCTTTGCATGTTTTGTTATGAGGTTTAAAGTAATCACTGCAGTCACTTCAGACTGTCAGGGTTTCAGCAATGTAGGGGGTATCCATTTACAGCACGGATGAATCTGAAGAGCTTAAGGTAACATTTAACATTTTTCTACCTCTTTTCTGTTTCTCTTATTTTTCAACTCTGTCCTTTTCATCACTCTTTCCTATATCTTGTAGACTGATATTGCTGTGAAATATTATTCTTTATCGTCCAAGAGCATTCTTCAGCAGGACTTTATGCACTATTTCCACAGCTCTGAAGAGCTAGGCACTTGTTTCTTGACTAGAGACATACAGTGCTGCTGATTAATGCTAGTAGGATTTTAATATGAAGTAGAATTAGTAGATCATTTTTTCATTTATTTTGAGGGAGAAGGGGTTTTTTTTTCTGTGCATGTTAAAATAGTATTATAAATTTTAGATAAAAATGGCTTTAAAAACAATAGAACTACAAATAAGACTCGATCAAAGATATTCCTATTGGAACATCTAAAATATATTGTAAGTATTAAACATTTTGGCATAAAATCACATTTCATTAAATATATATGAATTTGAGGTAAGTATGCTTTTAAACGTTTAACATAATACACTGTATTTAAAAATCCCATTTTCTGAAGTTACATTTTTTAAATGAGATTTTAGTTGTATCTATTCAGAAAATAAATAGAAGGCATTGTTTTGAACTCCTTTGTGCTATAGGGTTTCACTTTCCTCTCTTCTAGCATCACTTTATCCCTACATCTTTGTTTCCTTTTGTAATCTCAGTGTATTCATCATTGGGCCAATTACAGGACAGTGTTGGATATACTGAAACTTGTGACTTTGGTTTGACTTTCTAATTTTTGTCAGTCCTCTGATCCATGGGTGTTCATCAGAAGATTTTTCACCAGGTAAGATTGTTCTTAAAGTTGTTATAAATATTTTTAAAATGTGTATTTTTATTATTGTAGTTTTTAATTTCTTTTCAGTGATGTTTAAAACATGAAGCAGAAGAGTGTAAGTGTTTTACTGCACAGTATGTGTAAACCATGTGATGCTCTGGCATCTGTGAGTCTCACAACCTGGTCTGTCTTTGTGAACAATGTACTTACTTTTCCTCCCAGAAACATAGCTTGTAGGCAAGGTAAATCCAGTGTTGGCGGTCCATGTCCTAGCACAGCATCTGTAAGTTAACACAAAACAATTGCTTCCAAGGATAAATTTATATAAATCTATTGATGTGTATCTTTGTCTGGTAAGAATTCTGGTTGTAGATATTTTTAAAATGAAAAAGCACAGTATGTATTTATACAAAAAGTTTACACAATGCTTTAGTTTTGTGTAAGTAGTTTCCAACCTTTCTATGTTTAGTAGGGCTGTCCATTTTGGAATGGAAAACAGTTTGCAAGCTCTTTAGAGGCCAATTCTGAATATTGTTTTGACCTCAGTTTTCCACTGCTTGCTTGTCACCAATGCTGTCAGTTGATAAATATTTCTGTGTATCCAGATTCAGTGCTTTCCTAACGGCCTGTGTTTGGATTGTCAAGACTGGTGAGGTAATGCGCAGTCCCGATTGGCATCCAGCTGATGTGAGGTATCCAGTCGGGCATAGTAAAGTGTTGTTAAAAGTTGATTTTGCTTAGTGTGCCCAGTTAGTGCACTGCATCGATGGTCTGTTTTTTCTTCTGTAAACAATCCTAGCAGGACAAAATGGACATGCGACTATTGCCATACGTGTTTTAAAGAGAGGCCAGGCTTGCTCCCCAGTATTCAAGGTTGGAGATTGCTGGTCTGTGTTAGATCTATGCTTTTTGCACGAATTCTAGTCTTGTGATTTGATGCACTTTGATTTTTTTTCTTTTTTCTTTTTTTCTTTGTTTTTAATAAGTTTAGATCTAAACATGATCTTATTTTGATATTAACTGGGAAGGTTCTTTTATTGGTTTTTAGAAACTCGAGGAGGAAAAAGGCAAAAAAGAGAAAGAAAGACAGGAGATTGAAAAAGAACGTAGAGAAAGAGAGAGAGAGCGAGAGAGAGAACGAGAGAGGCGAGAGCGGGAAAGGGAAAAAGAAAGAGAACGTGAAAAAGAAAAAGAGCGCGAAAGAGAGCGGGATCGAGATCGGGACCGGACAAAGGAAAGGGATCGGGACCGAGAACGGGAACGTGAGAGGGACCGTGACAAAGAGCGAGCTAGAGATCATAGCAAGGATCGGAGTCGATCAAGGTAATGCCTTTGTCTCTTTACTTTTTTATTTATCTCAGTGGAATTTCTGAACTCTCACTAAAATCAGTACAAAAATGTACCTTGGCTTCCGTTTTCACATGGTCCCTGTATGAATCACAGTAAAATCCTTAGTCCTAAAATTAACTTCAAACACAGTATTCAATTTTTGGTGTACTATTGGTTCTGATAGTGAAAAATCACTCAAGGTTCTGTGTAAATGCTGTCTAATACATGGATTTTTAGGGATTGCATGAGTAGTTCTTGGCTGAGAGCTTTCAGGAAATTCCTGTAATATATTTTGCATTACTGTAAAATTTGCTTCTGTCATGTTTTGAAATTAAGCTAAGGTGGATTGCTAGATTTTCCTCTCCTTTCAGCACTGGTTTTTCATGCTTCAGAGTATTTATAGATTGGAAGCTCTAATTTAGGATCTCATGAGAGAGGATTAAAAA
This sequence comes from Rhinatrema bivittatum, assembly GCF_901001135.1. NCBI lineage: Eukaryota > Metazoa > Chordata > Amphibia > Gymnophiona > Rhinatrematidae > Rhinatrema > Rhinatrema bivittatum. The sequence goes on along the minus strand of NC_042618.1, from coordinate 114,325,500 downwards.
AATCCTCTATCTTTTGGGTGTGTGAGTGCTTGAAACTTATTATTTAGTTCATCTGAAGAGTGTGTTCATCCTTTGCCTTCGTGTTAGGCAAGTAAGACTCTCACTTTGGTTTTATTTCTATGCAGGGAGAAAAGCAGAGACAGAGAAAGAGAGCGAGAACGAGAAAGAGAGAGAGAAAGAGAACGAGAACGAGAAAGAGAGAGAGAACGAGAACGTGAAAGAGAGAAAGATAAGAAAAGGGACAGAGAAGAAGATGAAGAAGATGCTTATGAACGCCGAAAACTGGAAAGAAAACTTCGTGAGAAAGAAGCTGCTTATCAAGAGGTAACTGTGGTAAAAGTACCACCTCCCTTTCTTAATATTTCACAAAGACTATTCTCATCTTCAGTTGTCCTTCTCACAGACTCAGTTTCCCATTTAAATCAATAGATGGGGGGGACCCTTCAAATTTATTAGGACCTTACTCAGATTACTAATGATCTGTTCAGATACTATTTCTAGTAGTCTTAGTTCAAATACCCAGAGTTTTGAAATGCAAGTGAATTTTCTTGCCTGACATAATGGCAGCATCTTCAGACCTGATCAGGTTCGAGAAGGTTGCAGCATTTTGTTCCTGATCAGGGCCAGGGAGAAGGCTAGAGGAAGAGAGTAAAAAGTCTTGTGGAGAGGTGGAATTGGAGGAGGAGGAAGGGAGGATCTTGCCATGCAGAAAGTGGAGGAGGAAAGTAAGAGGACTGTAGTTGGGGTGGGGTGTAGTTAGGGGTTTGTGCACTCACCAAGGAAGAGAAATGCTTATGCCATGTACTTCCATAGGCTTCACTCCCCCACCCAAAATTATAAAAGGTGGAAGGGGATGGAGTAAATGACAAGTACATTTCATCTCTGACAAGTAAATCCTGGAAGAATTTTTGAATTCCTGCAAATACCTTTTTCTTCATCCAAGACTGTGAAACAGTTCAAGAAGAAAAATAATTTGCTACTAAAACTTGTAGTAACTTAATAAATAATTGAGCTGCCTCTCTTCAGTACTAAATGTTTGCTTGATTCTGTGGAGAATAGGCTTTATGAAAATCTAATCTTTTTCATAATAACTTAAGTCAGGAGTGCAGGTCAAATCTGTATTGTCACTGTTGAAAGACAAACAGATTTTTACTTTATCCCAGGACAAGCAGGATGCTAGTCCTCACATATGGGTGACATCAGTAATGGAGCCCTATGTACGGAAAAACTTCTATCAAAGTTTCTATGAAACTTTTGACTGGCACCAGAGTGCCTACTGAGCATGCCCAGCATGCCATGATATTCCCTGCCACAGGGGTCTCCCTTCAGTCTTCTTTTTTCCGCGGAGCCGTTAGCCTCGCGGTTAGTAGGAGTCCTGTGGAGATTTCTCCACAAATTTAAACTTCAGAAAAAGTTGGAAAAACTTCAGCCGCAAGGGTCTCCCTTTAGAAATACCATCGCAGTAAGTTTTTCCTTACTTCGCGGTTCCGTACCGTTTTTTGACCATCTTTTTTCCTGGTCATCGGTCGTCGACGGCTGTCCGACCTGAAAATGGCATCGGGATTCAAAAAGTGCCCTAAGTGCACCAGAAATATGTCTATTACAGACCCCCACCAAGACTGTGTTCTTTGCCTTGGTGAGAACCACGATGTTAGGGCCTGCCCCTTGTGTGCCGCCATGACATCGAAGGGACGTCGACTCCAGATTGAGAAGATGGAACAGCTCTTCAAAATTCAGCTTTTACCTGCAGTATCATCCTCAACGCAATCGTCTCCGGCTGGATTGATTCGTAAGGTAGTGTTAAAGAAGCAAGTCCCAGATGAGTCGGGAAATGCTTTTATTTCCTCCCCCCTCCCCATCGTCAAGGGCATCGACATCGGGGAGCGAAAAGGCCAAAGAAAAAGAAAAACATCGCCATTGGCATCGAAGACCGCACCGACCCGATACCCGGGGTGCCATCGGATATGGAATCGACGGCTAAGAAACCTTGGTTGGAAGTACAGGCTCCGGAGCCATCGATACCAAGGCGATCCCTGCCGATACCGGTGCAGGGAACCATACCTCCTCAGGGCTCTGAGGAGGTCAAAAAAGCGGTACGGGACACATTCCTCGAAGCGATACCGAGGCCACAACCTTCAACACCAGCGATGCCATCGACGCCGATTCTGGTACCGATGGATATTCTCTCCTCGATACCGATGTCACCGGCCATTCCGGCACCGATGCCTATTCCGGCCGTTCCGACACCGATGCCATCGATGCCGATTCCACCGCCAGCACCGATGAAGCCATCGATGCAGATTCCAGAGGCCTCTATTTTTCAGCCTCTGATGGAGAAGTTGGACACCCTAATCCAGGCTGTATCCAAGAAGCCCCAAGATATAGATGAAGGCACGATTCCAGAACCAATACCTGGTCCTTCTGGCATTGTCCCACCTCGGAGGCCACAATCTCCAGGATTTCCTTCCATTCCATCGATGCCCCTTAGGCCATCAGGTCATCCAAGAGACACTGCAACTGATTCTGACACAGATGTCTCTTCAGATGAGGACATGTTATCTCAGCCTTCACCTCCAGAAGATAGGAGAAAGTCACCCCCGGAAGATCTTTCTTTCTCCAGTTTTGTAAAAGACATGTCGGAGACTATACCCTTTCTACTTCTCTCTGAACTTGTCACCAGACAGAAGACAGAGGTGCTACAGTTTGTAGATCCACCCAAGGAAATACTGGCTATACCAGTACATGAGGTGCTGCAGGAGCTCATGTACAGATTGTGGGAGCACCCTGGATCAGTAGCATCAGTTAATAAGCAAGCAGATGCTACATACCTCGTCCAGCCAATCCCTGGATTTCAAAAATCTCAACTACCACACCAGTCGGTGGTAGTTGAGTCAGCCCAGAAAAAGGCTAAAAGGCTCAAAACACATGCTTCCACACCCATCAGGAAAGGAAAGTCGATTCCTGGACAGTCTAGGCAGAAAGATCTTTCAGGGTACTATGTTGGTTTCAAGAATAAATTCTTAAGTTATTCATGAACCAATATCAACGCAACCTCTGGAAGCAGGTCGAAGGCCTTACCCAGGATCTTCCAGAGCGGTTTCAGGAAGCATTCTCACAACTCGTGCATAAGGGCCTAGAAGCAGGCAAGCACAAAGTCAGAGCTACATACGACAGCTTTGAGACTGCTTCTTGAATGTCAGCCTCAGGAATCACGGCTCGTAGATGGGCTTGGCTGAAGGCTTCTGAGTTAAGGCCAGAAGTTCAAGAGAGATTAGGCGACCTTCCTTGTTTGGGTGAGAACCTATTCAGAGACAAGGTTAAGGAAGCAGTGGCCACCATAAAGGACCACACTGAAACTCTCAAGCAGCTATCTCTCATGCCTCAGGAGTCACAACCCCCTTCTAGAAGACTTCCTAGAAGAGATGTCAGGAGGCCTTACTACCGCCAACGATGCTACTACCCCCCCCAACAAGCCGGGCAAGACAAGCTCGTCCAACTCAGCGTCCTCAGTCTCGGCAAAGGCCTGCTAGGCCTCAACCACCTGCTCAGACTGCATCTACATCAGGCTTTTGAAATACAACCAGAGAGCAGAAACCCCTTTCACAATCCACTTCCAGAATTACCAGTGGGAGGTCGCATAACCTATTTCCATCATACATGGACCTTTATAACAACAGACCAATGTGTACTCTCAATTACAGCTCAAGGGTACCGATTGGATTTTCTCACCGTACCAAAAGAGACTCCACCCGTCACATCTTGGACAGTGAACCACCACTCAAAAATCCTAAGAACAGAATTATCCACCCTTCTGAGAGCCAGGGCCATAGAAGCAGTTCCCAGGCCTTAGCAGGGCAGAGGATTCTACTCCCGCTATTTCCTCATTTCAAAGAAAACTGGAGGCCTATGTCCAATCCTGGATCTCAGAAATCTCAACAAATTTCTCAAAAAAGAAAAATTCAGGATGGTATCGTTAGGCACCATGCTACCTCTTCTTCAAAAAGGGGATTGGCTCTGCTCGCTGGATCTTCAAGACGCCTACGCTCACATTCCCATCTTTCCTCCTCATCGACAGTACCTGCGATTTCTGGTTGAAGGACAACATTTTCAATACCGAGTGCTTCCATTTGGCCTAGCCTCAGCACCTTGAGTGTTCACAAAGTGTCTAGCAGTAGCGGTGGCACATCTTCACAAACAAAGGATGCATGTATTCCCTTACTTGGACGACTGGCTCATCAGGAGTCAGACGCAAGAAGGAGCTCTCAATTCCCTCAAGCTCACAGTCAACTTGCTTCACTCCTTGGGGTTTCTCATCAATTACCAGAAATCCCATTTCACACCATCTCACCTGTTACAATTCATAGGTGCAGATCTAAACACCATTACAGCAAAAGCTTTTCTTCCAAGAGACTGTGCTCAAACACTCGTTCTCCTGGCACACTCTTTCCGGACTCAATCTCAAGTTACAGCTCATCAGTGCCTCACCCTACTCAGTCACATGGCCTCCACAGTTCACGTCACTCCCATGGCCAGACTGACCATGCGACTAATGCGATGGACACTCAAAACTCAGTGGATTCAAGCCATTCAACCATTGTCCACTCCCATTCAGATAACGCAGGACCTGCGTTCCTCCCTCCTCTGGTGGACATCAATGAACAACTTGCTCAAAGGGTCTCCCTTTCCAGCAACCAGTTCCCCAAGTGACTTTAACTACAGATGTGTCCACCTTAGGCTGGGGAGCACACATTGGTCATCTAAAGACACAAGGGACGTGGACAAAACTCGAAGCCTCTTTTCAAATAAACTTCCTAGAACTTCGAGCTATACGTTATGCGCTACATGCGTTCAAGGACTGCCTTTCACACAAGACTGTTCTCATCCAAACGGACAACACAGTAGCCATGTGGTACATCAATAAACAAGGGGGAACAGGTTCCTACCTCCTTTGCCAAGAAGCAGCACAGATTTGGGATTGGGCCCTGGCACATTCGATTCTTCTATGGGCCACTTACCTAGCGGGCATCCACAACATAGTAGCCGATCGCCTAAGTCGTCAGTTCCAACCACACGAATGGTCCTTGGATCCAACGATAGCAACCAAGATCTTCCAACGCTGGGGTCAACCAACAATAGACCTCTTTGCATCTCACCTGAACTACAAAGTGAACAATTACTGCTCACTGCTCCGGCAGGAGAACAGCCTATCAAAGGACACCTTTACTCGGCATTGGAACTCAGGCCTGTTATATGCGTATCCACCGATACCACTCATAACCTAAACTCTAGTGAAGCTACAACAGGACAAAGGGACCATGATACTCATAGCCCCATACTGGCCTTGACAAGTATGGTTTCCCACGCTTCTAGATCTCTGTCAGGGATCCCATTCGCCTGGGAGTAGCTCCCAGTCTCATAACTCAGGAACAGGGTCAGTTGCGCCATCCCAACCTTCAATCCCTGTCCCTGACAGCATGGATGTTGAAAGCTTGATCTTACAACCACTCAACCTTCCAACCACTATATCTCAAGTGCTGATAGCTTCACGTAAACCTTCCACTAGAAAGAATTATTCCTACAAATGGAAACGGTTTACTTTGTGGTGCACTCAGAAATCTATAGATCCTTTCACTTGCCCCACTACCTCACTACTAGATTACCTATACCACCTTTCAGACTCTGGTCTTAGGACTTCATCTGTAAGAGTACATTTGAGTGCAATCTCAGCTTACCATAACAAGCTGGGAGACGCATCTATCTCTACACAGCCTCTCGTCAGTAAATTTATGAAAGGTTTAACTCACCTTAAACCTCCGCTTCATTCCCCAAGCATACAATGGGACCTGAACGTAGTATTAACCAGGCTCATGCGTTCCCCATTCGAACCCATAGACACCTGTGACATTAAATTTCTTACATGGAAAACTGTCTTCCTCATAGCCATTACATCAGCTAGAAGAGTCAGTGAACTACAAGCACTTGTCACATACGAACCCTTTACAAAGTTCCTACATGACAGGGTGGTCCTCCATACTCATCCGAAATTCCTTCCGAAAGTAGTCACAGAATTCCACCTAAACCAATCTATAGTTTTACCAACATTCTTTCTGAGGCCTCATTCTCACCAGGGAGAAAGAGCCTTACATACCTTGGACTGTAAGCATGCACTGTCTTTCTACTTAAACCGCACTACAGTACAGAGGAAATCCAATCAACTGTTTGTATCTTATGATCCAAACAAACCAGGTAAAGCAGTGGGAAAACATACCTTGTCAAACTGGCTAGCAGATTGCATACAGTTTTGTTATGAAAAAGCAGGCCTTAATCTTCAAGGGCGAGTAAAAGCACATTCAGTCAGAGCGATGTCAACCTCAGTAGCACACCTTTGCTCTGTACCTATTCTTGACATTTGTAAAGCAGCAACATGGAGTTCTCTTCACACTTTTGCAGCTCACTACTGTTTAGACAAAGAAGGAAGACAAGATTCAGCCTACGGATTATCCGTCTTAAAGAACTTGTTTCCAGTGTAATCCCAACTCCTTCTACATCCAACCTGCTGTGATCTTCGGCTGATTCATTTCAACAACAATATTTCACTGTTGCCTCAATCTGAAATGACTCAGCCTCTAGCTTGTTAATCACCCATATGTGAGGACTAGCATCCTGCTTGTCCTGGGATAAAGCAAAATTGCTTACCTTGTAATAGGTGTTATCCCAGGACAGCAGGATGTAGTCCTCACGAAACCCACCCGCCACCCCGCAGAGTTGGGTCCGATACGTTTTATTATTTTATTTTTGGCTAACGCTAATTGCCACAAAACAGACTGAAGGGAGACCCCTGTGGCAGGGAATATCATGGCATGCTGGGCATGCTCAGTAGGCACTCTGGTGCCAGTCAAAAGTTTCATAGAAACTTTGATAGAAGTTTTTCCGTACATAGGGCTCCATTACTGATGTCACCCATATGCGAGGACTACATCCTGCTGTCCTGGGATAACACCTATTACAAGGTAAGCAATTTTGCTTTATCCAGACTTCTCCTATTTTATTTAATATATATAATGACATGCAATATGATGTACTAAGTGGCTTTCAATAATATTCAATTGTATAAAACAGTACAGTAGAAAAAATAATTAGATCTGCTGTAGTTGGTAATAGATTCGTAACCAGACCTATTTATAATATTGAACCGCTATACAAAAAGGACTGAAAACTGCGGGTTGCAAGGCCATAAAATCCAGATCATGGGAGGTTTCCTTTTTAAAAAAAAAAAAAAAAAAATGTTTTCGGTTGTTTCTTAAAAGTGGTAAAGCATGACTCCTCTTGAAGCTCTTCAGGTAAAAAAAGTTCCACAGTAGTGAACCACCTACTGCAAAAGTCTTTTTGTGGAATTCTGGAAGCCAGACAGATTGCATAGATATGATGTCAAGAAAACACAAACCAACAGACTTTAGTTGCCTGGTTGGTCTGTAGATATTCAAAAGTGAACTAATGCGCAGGGGTGTATAGTTACTGAGTACTATATGTATTAAGATGATTTTGAATTTTATCTTCCACTGGACTGGGGAGACTGTAGAACAATAATTTCAATTATCAGTAGTGCTTTCAGAGCCATGATAAGAAGACCAAGATAAACAGAATTGTGATAATCAAGCTTTGTTAAAACAAGTGATTGTAACACCGTACTTCAGTAAGACTTCAGCTTAGTCATAGGATCTGGAATTCTTTAACCATCAGGCAGAACAAGAATCAGATAATCGAGTAGGTGGGTACCACAAGAGAATGTTTCTCCTATAGATTTAATGCTGATAGATGTTGGTTGTAATAGGAAACTTTTGTTCCCTGTACGTACCTGGATCAGTCCAGACACCTGGGTTCATCTCTCCCTATCAGGAGGTGGAGACAGAGAAAAAAAACCTCGCTGACACGGTATCTAAGCAACCGTGCCACCTGCAGTTCATCAGTATTTCTCAGTCTCCAGCAGATGGCATAGGCTGTTAATCGTGCATTTCTCCCAGGACAAGCAGGATGGTGTTCCTCACATATGGGTGACATCATTGGATGGAGCTCTATTACGGAACGCTTTTGTCAAAGTTTCTAGAACTTTGACTGGCACACTGAGCATGCCCAGTATGCCACTAACCCTGCATCCAGCAGGGGTCATAAGAACATAAGGTTCCCCTTCAGTCTTTTTTTCCACGCAGCAATTGGCTCACGGTTCTCAGGAGCCTCTGTGAGAATTTCTCACAATTTTCCTCACGGAACTTTCTTAAAAAATTTCAAAACTTTCCCTATCCCAAGGTCCCCCATCGACCGTTGACCTCCACTAAAGCCAATAAGTTTTTACCTCGTTCTTTGTGGTTGATTCCCGACTGTGCTCTCATCGGTGCCTGACATCCATTGACCGCGCGCCGCATTTATTTTTCAAAAAATGGCGACCGGTTTTCAGAAGTGCCCCAAGGGTCAGAGGACTGTGCCCATTACGGACCCTCATGATGTTTGCGTCTTATGCTTGGGGCCTTCCCACGACGTCCAACCGTGCACCAGTTGCGCCCAAATGACACCGAAAGGCCGCCAGGCCTGCTTAGAAAAAATGGAACACCTTTTCAAATCTAAGCGCTCGTCCCTGACTACGCCGGCCAAGAGTGCACCGAGTCGGAAACGGTCTTTGTCATCGACTCCATCTCCATCGACGTCTCAGCATCGGGACGCTGGGGAACACCCGTCACCGGCATCGTCACGTTCAAAGGCCTCCACATCATCATCCTTTGCGCCGAAGGACCAGGCCAAGCACCGAGAAAAGCACAGTCATCGACACCGAGATTCTTCTTCTGGAGCAGGCACTGACAAACCATCGACATCGTTAGAACCACTGACCAAGAACTCCCGGGGAGAGGAGCCCCCATCCTCCTCTGGACCCGGGACACTGAGGCATTCCCCTCCTGCAATGATGCCAGGAGCCGAACCTCCACAAATTCCTGTGGACCCTCCGGCAACGCCCATGGAGCCCCCAACCCCGGCAGCTGTGTTACCAACACCAGCCTTCCGGGAGGAATTGGACTGGATGGTCCAAGAAGCAGTCCTCCAAGCACTTCGAGGATTTCAATCGCCACCGGCACCAACTCCCATGTCGAGGCCTGACCCGATGCCTACGATGTTGGCTCCACTACTCGAAAGGCTAGACACCCTTATTGGCGCAATTCTATCAGTGCCTGCGCCTTCCAAACCGGCGATGCCTCCGAGACAGATTCCTCCACTGGCATCAACCCCAATTCTTCTGTCAGACGATGAAGAGTGAGATCCGTCTATGCCGGACCCGATTCCGGGGCCATCTGGTATATTTCCACCCTGACAACCATTAAAAACACCGGTACCATCGGTGCTTCCACCGGCCTCTGTGCCGCCTCCACCTATTTCGGTGCCTCCTTCTGATCCAGCTGGATTAGTGATTTTGCCTCCATTGGAAGGACCGCAGGGTGGAGGAGAACAACCATATGATCCCTGGGGTGATGATTTCTCTGATTCTCAGGATTCTGAAGATATCCTATCAGAGCCTTCACCTCCAGAAGAAAGATGCCGCTCCCCTCCAGAAGACCTATCGTTTGCCAGCTTTATAAAGGAAATGTCTGAGACCTCCCTTTTAAGCTGCAAACTGAAGAGGATGCCAGGCATAGATGCTGGAAGTTCTGCAATTCGTGGATGCCCCCAAGGAAGTAATGGCAATTCCAGTCCATGACATTCTACTTGACCTGTTACACACCGTACCTGGGAACACCCAGGTACAGTTCTATCGGTGAACAGGAAAACTGATGCGAACTACCTTGTTCAATTAGCTCCAGGATTTCAGAAGAGCCAGCTCCCTCACCACTCCGTAGTGGTCGAATCTGCTCAGAAGAAGGCTAAGAGGTCCCGTCTTCATTCTTCTGCTCCTCCTGGAAAAGAGCAGAAATCCTTGGACGCCTTCGGCCGCAGAGTGTTCCAGGATTCTATGTTGATGGCACGTATAGCAGCCTACCAGCCATACATGACACACTACTCTAGAAACCTCTGGAAGTAAGTTCAGGATTTCTCCAAATCCCTGCCCGAAGAGTTTCAAGAGGGATTGAATTCCATTCTCCAGAAAGGCCTTGATGCTGGAAAACACGAGGTCAAAGCGGCCTATGATTTCTTCGAGACTGTCTCCAGAGTGTCAGCAGCAGGTATCAGTGGCAGACGCTGGGCATGGCTGAAATCTTCAGACTTATGTCAAGAAGTCCAGGTTGGCAGACCTTCCATGTACAGGGGACAATTTGTTTGGAGAGAAAACTCAAGAAGTAGTTGCGCAACTCAAAGACCATCATGAGACATTGCGTCAACTATCTACTATTCCCTCTAACTTCTCGTCCACCACCAAAAGGCCGTATAGACATAAACCCAGAAGGCTAACCTATAAAACTTGTAGGTATTACTCTCTTCCATCCTGGGCTTATCCAACCAGACCTTCTCAGAGGTCAGCCTCACCAGCACAGGCCTTCAAAAGCCCAACCAGCTCCTCAGACTGGTCAAGCATTGGGGTTTTGACTCCCTTCTAGAGAGCAGCAGTCGATCCTCGCCTCCAACAAAATTTCCTGTGGGAAGCCGCCTGTGCCACTTTGCCAACATATGGCACACAATCACCACGGACCAATGTGTCCTTTCTGTGGTGGCCCATGGTTACCATATAAATTTCCTTACGCTACCACCGGATTCTTCACCACGTCCAGCGTGGAGTCTAACCGACCATACTCCACTTCTCGAGGCAGAACTCTCCATCCTCCTCCAGTCCAATGTTATGGAACCGGTTCCCCGGCTGCAGCGAGGAAAAGGGATCTACTCTCAATATTTTCTAATTCCAAAAAAGTCCGGCGGATTATGTCCTATTTTGGACCTCCTCACCCTAAACAAACACCTCTGCAAGGAAAAGTTCAGGATGGTCACCTTGGGCACCATGCTCCCTCTCCTGCAAAAGGGAGATTGGCTCTGCTCTCTAGATCTTCAGGAGGCTTATGCCCACATAGCCATATCCCCTCCTCACCAAAAATATCTTAGATTCCTAGTAGGTCAAAGGCATTTCCAGTACTGGGTGCTGCCGTTCGGCCTGGCGTCAGCACCTCGAGTATTTACCAAATGCTTAACAGTAGTAGCAGCTTACCTGTGACAAAGCAGTATCCACGTCTATCTGTATCTAGACGATTGGCTACTCAGAGGTCCATCCAAGGAGGTAGTGCTTCAATCCCTCCATTTTATCAGCAGCCTGCTACAATCCTTGGGGTTTCTCATAAACTATCCCAAGTCACATCTGACTCCATCACACACCCTCTCGTTCATCAGAGCAGATCTAAACACCATTCAAGCCAAAGCATTCCTCCCAAAGGACTGAGTACGCACATTGTCAACCTTGGCCAAAGCAGTACAGACTCGCCGAACCACCACAGCTCGTCACCTATTAACCTTGCTAGGTCACATGGCATCCTCGGTTCACGTTACCCCAATGGCTCGACTAGCCATGAGAGTAACACAGTGGACTTTAAAGTCCCAGTGGTCCCAATCACATCAAGATCTATCCCACATTGTCCATGTCACCAACCAACTTCGACTCTCACTAGCTTGGTGGATACAGAGGTCCAATCTTCAGATAGGACTACCCTTTCAACCCCGTATCCTCAAATTACATTAACCACAGATGCCTCCAATCTGGGTTGGGGAGCCCATGTCAACAACCTACAAACTCAGGGAACCTGGACCACAGCGGAAGCAAAGCACCAGATAAATTTTCTGGAGCTCCGGGCGATACAGTATGCCCTATTCGCTTTTCAGGATTGCCTGTCCAAAAGATAATCCTAATTACCTCAACAAGCAAGGGGGCACAGGCTCTTACCTGCTAAGCCAGGAGGCGGCGCAGATCTGGGCCTGGGCTCTCTCCCATTCCATGCTACTGAGAGCAACCTATCTGGCAGGCGTGGACAATATGGTGGCGGATAATCTCAGCCGAACCTTTCATCCCCATGAATGGTCCCTAGATCCCACTGTAGCAAACCGAATTTTCCACCAGTGGGGCCGCCCGCACATAGACCTCTTTGCGTCAATTCACAACCACAAAGTAGACAACTTCTGCTCTCTACTCCGCAGCCGCAGGACACCACCAAGGGATGCCTTCATCCACTTGTGGACAACGGGTCTTCTATATGCCTACCCTCCACTTCCACTCATCAGCAAGACTCTCGTGAAGTTGCGACAAGACCGGGGCACAATGATCCTCATAGCCCCTCACTGGCCGTGGCAGGTTTGGTTTCCCATCCTACGTGACCTCTCAGTCCAGCAACCAATTCGCCTGGGCACAGATCCAACTCTAATAACTCAGAACAAGGGGCTGTTGTGTCATCCGAACCTCCACTCCCTGTCGCTGACAGCATGGATGTTGAAAGGTTGATACTACAATCCCTTCACCTTTCTGACAATGTGTCCCAGGTCCTCATAGCTTCACGAAAGCCTTCTACTAGAAAATCTTATCGTTCCAAATGGAAAAGATTTTCCTTATGGTGTAAGACAAAGGAAATAGATCCCTTTTCCTGCCCCACAACAAGGTTCTTGGACTACCTCTGGTACCTCTCTGAGTCTGGCCTACAAACTTCCTCCGAGTGCATGTCAGCGCCATAGCCGCTTACCACAAAGGTATAGGAGATGCCCCGATGTTGGCGCAACCCCTTGTAGGGCGTTTTATGAGAGACTTGCTACAACTGAAGCCTCCATTGCATCCTCCATTTCCAGCAAGGGACCTCAGTGTTGTACTAGCATGGCTCTTGTGACCTCCGAGCCCCTGCACTCCTGCGAGCTACATCATTTCACTTGGAAAGTGCTTTTTCTACTTGCTGTGACATTGGCTCGCAGAGTCAGTGAGCTACAGGCGCTGGTAACCTTATACAAAATTTCTCCACGATCATGTGGTACTCTACACTCACTCTAAATTTTTGCCAAAGGTAGTGTCCGATTTCCATTTAAATCAATCCATAATTTTTCCAAAACCTCACTCACACCCAGGTGAGCGGGCCCTGCATTCCTTGGACTGTAAATGTGCTTTTTATTTGGACTGCACTACAGCCCATAGGAAATCCACCCAACTTTTTATCTCCTTTGATAAAACCAAACTGGGAGTTCCGGCGGGCAAGCAGACCCTTTCCACCTGGCTGGCAGACTGTATTACCTTCTGGTACCAACAAGCAGGCCTTCTGCTGCAGGGACGCGTGAAAGCACATTCAGTAAGAACCATGGCAACGACAGTAGCACACCTCTGTTCTGTACCTCTTGCTGACATCTGTAGAGCTGCCACATGGAGCTCTCTCCACACCTTTGCAGCTCATTATTGTCTCCTCAAGGCTGGCAGGCAGGATTCCATCTTTGGCCAGTCTGTCCTACATAATTTGTTTCCAGTTTAATAACCCAACTTCCTTCCTGCGACCCACTGTGAAACTCAGGCTGCCCTCATACACAAAACCACCCCTGTTGTTCCTGTTGCACGTCATTGGGTGCTTTTGGTTCACTCTACCCAAGCATCCTGTAACTCGCTATTCACCCATATGCGAGGACTACAATCCTGCTTGTCCTGGGAGAAAGCAGACTTGCTTACCTGTAACAGGTGTTCTCCCAGGACAGCAGGATGTTAGTCCTCACAAAACCCACCCGCCACCCCGCGGAGTTGGGTTCGCTTATATTTTCTTATTTTATTTTTCGCTCATACTTTTTGCTACAAACGAGACTGAAGGGGGGGACCCCTGCTGGTTGCAGGGTTAGTGGCATGCTCAATGTGCCAGTCAAAGTTCTAGAAACTTTGACAAAAGTGTTCCGTGATAGGGCTCCATCCGATGATGTCACCTATATGTCAGCCCGATCCAGTAAAGTCCGTGGGAGAGCGGACTAACGCCCGCTCTCCCGGCGCGCGCACCGGCCCCTCGCCGGTGCGAGCGATCCAGTATTTAAATTAGGCGACGCGGTGCAAACGAGGAAAAGGAGGCGCTAGGGACACTAGCGCGTCCCTAGCGCCTCCTTTTGGCCTGGAGCGGCGGCTGTCAGCGGGTTTGACAGCCGACGCTCAATTTTGCCAGCATCGGTTCTCGAGCCCGCTGACAGCCACGGGCTCGGAAACCGGACGCCGGCAAAATTGAGCGTCCGGTTTTCGGCCCGACAGCCGCGGGCCGAATTCAAAATTTTTTTATTTTTTTTTTTTACTGTTTTTTACTTTTGGGGACCTCAGACTTAATATCGCTATGATATTAAGTCGGAGGGTGCACAGAAAAGCAGTTTTTACTGCTTTTCTGTGCACTTCCCTGGCGCCGGAAGAAATTAGCGCCGACCTTTGGGCGGCGCTAATTTCTTAGAGTAAAATGTGCGGCTTGGCTGCACATTTTACTTACTGGATCGCTCGGGAATACCTAATAGGGCCATCAACATGCATTTGCATGTTGAGGGCGCTATTAGGTGCCGCGGGTGGGCCGCGTGTTTTCCTCCCCTTACTGAATAAGGGGTAAGGGAAAATACGCGTCCAGAGCAGGGTGACAGTGCGCTCCGACGGAGCACACTTTACTGGATCGACCTGTGTGTGAGAACTAACATCCTGCTGTCCTGGGAGAGCACCTGTTGCAGGTAAGCAACTCTGCTTTCTGCAGTTGAATAATTTTTTTTCAGCTAATTTTTTCTTTTGAGCCTTCCTCACAGGGGTTTCTTTTATTTTTCTTTTAGAATCCTTAGGGTTCTTCCCTGTCCAGTTGAGGCGGCCAAGCCGGGGGTTGGTACCCTTGTGTGTGCTTGATCTGGGCACCTATGAGGTGTAAATCTGGTTGTCCAGATCCCTCCCTTCACGAGGCCGCTGAGGCAGCTGCATGCTTTTTAAAATACTTTTTACAAGAATTTTTTGGCTTTTTTGGGCTATTTTTGCCTATTTTTCAGGGCAGGTGGTTCATTTTTAACTAAAGCTAATTTAAAAAAAAAAAAAAAAAGGTTTGCACCGGAGAGCACTACTCTACAGGCGAGTGACTTCCTCCCCTTAGGTAGGAGCTTTTTGTGGGGCTCTGGCTGTTTGTTTGGGGGACCTTTTCTTCTGTTGTGGTGAGTACCTTCAGAGAGAGGATTTTAATTTTATCTCTACCTTCTGGCTAATGGCAGGGCATGCCATTCATGCGGCTCTGATTCTTCCTGGCTTAATAGATCGGGGTTATGTACAAACTGTGCTGACGGTGGGGAGGGTTCGTCTGTGGTTCCTTCTCCCACTAAACAGCGTTGAGTATCATTGTCTTTTGGACTGGCTGTAAAAGCAAGTTTGCTTACCGTAAACGATGTTTCCGTAGATAGCAGGATGAATTAGCCATGCTGTCATGGGGATCTGTCAATCAGGCCCGGGAGGCGGAGCTTGTCAAAGCAGAGAACAGAGCTTTGCTCTCTGCGGCTGCGCGTATGTTCCCGCGCAGGAAAGTAACGGACTCTCCTCAGTCTGTAATTAAGCTGTAGTGTAGTCGAAGACTAGGTGACTGCCAGGGAGGAGGGTGGGTCAGCATGGCTAATTCATCCTGCTATCTACGGAAACATCGTTTACGGTAAGCAAACTTGCTTTTTCCCGTCGATAGCAGGGCTGAATTAGCCATGCTGTCATGGGAGTCCAAAGCTCCCGATCACGTCATATATGACATATGTGGTTGGACGTGATCATTGACAGTGTGGCAGTCACTGTGGACAGGAGGATAGAGAGTGCAGTATTGCTTGCCCTATCTTCGCATCCGTAGTTGCTTGCTGGTCAAGGCAGTAATGAGATGTGAAGGTATGCAGTGATGACCATGTAGCTGCCTTACAAATGTCAATGGGTTGCACATTCTTCAGGTGTGCTAAGGATGTTGCTACTGCTCTGACTTGGTGAGCTTTAGGAGTAGATTGTAAATGTAAATTCTGCTTGTCATAGCAGAATTTGATGCATTGCGCTATCCAACTGGAGATGGTGCGTTTGGCTACTGGCTGTCCAGGAGCCTTCGGGTCGTAGGAAACAAAGAGTTGAGAAACACGGGAGTCCGAGTTCGTCCTTTCTTTGTAGTGTGTTAAGGCTCTTTTACAATCCAATGTGTGCAGTAGCTTTTCCCTATCGTTTGCATGAGGTTTAGGGAAAAATATTGGTAATTCCATTGACTGATTGAGATGGAATGGGGTAACTACCTTTGGTAGGAAGGATGGGTGAGTTCGTAGAACTACCTTTTGTTGATGAAATTGTAAGTATGGAGGATAGTGGACCAAAGCTTGTAACTCACTAACTCTTCGTGCTGATGTTACTGCAACCAGGAATACCACCTTCCAAGTGAGGTATTTCATGTGTACTGAGTCCATAGGTTCAAATGGAGAAAGCATGAGCTGTTCCAGAACTATGTTGAGGTTCCAAGGGACTGGAGGTTTGGATACCGGAGGACGAATGTGTGTTAACCCCTTTATGAAACGAGTCAATAATGGGTGATTGGATATAGGAATGTCATTGATTGGTCTATGATAGGCGCCTATGGCGCTGAGATGAACTCTGATGGATGATGTTGCTAGTCCAACTACATATAGAGAATGAAGATAATCAATGAGCAATTCCGGGGAGCAGTCCAATGGCGGTACACCTTTGGAAGTGCACCAGGTAGAGTAGCGTTTCCATTTATAGCTATAATTTTTCCTGGTTGAGAATTTTCTTGATTGTAACAAGATGAATTGTGCTGAAGTGGAAACTCCTTGTTCTGTCAGGAGGAGCCTCTCAATCTCCAAGCTGTTAAGTGTAGAGATGAGTGTAGCGGGTGTAGAAGTGTTCCTTGATCTTGGCTGAGAAGATCTTGACGATTCGGTAATAGAATTGGATCCTTGATGGATAGTCGAAGTAGGAAACTGTACCATGGTTGCCTCGGCCATGCTGGGGCTATGAGTATCAGTTGAGCTTTGTCCGCTATGCACTTCTGAATTGTTCTTGTTATGAGAGGTATGGGAGGAAAGGCATACAGAAGGCCTGTCGTCCACGGAATGAGGAAGGCATCTTGAGCAATCCTGAATTGGCTTGGCCTTATTGAGCAGAATTGGGAAACTTGAGAATTGATCTCTGTTGCAAAGAGATCTATGGAAGGTGTCCCCCACTGTAGAAATATGTCCTGGACTACTTCTGAGTTGAGTGTCCATTCGTGGGGATGAAAGATGCGGCTTAGCCTGTCCGCTCTTGTGTTTGCAACTCCTGGTAGGTAAGTTGCTTGTAGGTGTATGCAATTTTTGTGAGCATGTTCGAAGATTGTCAGGGTCTCTTTGCAGAGGGGCCATGAACCGGACCCTCCTTGTTTGTTGATGTAAAACATCGCTACTTGGTTGTCTGTGTAGATCATGACCCTGCGTCCCTTCAGGTGGTCTTGGAAGACTCGCAATGCATTGCGAATCGCTCTGAGTTCCAGTAGATTTATTTGTAGATTCTGTTCTGAGAGTGTCCATAACCCTTGGGTTTCGTAAGTCTCGAGGTGTACACCCCATCCCTTGCGAGATGCATCTGTGGTTAGGACTGCATTGTGAGGAGGGGGGCTGAACAGTGCTCCCTTGGACATGGTGGAGTCTAGGAGCCACCATGCTATATCTTTTTTCATTTCTGCAGTCAGCAATACTTTTTGCGTCAATGGTTGTGAATGCTGTTTCCACTGTCGTTTCAGACCCCATTGTAGGCGTCTCATGTGTAGCCTGGTGTTGGGCACCATGAAATTCGCCGCTGCCATGTGGCCCAAAATTACCAGGACTTGTCTTGCTGACGGCCTCTGAGTATGTTTCAAGTTGTGCAGAAGTTGACGGAAATGTGATATTCTGTCGTCTGGGAGGTATGCCCTGTTGCACGTAGTGTCCAGGCATGCGCCTATGAACTGTAACTGCTGTGTTGGTTGTAGATGTGATTTCTGAAAATTTATCACCAACCCTAGTTGTTGTAAGCAAAGTATCACACGATTGAGGTGATCTTGTAAGATATTCGGAGTTGAGGCTATTATTAGCCAATCGTCCAGGTATGGAAAGATGGTTATACCTTGTTTCCTGAGATGAGCCACCACCACTATCATGCATTTGGTGAAAACTCTGGGTGCAGCCGATAGTCCAAAGGGAAGAACTTTGTACTGGTAGTGTTGATGTCTGTAGCGAAAGCACAGGTAACGCCACGAGGATGGATGGATTGGAATGTGCGTGTAAGCATCCTTCAGATCGATGGAGCACATCCAATCGTTGGTTTGAATGAGAGGAAGAATTGACTTCAACGATACCATTTTGAATTTCTCCTTGGTGAGAAATTTGTTCAACTCCCTTAGGTCTAGTATGGGGCGAAGGCCTCCAGACTTCTTGGGTATGAGGAAGTACGGGGAATAAAATGCTGCTAGTTTGGGGTGTGGGTGGATTTGTCGAATTGCTTGTTGTTTGCAAAGTAAAGCAATTTCCTCCCCCAGTTGTGGATGGGAATTGTAAATCTTGAGTGTGGAAAGATGAGGCAAGATGGGTTTTGTTACAAATTGGAGTTGGTAGCCTTGACGTACTATCTCCAGTACCCATTGATCTGATGTTATTGTTTCCCAGACTTTCAGGCAAACACAAATTCTGCCTGGAGGAGCTTGATGTTGTGGTGGCGGCTGAATAACTAAAAAGATGAGGTTGGCTTTGCAGCAGTAGTCTGCTGTTGTGCCTGTTGCCTTTGGTTACGTGGTTTACCTCTTCGTTGATTTGAGGTATTGTTTTGTGGAGCAGGACGTTGGTAGGCAGGGTATGGCTGCGTACGAAAAGATTGATACGATCTATAGGGTCTTCTGCCATATGATTGTCTACGGGTAGACCCCACATAACGACGTGTAGTCGAGTAAATAGGATTTGATGTTAGAGATTGTACTGCTAGAGCTTCCTCTTTTAATTTACTTACTGCGTCCTGGAACTTTTCTCCAAACAAATTATCTCCCGTGCATGGGAGGTTCGTTAGTTTTACATGCAAGTCATCTCTTATGGAACTTGAACGTAACCATGCTAGTCTGCGGGCTGCAATAGCTGCAGCAGACGCTCTGGATGACGTTTCATGTGCTTCATAGATTGATCTCAATAGATGTCGAGAACATTCTTCCATATCATGAAGAGGCTGAGGTATTTGTTCCGCTACTGAGGAATGTATACCTTTCATAGCTTGCATACACTCATACAGATATTGCACCATGTAGAATTGATGTTGCATAATTCTTGCCGTTAACATTGAATTATGGTATATTTTCCTACCAAATTCATCCAAATATTTATTGTCTTTCCCTGGGGGAAAAGCAGTGTGCAATTTTGTTTTCTTGAACCTTTGCAACGCCGACTCTACTACGACTGATGCGTGAGGCAATTGTGGTAGAGTGTATAGTGATGCTTTCTTCATACGAAATTTAATGTCTGTTTTCTTGGAAACAGCTTCAGTTGTATAAGGCGTTAACCAGGATTTTTGTAATACGGAGTGTAGGATTTCTTGTGGTGGAAGAGATGTTGGTTCCACCTGAGTATCAAATATCTTTAGAAGCCCAAGAGTTTCTGCTCTAGGGTCTGCTTCTTTTTGGACCTCTAAATGTAGAATTGTACCCATTTTTTCTATGAATTTTGGGTATGTAAGGTCTTCAGGAGGAGAATGTGGCTCCTGTAGTTGGTCCTGTGTGTCTGACAGACATCCCACCGATGATGATGGGGATGTTTGTATTGAAGGAGAATCAAAATATGTATCCTGTAGATGAGTAGGTGAAGTTGGTTGGTTTTTCCTGGGAGACGTCGGTGGTTCTGCCGACTGCTCTACATTTGACTGTGCTTTATGTTTTGTAGCACTGTCCTCAGAAGTATTAGTCATTTTAAATGATGATTGAAGCGTCTCGTAAAATCCTTCTAGAGACTGCGACAATTGAAAAAATGCTTCTCTTGCATGAGAGGGCATTATCATACGATTGTCTTGTTGTTTTGGAATAATTGTTGGAGGTGACGTTGTAGGAACCTCCCTATCTCTCCATGTCGTTTTGTCTGGAGTAGTTTTAAAAACTTCTGAATCTGAAGAAGTGGTAGAGGAAATAATTTGTACCGGTTTTCTTAATGAGCCGGTAGTCGACGGAACTTTATGAGATGATTTAGAAGTCGAAGGACTCATCTCCCATGTCGCACTCCTCTTTTTTAATCTTTTAGAATGGGAGTGATGTGAGTACTTATGATAGTCTTCAGATGAAGAGTCCGTATCTGTAACTTCCGCCTCGGAAGAAGAGGTATGTGAAGTATATCGTTTTCGCTTCAACTTTCTCTTTAATTTTTGAGGCGAGTAATTTTGGTCTCTACGCCCAGATCTTGATATATGCTCCGAATTAGATTTATGCGTGGATATGTTTTTATGCGCAGATGTATAGGTATGCGGAGATATGCGCGTATGCGCGACTGTAGACTCATGCGCACTTGAATGTGCGCGGAAGTAGAATTGTGCGCGGTTGTAGTTTTATGCGCATGTTTCTTTGATTCCAAGCGCACAGGGTTTTTCGGCGCCGTGCGCATAAGTTTCTTTGTATTCGGCGCCATGCGCTCAAATGTTTTCGGCGCCGTGCGTGCAGGTGTTCCCGGCGCCATGCGCGTAAGTGTTTCCGGCGCCATGCGCTCAAATGTCTTCGGCGCCGTGCGCACAGGTGTTTCTGGCGCCGTGCGCATGACTAGTCGGCGCGGTAGTTTCTTCTGCGCCATGCGCGCCGGAACCGCTAAGTTGTGCGCAGACTCTGACTTTGGCGCCGGTATATGCGCATTTGGCGCCATAGGCGCAGAAGTCTTCGGCGCGGAGGATTCCTCCTCCAATGAGGTACGTTGCGGCTCTACAGGCACTGGGGATTTATGAGAACCCACTGGCCTTTGATTTTTTGCTTTCCTCTTACCTCCTATAGTGGAGGACTTAGGATTAAACGGTAAAGATTTCTTTCTTGACGGAGCCGATGAAGTGAACGGGCCAGGCGAAGAATGAGCCTCTGACGGATCGCGGGAGGCAAAAATTTCCTGAAGCCTATAGGCCCTCTGTTTTAATGCCCGTGGTGACATTTTTGAGCAAAACTCACAATTTTCTGTTCGGTGATGCGGCCCGAGACACTGATAACAGCGATCATGTCCATCTGTTACCGACATCCGTTTTCCACAGGCACAGGGTTTAAACCCGGGTTTAGACATTTTATTTCTGTTTTTAAACTGAGGAGAATAACAGCTCCGCGTGCGTTCCCGCTCGCGGAAAAAACAGACTGAGGAGAGTCCGTTACTTTCCTGCACGGGAACATACGCGCAGCCGCAGAGAGCAAAGCTCTGTTCTCTGCTTTGACAAGCTCCGCCTCCCGGGCCTGATTGACAGATCCCCATGACAGCATGGCTAATTCAGCCCTGCTATCGACGGGAAACATCTTTTACCTCACCCGGCCAGCGCGGGAACAGCGGCCATTTGGATTTTGCCGCAGCAGTTCCTGCGTCGCCGGGGAGGGGGGGGGGAGAGTCCTCCATCTCTGTCTCCAGCCCGTTCCAGGTTGGGGAACCGGCAGGGAGGGCTAGAAGAGGAGGAAAGCTCTGGTTTGCTTGTTTTTCAACAAACAAAAGAGCAAAGTTAACCCACAAAAATGGGAAATCCAAAAAAGAAAAGGGGAAACCAATTGTGCAGTAATCAAAAGATTGCTCACTTAAATCTTTTTATTAATTTTTGCTATTTTGTATATATTTTTGCTATTTTGTATGTATTCATTCCCCCATTGAGGCGTTTCACGAAGATTTCTTGAATTTAATTCCTAAAGCCACTGAGTCATGAAGATTTTTTGAATTTAATTTCTAAAGTAACTGCAAGTGATTGAGAAGACCGAGCGCTCTCCTGATTTCAGGAGAGACGCTGACTGGCTTGCTGATCCAGTTTACTCAAATATTTATATATACAAAAATTCAAAAATAGCAAAAACTAATAAAAAGATTTAAGTGAGCAATCTTTTGATTATTGCACAATTGGTTTCCCCTTTTCTTATTTGCTTGTTTTTCAACCAGACCATGCTGGTTTTGGTGCAGGGAGGCTTTTCTCCACAGACTTTGTTTTACTTCATGATGCCTATATGGCCAGACAGAAAGCGGCTTGGGGGACTACACAGTCACAGATTCCACCAGTCCAGCCCACTGAGGGTCCTTCGGGGGGGGGGGGGGCCCAGGAGGTCTCCCGGGGGGAGGGGGAAACAAAATTAGTCAGTGAAGGCGAGCTGGTCCACTCCTCTCTGGAGGCAGTCGGAGGTAGTCTGTCCCTCTTTTGCGTGGAGTGGACCAGGGTCATGTCGGACTAGTAGGTGCTGGAGGTGATAAGAGATGGCTACACTTTAGAATTTTCTTGGCCGCTCAGGGAAGCCTTTATGGTCTCTGGCTGCATCCTCCTATTCCAAGCGGGATATTGTGCAACGTTGTCTTCGCCTACGGGCATTGTTCCAGTACCCTTTCAGGAGAGGGAGCAAGAGAGGTACTCAGTGTATTTCGTGGTTCCCAAGAAAGAGGGGACGTTTCAGCCCATTGTCAGTCGGCAAAAGTTTAGTGTTGCCCTCACTGTGTCCCATTTTTGGATGGAAACGTTGCAGTGATAGAGCAGTACACAAAGGGGAGTTTCTGGCCTCTTTGGATTTGACCGGAGGCCTCTCTCCATATTCCCATAAGGGATGATCACCAGGGGCTCTTGAGATTCATGGTTCTCGGAGAGCATTTTCAGTTTCGAGCCCTTCCCTTCAGGTTGGCGACAGCGCTGTGAACATTCACCAAGGAAATAGTGGTGGCTGCCCTCAGGAGGGAAGGGATTCTGATGCATCTGTATCTGGACGATTGGCTCATCAGGGCAAAGTCTTTAGGTGGAATGTCGTTCAATTTGCTGACCTATTATCAATAGGCACCAATACAATTTAAGAGGATCCTTACAATACTATTTGCTGAAACATGCGGCTTCTGGAATTGCTGGGCTGGGTGACGAATCTAGTGAGGAGCCATCTGGAACCATCCCAGTTGTTGGAATATTGTCAAGGCGGAGCAAAGATTCATCTAGTAGCGGAGGAGGCTAAGGACTTGTTCGTTTGGTTGGAAATCCATCTAGCAAGAATAGCGGCATCACACGTGGCCGGGGTAGACAGCGTGCAAGTGGTCTATCTCATCAGGCAGCAACTAGATCTCGGGGAGTGGGAGTTGTTGGCGGAGGCCTTTGCCCTGATTCAGGGCAGATGGGAAAGCCGGACTTGGACCTCATGGCAGTTCCAGGGAATGCGAAGGTGGCCCGGTGTCAATTGTTATCGCCACAAGAGATTTGTCTGGCTGCGACATGCTCTTCTTTTTACACTTTCTCCAAACATTACTGCTTGGATGTGTGAGCGCCAGATGAGGTGACTTTTGGGGAAAGTGTGTTGAGCATGTGTGTGTCCTCCCCCGTAGAGTTGCATCGCATCGAGCTTCATGTGGACATAGTGATTCTGGTGGCACCAAGTGGCTGCGCAGGCCGTAGTTTGTGGACTTGGTTTATCTATCTTTATTTATTTATTTATGGTTTTTATGTGCCGTCGTTCCAACAGAAGATCACAATGGTTCACATAAATTGCATTCAATTACATTATATAATATTGTATTAACAGGTTCTTAAGAAATTGTATCTATTTTAATACCATTGAATAATCAAATAATCTAGCGGTAGACAGGCCTGTGAATCTAGCACATCTGCTAGGTTTGTTGCAGCAGGTACCCATATTTTCAGACCGGCCTGGAACCTTAACCTGGTGCTTAGAGTTCTTTGTGGTCCTCTGTTTGAGCTGTTTAGAAGGGCATCCTTGAAGAATCTAACCTTGAAGTCTGTTTTCTTGGTGGCTATCTGCTCAGCCAGAAAGATATCGAAGCTGCAGGCGCTGTCATGTAGAGATCCTTTTTTGAGGATTTCGGAGGATGGGGTTTGTTGCGTATGATCTCTTCCTTTTTGCCTAAAGTGGTTTCGTCCTTCCATCTTAACCAGACTGTTGAGCTTCCTGCTTTTCCAAAGGAGTTGCATCTCTTGGATGTGCGACGAGTGCTCTTGCGGTATCTCAAGGTGACAAATATCTTTTGTAGGTCGGTTCATCTGCTTGTCCTTTTAGTGGAGCAAAGAAGGGAAATAAATCTTCCAAGGCCATGATTGCAAGATGGCTGAGAGAGGCTATAAGCTCAGCTTTCATATGTAAGGGTCGTTTAACCCCAGAAGGGTTGCGAGCGCATTCTACTAGGGTGCAGGTAATTTCCTAGGCAGAATGTCAATTATCTCCACAAGAGATTTGTCTGGCTGCGACATGCTCTTCCTCCAAACATTACTGCTTGGATGTGTGAGCACCAGACAAGGTGACTTTTGGGGAGAGTGTGTTGAGCGTGGGTCTTTCGGGTTCCTGCTCAGTATAGGGGAGCTTGGGTACATCTCACTTGTCTGGACTGATCTGGGGTACAAAAAGGAAAGGAAAATTTGTTCTTACCTGATAATTTCTGTTCCTGTAGTACCACAGATCAGTCCAGAGACCCATCCCCTTCTTTCGAAAGTCTTCCTCGCTTCTGTATGTTGTTGAGACAGTATATGTTCAAATTGCCCTATGTTTAGGGTTTATTAATTTGAACATCTTAGCTTGGGTACAGGTCAATACTGAGGGACTGCAGGTGGAACTCGGATACAGTGGACCCTTGACTTACAAACTCAATTCGTTCCAGAGGGCTGGTTGTAACTCAAGTTGGTTGTAAGTCAAGACTATTTTTTCCATAAGAAATAATGGAAATACCCATAATGCGTTCCAAACCTCCCAAAGCATCCCTTATCTAACATTGTCATAATAAAAAAGGGTTGTATAATGTGCGTAATTACCAGAAACACCTATAATTCTCGTAGTGTACTCACCAAAATGTTATAAAATGTGCCTAGCCTACCAGAAACAACAATTTCATACTGTACTCACCATTCAAGTTGACATCTTTGGCTTGCAGGAAGGGAGGCGGGGAGGATTCCTCTTCCCCACCCCCTCAGAGCACATCTCTGGCTCCCAAACACTCATTTCCCCCTCCCAGCATACTCCTTCCTCCCCTCCTGATACCTTACTGTAGCCAGCTGAGTGCTACACTCCCTTTCTGCTGCTGCACAGAAGCTTCCTTGGTCACCAGTGATGCTGTTGCTTGCTGCAATGACATACCGGGTCTGCCTATGTGCTCCTGTGAACATTTGCAGCTCTGGGTGCGCCTGAATTGGACAGGCCTCATCGGCAGCAGCCAATCACTGAAACAGCAGAGCAGAAGTCCCACCCACCAAGCCCAAAAAAACGCGATTGACAGGAAAAAAACGTCCAGTTAGAAGCAACCGCACGCACGAGCGGATACACATGGCCTTGGCCGGCATTCAGGTTGTAACTCAAAACTAGAATTTTGGTTGTAACCCAAGTTGTTCGTATGTCAAATTGGTTGTAACGCTAGGGTCCACTGTATCTAGCAGCGCCTCCTAGTTTTGTTCTCTGCCTCCATCTGCTGGTAGGGATGCAAAGCCCAATTGTCTGGACTGATCTGTGGTACTACAGGAATGAAAATTAGGTAAGAACAAATTTTCCTTTTTACAATGGTTGCCAGTCTGTCCATCTCCCAGTAGATAGCACAAAAGGCCTATATTATTAGAAAATATTTTACTGAGGTCTTGAATAGCAGAGACTGCTAAACAGTGGGTAAAAATTGTGTAACTTATATCTACAGCTCTACCACTAAACTTTCAAAATTGAGACATTGATAAAATGAGGAAAATAGAAAAAAACTGAAAGATGAAACTACAAAAGTTAAGTGTTCAACAGGCATAGACATTGTTTAAAAATAACGTTTTAGAAGTGTAGTCCAGATATATTCCTCACATTAAAAACATGGAAGGAAGGCCAGATAACTGCTGTCATGGTTATAAGACAAGCTGAAAGAGGCTATTATAGCCAAATAACTTCCTTCAAACATTGGAAAAAGGATTCATCTGAAGAAAATAAGGAAAAGTATAAGCGTTGGTAAGTTAAATGTAAAACATTGATAAGGCAAGCTAAGAGAGAATTTGAAAAGAAGCTGGCCTTAGAGGCAAAGACTCCTAATTAATTTTTTAAAAATATATCTGAAGCAGGAAGCATGTGAGGGAGTCAGTTGGACTGTTAGATGATCAAAAGGTTAAAGGGGGATATGGTGTGTTTGGATTTTCAGAAGGCGTTTGGTGAGGGCCCACATGGGAGGCCCACATGGGAGGCTTCTAGGTAAAAGGGGTAGGGTAGCAAGTATTCATAGATTCTTAGTGCCACTATTAAAAATAAACAGTCCCTGAGGACTGGGATGGACTATATGTGAAACTGGAACAAGGCTATCAACTAATTCTGCTATTACTTTACCACTCTTCAACAAACCCAAACACAACAAAGACCTTATCAATCTAGTAACCAAAATGGCCCTAGATGGCATCCCACTCCTGATACTGGGAGGTTTGATCCTAATTGCTAGATGAGGCCCTGGACATAAAACAAATGAACTTTGCATCTACTTATAACACAGGACACTTTGCTTGGTTGGATGGATGGGCAGAGAGTAGATGTGGCTATATGGTCCTTTTCTGCTGTCATGTTTCTGTTTCTACTAATTGTCTCTATCTCTAAGGAAAACAGCACATTCATCCACAAGCTTGAAATTACCCCAGTGGTTTAGCCTGACCATTCCATGATGCATTTGTCTTCAACATATGGTCAGAAAATACACACAGTCGGAAACCAGCCTTGAAGGCCAGAGAAAAGATTGATTCTCCCCAATTCAGTGAAAATTCTGAGTACCCAACTAGAAAACTTCTCTGAAGAACATCAGTAGTTTTGTTCTTTATTGAAACAATTCTTGTATAATAGCCCTGGACTATTGAAAGATCAGTTAACCCCAGCTGATCTACATCTTGCTTTACAGAGCATGTAAGACAAAAACAGAACAGCCAAGAACAATAAAGAACATTGAAAAAATCAGGGAAACAGGACAGAATGAGCACTATACTACAAGAGCAAAAGAAGACCTTAAGGCTAAAAAGACCATTACCCCAGTGCCATAGATAGGGCAAAAATATACCCAAGAACTATTCCACATTGTAAATAGATGCCTAGATACCTTTCCAGCCTCAAAACAATACATCAGGAAAGTCACAGATTATAATCAACTTACCAAATTTTTCCATAGCAAAATAATTCACATCCAAAAAGTCTAGACACAAATCTTGAACTAGGTATTGAGGATAAACTTACTGCAAAGACATGTGCCACTTTAGAGGAAACTGGTGTAATGAGTACAATGGAAAGAAAAAAGCAAAAATATACTAAGGCTGATGAGAAAAAAAAAGTACCGCAGTGGACCAGAAATAGCAAAAAGGTGATCACTTTGATAAACCAGAAAACACTGAGAGAAGAAATCTTGCCTACTAACTATTGCCCAAGCCCTTTAGCCAACCACCAACAAAATAAAAGAACAAATCTGAATTTTCTGGAGGAAATGCACCCTCCACCCAAAGACAGAAAATGCTATTTCACTCAGTGTAGCACCTCCCATTACAACAGTTGATAGGAGAGACAAAACTTATGCCACCAGAGATGGGGAGGATATCACTACTACCATTCTTAGATTGTTTTATAATGTAGGTTGAGAACATTAGAAAACTTATAGGGCAATTAGGAAATGGAGGATGGCCATTCGATTACCTTCTCAAGGACCTACTACAATCTATCTTATCTTACCTACAGGCCGATACAGTACAGTGCGCTCCGCTGGAGCGCACTGTTATCCCACGTTTGGACACGCTACCTTTACCCCTTATTCAGTAAGGGGTAATAGCGCGTCAAAAACGCGCGTCCAACCCCCCCCCCCCCCGAAACTAATAGTGCATGCAACATGCAAATGCATGTTGATGGTCCTATTAGTTATTCCCGCGTGATTCACTAAGTAAAATGTGCAGCCAAGCCGCACATTTTACTTTCAGAAATTAGCACCTACCCAAAGGTAGGCGTTAATTTCTGCCAGCAGCGGGAAAGTGCACAGAAAAGCAGTAAAAACTGCTTCCCTGTACGTACCTGGATCAGTCCAGACAGTGGGTTATGTCCCCAATCCAGCAGATGGAGTCAGTCAAAGCTTCGAGGGGGCGTCACCACTAGTGCTACTACCCCCTCTGCAGGAGTTCAGTATCTTCTGACTCCAGCAGATGCGAGTAGGGAATCTGGGTTGCTCCCGATTACCTTAGGCTTTTCCTTGTATTTCTTGGATTCCTTTTCTGGTTTCTTTCTGCCTACTTCGGTTTGGATCAAGTTTTGTTGGAAAAAAAAAAAAAAAAAAAGGATCAGTAAAGTGAGTTAGAAGGGGTCTAATTGGGAGGCGTGGCTTCCCTCTGTGTTTGTCTGCCTTTTTCCTTCTTCTCTCGTTGCGAGCGGGGTAAGTGCAGTGTTGTTGTCTGTTTTTTTTTCTTTCCCTGCAGCTTTTCTTCGACGGAGGGGCTCGATACGGAGGCCAGTAGGACCGGCCCCTCCGCGTTCTCTCCCTTGTCCGCGGCCATTTTCGCGGCTCCTCGTGGGCTGCGAAGGCGGGCAGGGAGTTCGTCGTCGGCGGGTTGCGCGGCCAGGAGGCCCCCCCGCGGTGCCGTTTTTCGCCGGTTGGCGGGTTGTGCAGGCCGTCCGGGCCCCCCCGCAGCGGCGCTTCCGCTTTCGGCCCCCCCCCCCCCCCGCGGCTCTGCCGGGTGTGGTTTTTGTCTGCCGGGACCGTTTCTTTGATGCCGCGGCCAGCGCGCTGTGCTGCTTGCGGCGAGCCGGGCTCGCGGATCTCGAGGGAAGGCATCTGTGCGAGGTGTCTCCCCGGGGGGGAAGGCACCTCGCGGCCCCTCAATGATTTTCCTATCCTGGCAGGCTTGCCCGGGCGGCGTGGGCCGGCCCCTCCCCCATTTCTGGCGGGAACGGCGGCCATATTGCATTCGGTGCGCCCTGAAGGGGAACAGGCAGCGCTTGGGGCCGGGGATGCGGGGGAGTCTCCCCCACGTTTATTTCCGGAATCGGACCCGGAGGCAGCCCGGCAGGGGCCGGTTTCCCCGGGGCCCCCCCCCTCGGAGCCCCCTTCGGGTAGGCCGGGGTTTTCCCCGGAGTTTATCCTTTTGATGCACACGGCATATCTGCAGGGCCTTGATGCTCCCACGGGACCTCCTCCAAGCAAGATATCGCGGCCCGCGCCACCTTCCCCGGCCCCCCCCCGCTCCGGCGGGTGTGGGGGCCCCTCCACCTCCCGCCCGCGCCCGGCTCCCGGTGGGCTCGGGGGCAGCGGGCACAGGACCAGCTTCCCCTGGATCGGACCCGGCGGATCCGGGTCAAGGGGACTCCACCTCAGAGGGTGATGATCCGCACACGCTGCGCCTGTTCCAGCGGGAAGAGCTGGATGATCTATTGCCACAAGTCATTAAAGAGTTGGACCTCGATCCACCGCCGGAGCCGCCCGCTCCCGTAGCGCCCGCTGTGGTCACTTCCTCAAGGAAGGGGGATCCGGTCTTGGCAGCCCGGAGGCCGAGAGCTCGAGCTTTTCCAATCCACGAGTCTTTCCTGCAGCTTCTCACCGGGGAGTGGGATGCCCCGGAAGCTTCCTTTAAGGGCAGCCGGACCATGGAGAGACTTTACCCGCTGCCGGAAGATTTTCTCGATCTTATCAAGGTACCTAAAGTGGACTCCGCGGTGACAGCGGTCACGAAGAGGACGACCATC
The DNA here is from genome assembly GCF_901001135.1 of Rhinatrema bivittatum. Classification (NCBI taxonomy): domain Eukaryota; kingdom Metazoa; phylum Chordata; class Amphibia; order Gymnophiona; family Rhinatrematidae; genus Rhinatrema; species Rhinatrema bivittatum. Next base: position 114,295,690 of record NC_042618.1, on the reverse strand, counting down.
CCAGTGACGGGGGGTGCGGCATTAAGAGACGCGCAAGATCGCAAGTTGGAAGTCTTCCTCAAGCGGGTCTTCGAGGTCTCCGCGGTAGGATTGCGGGCGGTGATGTGTAGTTCGCTGGCACAGCGGGCCAGCCTCCTCTGGGTGCAACAGTTGCTCACCTCTCAGGTCCTACTGCCTGGGGAGGCCGCCCAGGCGGATAGACTGGAAGCTGCGGTTGCCTATGGGGCTGACGCCTCCTACGACCTGTTTCGGGTCCTCGCCCGCTCCATGGCATCGGTGGTAGCGGCACGCCGTCTCCTATGGCTCCGCAACTGGGCGGCGGATACCTCCTCCAAGTCGAGTCTGGGCTCCCTGCCATTCAGGGGCAAGTTTCTGTTCGGGGAGGATTTGGATCAAATCATCAAGTCGCTAGGGGAAAACGCGGTTCATCGCCTGCCGGAAGACAGATATCGCTCCACAAGGGCGTTTTCGTCCTCTCGGACCAGAGCCAGGGCGCAACGGCGCTATCGGAACTACAGACCGGCGGCAGCCAGGCCCTCTGCCCCCAGGTCTCAGCCCTGGTCTCGCTCCTTTCGCGGGCGCCGCCCCGCGCGTCCCGCTCCCACAGCTGGGCAACCCTCTCCCAAGTCCTCTCAATGATGTTCAGCTCGCCCACTCCGCCGTCCCCAGGATCGGGGGACGGCTGGCGTTCTTCTAGGAGGAGTGGGCGCGGATCACCACGGACCAGTGGGTCTTGGATACCATCAGTCGAGGCTACGCTTTGGAGTTTGTCCGCGCTCCAAAGGGACGGTTCATATTCTCCCCTTGCGGCTCGGACACCAAGCGAAGGGCGGTGCAGCTGACCCTGGACAGACTTTGGGAGATAGGCGCCATTGCGCCCGTGCCCTTCGGAGAGGTGGGCTCGGGCCATTATTCCATCTACTTCGTGGTTCCAAAGAAGGACGGTTCCTACCGGCCCATCCTGGACTTGAAGGAAGTCAACAAGTCACTCCGGGTGGTTCGGTTCCGCATGGAAACGCTGCGGTCAGTGATCGCGGCGGTGCATCGGGGGGAATTCCTGGCCTCCTTGGACCTGACGGAGGCCTACCTCCACATCCCCATTCGCCGGGAGCACCATTGTCTTCTACGGTTCAAGATCCTGGATCAACATTTCCAGTTTGTGGCTCTCCCGTTTGGGCTAGCAACGGCTCCGCGCACCTTCACCAAGATCATGGTGGTGGTAGTGGCCTCCTTGCGGAAGGAGGGGATTCTAGTCCACCCTTACCTGGACGATTGGCTCATTCGAGCGAAGTCTTTTCGACATGGTCAGGCGGCTGTGGCCAGAGTCATAGAGTTCCTACAGTCTCTGGGATGGGTGGTGAACTTCTCCAAGAGCTCCCTGGTACCCTCGCAACGCTTGGACTTCTTGGGGGCGACCTTCGACACCCGTCTGGGCGCGGTTTTCCTACGTCAGGACAAGGCGCAAGCCCTGCGGGAACACATACGATTCTCTGCGTTATCGGTTCCCACCTCCTGGGACTATCTACAGCTCCTAGGGGTGATGGGTTCCACCATCGACATGGTCCCTTGGGCATTTGCGCACCTCCGGCCTCTACAGAGGGCACTTCTATCCCGCTGGAAGCCGCTCTCGCAGGACTACCAGGTACTCCTCCCTCTGCCGCAGTTTGCCAGGAACAGTCTGGCCTGGTGGATGAATCCGGAGAACTTGGCCCGCGGCATGTCTCTCGATCTGCCAAATTGGGTCGTGGTGACCACCGACGCCAGTCTCGTAGGATGGCCAGCGGTCTGCGACCGCAGCGCCACGCAAGGGACATGGTCCGGGGAGGAATCAAAGTGGTCCATCAATCGCCTGGAGACCAGAGCGGTCAGATTGGCGCTCCAGCACTTCCTGCCACTCCTCCGGAACCGGGAGGTCAGGATCTTATCGGACAATGCGACGACAGTGGCCTATATCAACCGACAGGGCGGCACTCGCAGTTCGCAGGTCGCGCTCGAGGCAGAGTTACTGATGCAGTGGGCGGAGCGGCATCTGGCCCGCCTGGCGGCCTCGCACATCGCGGGCGTGGACAATGTACAAGCGGATTTCCTCAGCCGTCAGCTCTTGGATCCCGGAGAATGGTCCCTCTCCGACGAGGCGATGCAGCTGCTCGTCCGGCGGTGGGGATCCCCCCACCTGGATCTCATGGCGTCCGCACGAAACACCAAGGCCCCCCGGTTCTTCAGCCGTCGTCGAGAGCGAGGAGCGGAGGGCGTGGACGCTCTCGTACTCCCGTGGCCGGCCAACCTGCTTCTATATGCGTTCCCGCCGTGGCCATTGGTGGGACGACTACTCTGCCGCGTAGAGGCCCACCAGGGACCGGTGATCTTCGTCGCTCCGGAATGGCCGAGACGACCTTGGTTTGCGGACCTGCTTCAACTGGTGATAGACGGACCCATCCGTCTGGGACATCTCCCCCGCCTTCTTCACCAAGGCCCGGTATTTTTCGACCAGGCAGAACTCTTCTGTCTTGCGGCCTGGCTTTTGAGAGGCACCGCCTTCGGCGTCGGGGCTACCAGGAGGCGGTAGTGTCAACGCTGCTGCGTTCTCGGAAGACTTCGACGTCGGTAGCCTACGTGCGGGTCTGGAAGGTGTTCGAGCTGTGGTGTGCCGGACGGGACACGAGTCCCACGGAGGCTTCGGTTCCTCAGATCCTTCAGTTTCTGCAAGCAGGGATGGACAAGGGGCTTGCCTACAACTAACTCCGGGTTCAGGTGGCCGCCCTTGGTTCGCTCCTGCGGGACGGGGGTTCTCTGCTACAACACCCGGATATTTTCCGCTTTCTCAAGGGTGTCAAGCATATGCGTCCGCCGGTGCGGAATCCTTGTCCCTCCTGGAGTCTCAACCTGGTGCTCCGGGCCATGTCGGGACCTCCGTTTGAACCACTGCGGAATGCGACGATCAAGGATCTCACTCTCAAGGCGGTGTTTCTGGTGGCTATCTGCTCCGCTCGGCGCATCTCGGAGCTGCAGGCCCTGTCGTGCAGAGAGCCCTATCTCCGGTTCTCGGATTCCGGGGTTTCGATTCACACTGTTCCCTCATTTCTCCCGAAGGTAGTGTCCGCGTTCCATGTGAATCAGACGGTGGAGCTTCCTGCCTTCTCCTCTTCGGAGCCGAGGTCTCTCCGGCTTCTGGACGTCAAGCGCACCCTGCGCCTCTATCTGGAGGCTACGAATGATTTCAGGACTTCTGACCATCTCTTCGTCCTCTGGTCTGGCCCGCGGAAGGGCGCCCAGGCCTCGAAGACGACCATTGCCAGATGGTTGAAGGCCGGCATTGCCGCTTCCTACATCGGGGCGGGGCGAACTCCCCCGCCCGGTATTGTAGCGCATTCTACACGCTCTCAGGCGGCCTCTTGGGCGGAGACCCGCTCAGTCTCCTCTCAAGAAATCTGTAGAGCGGCTACCTGGAAGTCGTTACACACGTTCGCTAGACACTATCGTCTTCAACTCGCGTCCTCGGTCTATGGACACTTTGGTGAGCAGGTTCTACGAGCGGGTCTCGCAGGACCCCACCCGGTTTAGGGACGCTTGGGTACATCCCACTGTCTGGACTGATCCAGGTACCTACAGGGAAAAGAAAATTATTACTTACCTGCTAATTTTCGTTCCTGTAGTACCATGGATCAGTCCAGACGCCCACCGCATTTGGGTCTTATTTCTGCTCGACAGTTTTGCCGCTACTGGATGGGAGTACTTTCTCTCTCTCCCGATTTCTCAGTTTTTCACTGTTTGTCACAGTTCCGTTTCTGGGGGTGACACGCTGACCTCTTGACCTCCCACCCGTTGGTGGGACAGGTACGGTTTTGTTGCTTAGGTTATGCGGCTGTTTTCGCCGTTGATTAAACTTGATCCAATCTGGGGGTTCTTTGTTTACTCGGGCTTTGATATACTCGATACTGAACTCCTGCAGAGGGGGTAGTAGCACTAGTGGTGACGCCCCCTCGAAGCTTTGACTGACTCCATCTGCTGGATTGGGGACATAACCCACTGTCTGGACTGATCCATGGTACTACAGGAACGAAAATTAGCAGGTAAGTAATAATTTTCTTTTTTCTGTGCACCCTCCGACTTAATATCATGGTGATATTAAGTTGGAGGTCTCAAAAGTTAAAAATAATTTAAAAATTTTAAATCGGCTCACGAGTTGAAAACCGGACACTCAATTTTGCCGGCGTACGGTTTCTGAACCCGTGGCTGTCAGCGGGTTTGAGAACCGATGCCGGCAAAATTGAGCGTCGGCTGTCAAACTCGCTGACAGCCGCCGCTCCTGTCAAAAAAAGAGGCGCTAGGGATGCGCTAGTGTCCCTAGCGCCGCTTTTTACCGCAGGCCCTAATTTGAATAATTTTATTTACTGAATATAGCGCACAGGAGAGCGGGTGCTCACCCGCTCTCCTGAGATTTTTACTGTATTGGCCTGCTAGTAAAAACTGTAAACACTTCCTCCAGCAAGGATACTACCCTGACCAATTAAAATTAACCAGCATAAAAAAATGATCCCAGGACATCCAGGATGATAGTCCTCACATATGGGTGACATTGATGGAGCCCTATCACGGAAAACTTTCTGTCAAAGTTTCTAGAAACTTTTGACTGGCACACTGAGCCTACTGAGCATTCCCAGCATGCCATGATGCCTGAAGCAACAAGGGTCTCCCTTCAGTCTTTTTTTCCACATTGCTATTAGCCTCGTGTTGAAGGAGCTCTGTGAGTTCTCTCACAAACTTTTCCTCACAGAAAATTAAACTTTTTCTCATAAAAAATTCCCTAGAAGGGTCTCCCTTCGACAAAGTATTCGGTGAATACCGTTTCGGGCATTTTTTTCTGTCTATTCCCGCCTCCTCACATCGATAACCGTGGGTCACCGACCGTTTCCCAGCCTTCTTTTTCATCATGGCCACGGGATTCAAAAAATGTCCAAATTGCCCCCGAACAATGTCGATAACAGACCCACATGAAATATGTGTACTTTGCCTCGGTGTCAGTCACGATGTCTGCACATGTTCGACCTGCGCTCAAATGACTCCGAAGGGCAGGCGTGCCTGGCTGGACAGAATGGAAGATCTAGTCAAAAACGTTACTCCATCAACTTCGACACATTCGTCACCGAGGAAAATCCCTTCTTACACCGAGGAAAGAAGAAAACCGGTAACCACCTGTCTCCGACTCCCTCAGGGGCATCGATGGCATCTTCTTTGAGATCAGGTAAAGAGCATAGAGAGAAACGACGTCACAGTCATCAAATAGACTCCATATCAAGTGGAGGAACAGGTACCGCATGGGCATCAATGGCCATCGAGCCGAAGTGGGTCCGGGTACATGAGCTTCCAAGCCCCTCTGTACCTGAGGCACTGAGGCACACTCCACCGGGATCGGTGTTGGAGATTGAGCCACCACATGGACATGTGGAGGAGCCAATAGCGCTCATTGTACCTTCTACTGGGACAGTGGACCTGACCCCAGTCTCCAGAGAAGAGGTGACTTCCATGATACAACAGGCAGTCATTGAAGCTTTTCAGAAATTGCAGCCTCCACCGATATCCGCACTGACACCGGAGCCAACTGTATTTGCGCCGCTACTCAGCAAACTCCATGCCTTAATTGGTGCCTTCCCAACGCAACCTGCACCGATGCCTTAATTGGTGCCTTCCCAACGCAACCTGCACCGATGGATCGATGACTCCATCTCCACCGATTCCGGTTTCATCGGAAGATGAAGAGATGTACTCGACCCTTTGCCTGGTCCATCGAGGCTACAAAAACCACGACTGCCATCGATTCCTTCGATGCCTCTTCCTGGTGCATTGATGCCTTCAATTCCCGGTCCATTGGGGGATACCGGACGTCGATTCCCATCGATGCCCTGCTTCCCTCCGATGCCCAGGCATCCCTCCGGAAAGGCAGAAGATTTTATCAATACCAAAATGTCCTCTTACACCAGACACTCTTGCTCCATCTGGGTCTCACTTCCAACCCCATTATAGTCCATGGGAAGATGTAGACACTGACACACATACAGAAGACCTCATCTCAGAACCTTCTTCACAAGAAGAAAGAAGGAAGTCACCACCAGAGGACCTTTCTTTGCAAATTTTATTAAAGAAATGTCAAACAGTACCATTCACTCTGGTCACGGAAGAGGACACTAGGCACAAAACATTGGAAGTCCTCCAATTTGTCGATGCTCCCAAGGAGGTCATGGCTATACCGATCCATGATGTGCTTTTAGATCTCCAGCACCGCCTGTAGGAGCATCCCTGTACAGTTCCACCTGTTAACAAAAGAACAGAAGCCACATATCTTGTGCAGCACACACCAGGGTTTCAAAAACCACATTTACCACATCAATCTCTGGTGGTAGAATTGGAGCAGAAGGAAGCCAGGAAACAAAACCCCCATTCTTCTGCCCCCCCCCAGGAAAGAACAAAAATTCCTTGACGTCTTAGGCCACAAGATGTTCCAAGGCTCCAGACTAGTGTCACGTATAGTAGCTTATCAACTCTATATGACACAATATCAAAGAAATCTATGGAAACAAGTGCAGGATATTACAGATAATCTAAGAACAAAAGAACATAAGAAATTGCCATGCTGGGTCAGACCAAGGGTCCATCAAGCCCAGCATCCTGTTTCCAATAGAGGCCTGTTTCCAACAGAAGCCACAACAACAAAGGGATCCTGTCAGTGCCATTATCCAAAAGGGCCTTGAGTCGGGGAAAACACGGAGTTGGGAAAACACGAAGTTAGAGCGGCATATTCTTTCGAAACATCTGTGCGCATGTCAGCTACAGGAATCAGTGCTAAGAGATGGGCTTGGTTAAAGGCGTCAGATCTCCGATCAGAAGTGCAAGATAAGCTGGCAGATCTTCCATGCACTCCAAAATACTGTCTTACAGTTAAAAGACCACCACGAGACATTACGCCAGCTTTCAAGATTACCTGCTGAACATCCATCCTCAGCACGCAAGCCCATAAGACGAGACACTAGAAAGCCCTTCTACCGACCTCGTTGATACTATCCACCTACATCTAGCGTGTCCTGCAAGACCACCTCAGCGTGGACGTCCACGCCAAGCAAAGCAAACCAGAACTCAGCCAGCCACTCAAACAGGGCCAGCAGCTGGTTTTTGAAAAATTCCCAGAGAATAGCAGCCACTCCAACAACCCAAGAGCAGACTTGCCTGTAGGGGATCGCCTTCATTATTTCATACAGAACTGGTGCTTAATAACCACGGATCAATGGGTGTTAGCCATCATAAATCGAGGTTATCGTCTCAAGTTTCTCACAATACCTCCGGATTCACTGCCCACTCCATTGTGGTCACACAACAACCACAAACTTCAATTACAATCAAAACTCTCCACCCTGCTGAATTCCAGAGCTGTCGAAACTGTTCCCTGCTCTCAACAAGGCAGTGGGTTCTACTCTCGCTATTTTTTAATTCTAAAGAAAACAGGCGGCCTCTGTCCTATTCTAGATCTCTGCAATCTCAACAAATTTCTTCTAAAAGAAAAATTCAGGATGGTCTCCCTCGGGACCATTCTTCCCTTATTACAGCAAGGAGATTGGCTCTGTTCTCTGGACCTTCAAGAAGCTTACGCTCACATCCCCATATCCCCACAACATCGAAAATATCTGCGATTCATAGTGGGCCAAAAACATTTCCAATACCAAGTTCTACCTTTTGGGCTTGCATCAGCACCTCGGGTATTCACAAAATGCCTGGCAGTGGCTGCTGCACATCTAAGAAAAAACAGTATTCAAGTTTTTCCCTGCCTAGACGATTGGCTCATCAGGACTCTATCTAGGCAAGGAGCCCTCACTGCCTTAAGAAGCACCATGGCCCTGTTGCATTCCCTGGGATTCCTAATCAATTATCAAAAATCACACATGAACCCATCTCAGCTCCTCACATTCATCGGAGCAGACCTCGACACCACAGTCGCGAAAGCTTTTCTTCCAAGCGATCGTGCATACAACCTTACGAAACTTGCAAACTCTCTGATCGGGTGCAAAGTAGCCTCTGCTCATCAATTTCTTACACTACTGGGCCACATGGCCTCTACAGTCCATGTTACCCCTATGGCAAAATTAGCCATGAGAAGGACTCAATGGACTCTGAAATCTCAGTGGCTCCAAGCTGTTCAGCCACTGTCATCCATAATACGGGTCACCAACCAATTACGTCTCTCATTTTGCTGGTGGACGAATCAGCCCTCATTACAGACCGGTCTACCATTCCAGCAACCGGCTTCTCAAGTAACTTTAACCACAGATGCATCCAACTTGGGATGGGGGGCTCACGTCAACAACCTCCAGACCCAAGGTATGTGGACTCCGCTGGAAAAAAAAAGGTGTCAAATCAACTTTTTAGAACTTCGAGCAATACGCTATGCCCTTTATGCCTTCAAAGACTGCCTCTCACACAAGACTGTGCAAATACAAACAAACAACACAGTAGCAATGTGGTACATAATCAAACAGGGAGGCACAGGCTCCTATCTATTGTGTCAAGAAACTGCAGATTTGGGCCTGGACCCTAGCACACTCCATGCATCTCAGGGCCACTTATCTAGCAGGCATACAGAATGTCCTAGCGGACAGTCTGTCGACATTTCCATCTCCACGATTGGTCTCTGGATCCCTGTGTAGCGAGCAAAATCTTTCAACGCTGGGGTCAACCAATCATCGACCACTTTGCGTCTAAACTGAACCACAAAGTGGAAAGGTTCTGCTCCTTCCACAGCCGTCGACAAACTTACACCAGGGACGCATTTGCTCGCCCCTGGAACAACAAAGGCCTTCTATATGCGTATCCTCTGATACCGCTCATAGCCAAGACTCTCGTGAAGCTACAACAGGACAGAGGATCAATGATTCTCATAGCCCCCTACTGGCCTCGACAGTTATGGTTCCCCATTCGCCTCGATCTTTCGATCAGATAACCAATTCGTCTGGGTGCAGAGCCCACCCTCATAACTCAGAACCAAGGCAGTCTACGCCATCCAAATCTACAATCTCTTGCCTTGATGGCTTGGATGTTGAAAGCTTGATCCTACAACCACTCAATCTTCGACTCAAGTCTCTCAGATTCTCGTAGCTTCACGAAAGCCTTCCACACGTAAATCTTACAGTTCCAAGTAGACCATATTTACCAAGTAGTGTACTCAAAAAGGTATTGACCCTTTCTCCTGCCTTACTCCATCTTTATTAGACTATCTCTGTCACCTTTCAGACTCAGGTGTCCTAACCTCTTCGGTGGGGATACACCTGAGTGCCATCTCAGCATACCACAAGGGAGTAGGGGATGCCCCAATAACAGCGCAACCCCTTGTGAGTAGATTTGAGGGGTCTATTACAACTTAAGCCCCTTTTATGGCCACCAGTCACTGAATGGGACCTTAATGTAGTACTATTAAAGCTCATGCACTCCCCGTTTGAGCCTTTGCACTCCTGGGATGTTAAATTTCTTACATGGAAAATTCTCTTCCTAGTAGCCATTATATCTGCTAGAAGGGTTAGTGAGTTACAAGCCCTTGTCACATACTCACCCTATGTACGTAGGACCACTCCTACATGACCAAGTGGTCCTACGTACTCATTCTAAGTTTCTGCCTAAGGTGGTTACTGACTTCCACTTGAATCAGTCTATAGTTTTGCCCACATTTTTCCCAAGACCTCACTCTCACCAGGGCGATAGACTTTTACACACCTTGGACTGTAAATGAGCACTTGCATTCTACCTGGACCGCACTGCAGTCCATAGGAAATCCACCCAACTGTTTCTTTCGACAAAAACAGGCCAGGAGTTGCAGTGGGCAAACGAACTCTCTCCAACTGGCTAGCTGACTGAATCGAATTCTGCTATGAGAAAGCAGGCCTTCCTCTCCAAGGGCGAGTAAAACCGCACTCAGTAAGGGCTGTATCAACTTCAGTAGCACACTACCATTCAGTAACTATTGTTGACATCTGCAAAGCTGCAACTTGGAGTTCTAGTCACACATTTGCAGCTCACTACTGCTTAGATAAGGAAGGACGACAAGACTCTGCCTTTGGACAATCTGTCTTGAAAAACCTATTTCCAGTATAATACCCAACTCCTTCCACATCCGCATGCTGTGATTCAGGCTGCCTCATCTTAGTCAATGGCACTCCAGTTATTGTGCCACTTACACCAGTTACGTGCCATTGACCTGTAACAAGATGAGTCAGCCTGTAGCTTGCTAATCACCCATATGTGAGGACTATCATCCTTCTTGTCCTGGGATAAAGCAGAGTTGCTTACCTGTAACAGGTGTTATCCCAGGACAGCAGGATGTAGTCCTCACGAGACCCACCTGCCACCCCGCGGAGTTGGGCCCTCTACTGTTTTATTATTTTATTTTTTCACTCGCACTTATTGCTACAAATGAGACTGAAGGGAGACCCTTGTGGCTTCAGGGATCATGGCATGCTCAGTGTGCCAGTCAAAAGTTTCTAGAAACTTTGATAGAAAATTTTCCACGATAGGGCTCCATCGATGTCGCCCATATGTGAGGATTACATCCTGCTGTCCTGGGATAACACCTGTTACAGGTAAGCAACTCTGCTACCCCACAGTAGACATCTTAGAATGTGTGAGCTACTGCTTAATATCAAGCCCTTCCCCCCTTCAGTATTGGCCAAATCTTTGAAATGCCTGGTCACAAGATAAGTGAGGGACGACTTTGAAGAAAATGAAAGATTAGACCCAGCTCAGTCAGGGTTCCTTACAGGATACAGAGCAGAAACAATACTGGTATCACTTATTGAAGACATGCAGCTACTGATGGATCAGGGAGGATCAGGCCTATTAATCCTCCTGTCTCTCAGCTGCATTTGACATGGTTGACCACCAGTTTACACCCTCTAGACCTTTAGAGGTAGGTGTCCATGAGAATGTGAAAAACTAGTTCAAATCCTTCCTAATGAGTAGAACTGAAAAAATAGCATGCAATACAGTATCCGCCAAACTTTGGCCCCTGAGATAGGAAGTACCCATGATTTCCCACTATACCTCATACCCCTCACACCTATCATAAGAACATTCAGACTTAAAATGTAAATTTATGCGGATAATATACAAATCCTTTTGCCAGCATTGGACATGTGGGAAGGAGCAGTACTCTTCAACCAATGCCACAAGGCAGTAACAAACTGGATGAGTAACAACCAGCGATAGAGAAACAGGGCAAAACAAATTCTATGGGTGAGTAGTTCACCAAAGTCAGATAATTGGCCTCCCGCCCCCACCTCCCCACACACACACTTATAGATGATGCCAGTCTGTTTCTACATAATGAAGTTAAAAATCTTAGGAGTCCTTGACTTTGCTTTGACCATGAAGAGTCATGTATCAACAGTAGCAAAGCATTCTTGCATCTCTGAATAAGTAGCAAATACACCTCTTCCTGCAACCAGTAGACATAAAATCATTAGTACTTGCACATCTAGACTGTTACAATGCTATCTATATGAGGTTACAGAAAGACAACTAATAAACTATAGGTGCTGCAAAATGCTGCTGCCAGAACAACCATGGGTAGTAGGAAATGGGAACATACATTGCCCCTCTTAATCTGCCCTTCACTGGCTCCCAATTTCCCTTTGTATCAACTGTGAAATTCTCTATCACGTTGAAGGCAAAGAAGAGCATTAGCCTCACTCACCTGACTGTGAAGATAAAAGGGTATCATCCCAAAAAAGATAAAATTGATGGTCAAGCCAAAAGAAACTGGCCGCTCCCTCCTTAAAAACACTCCAAATTGAGAAAAACAAAAATTTGAGCCCTCAAAGTTGACTTCAGAACTATGTAACTCTCTGCCTTTCCCACCCCCAACTTCCACTTCCAAAACATTGACTATTTGGGTCTATCCGAGGATAAGCAGGATGATAGGCCTCACAGATGGGTAACATCATCTGATGGAGGCCAGCACAGAACTTTGATACAGAAAAGCATAAAATACTGCTTTTCTATGCTTCCTCCGACTTAATATTGTGGCGATATTAAGTCAGAGGAACAAAAAGGAGGAGAACGTGTGCCAGTGGTCAGGTTAGGAAAAGGGATGCTCAATTAACAAGCATCCATTTTCCTAACCCGCTGACAGCCATGTCTCCTGGGCGCATGCTGCTGAGGAGGCACCAGGTGTGCACAATTTCCCCTAGTGCTTCCTTTTTACCGTGGCAGCTGATTTAAATATTAAATTGATTTGCCTCGAAGAGGTCGATCAGTGCTTGTTAGGAGAGTGGGCGCTCAATCGTGAGTGCCTGTTTTTCCTATGCCAATATTGCATCATTCCCAGTGGGCATGCCTAGAATTTTAGAATTTGGTAGATTTAGCCCAGCCAATAAGCATCTTCATCAGAGCACAGGTGTTAAACCAGACATCAACAGTACATTGACATTGGGGTGGGGGGGAGGGGAGGTGTCGATTCCCACCAGGTGCCAGAAGGATTAAGATGCATTGACAGGTCAATACACAGTGTCAAAAGAGGGGGTACATTCTGGCTATGGCCATAAATCCCCCTCTATGTTCCATGGGGAAGACAGCTTATCCTCATTACAGTTCAGGGAATTGCTTCAATATCTTAAGGCCCAAGAGATCGATTCACCTCTAGTGCCTAAAAGATGTGGCCTTCCCTCCTGTCTCCCAGTTTATGCTGGCATCAGTATTTTCAAGGAGGATCCAGCCAAAGAGCACTGGGAGGCCTTAGAGCAGAGCATATGCTTAGGCATCATCTGTATCAATGCAGATTAATATTCAGTTCTTTCTGGTTCTGCCACCCCATTCAGATTCCGGGGCACCAACGGAAGTCAGTATTTTGCGTTGGGTACCCATACACCAATGAATCTTGCCAGTGCATTAATGGGGGAAGCTTCTCCAAAATGCAGATATTCTGGCTTAGCCCTATAGGCAACTTAGTCTTTTCTGGGTTGTCATATCTTAGCCGGATCCCGACCCATGCTTGTCCAGTTTAGGTGGGGTAACTGGGGAGGGACAATGATTAGGAGGGCTTAATGCCCCCCTGACCCTTCTCCTATGCAGGAAAGGAGAATGTTTCCTTGAGAAGATCTCTTCTTTAGTGATGTTGTGAAGAGAACGGCAGATGCCATTTCACTTAACTTGCAAAAGGAAGACCACCAGTTTGGCCATCCATGAGGTTCTCCTGCAGTCCCATGTAAAAATATGGGAGTCTCCCTTTTTTCTGCTGCTGCACCAGTTTATGGTAGTTTAATCTGCCCACAAGAAGATAAAGAGGTTTAGGATAGGCATACTTGGAAAGAAAGTGTGTTTAAAGGGCTAGGTTCAATACTTTCATGGCCTCCTGTTGACCTTTCAGTTGCCAGTACAATCATACAGTCGTGGATGTAGATGTGATGGAGTGGGAAAATGACATGGGCCGCTCAACCTATGACATTTTGAATACTATGATATGGGCAAGAACATTTCTGACAATAGGGTTAATGAAGCAGTGGCTCTATGCTTTCTGGAGTGCGCCCTTTCCACTGCCACTCCATTCTGCCATCCATAGCCATGGGGTTCATGAGTGGAGCATTGAAGAGAGAGGAGACACTACCCGCCCCCCACAGCACAGGCAAGGGCAGGACTTTGATTGGATTGGAGGAAGTATAGTTCATAGTGTTGGTGTTGGAGAAAACTGATGACAGGGTGTACTCAGGCATTTAGTCTCAGCATAGTTGGAAGAAAAAGGGTACCCCTATTCAATACTTCTCCAAACCATCCACTGGGAAGTGCATTGAGAGCCTCGCGGTATCGGGACTTAATATACTGATCCCCATATGTATGGGGGAACTTAGTCCCATCCTTCATTGGAGGGAGCAAAAAGGGTACCTGGTAAAGGAAAGCTCACAAAACATTCCTTCAGAACTGTTTTCTAGAAAAGGGGACTGTCTGTGTTCCCTAAAATTCAGGCTTACACCTGCACAGAGATCTCTCAGCTCTTGGGAAATACCCCTGATGTACACTTAGGAAGCACTTCCAATATCTCGTGCTGCCTGCTGGTGTTGCGTCGGCACCCTGTGTGTTTACAAAATGTCTTGCGGTGGTGCCTGCATATCTACATGAAGTGGGGGGAGGGTAACGTCTTTCCCTATTTGGATGAATTATTAATATAGAGCATTTCTCGAAAAGGTATCAGAATTAATCAGCAAGACCATCCAGATGCTGGAATTTCTAGAGCTGGTTTTATTTACTAGAGTTCTCACTTGAGCCATTCGTCTCAATTCAATGTATAAGAGCTCTGCTAGTCAAGACTCTGGCAAAAGCCCTTCTCCTGCAAAAGGGTTAATGCTTTAATATTTACTGCATAGGGGAGATGGGAGCGAATCAGCATCAGCAGATGTCTGCATAAAACTTTATTCAGGATGTGACCTTTCTGGCTTTGACTGTGCACATTGACTGTGAAGGCACACAATAGAAGCAGAGTCTAATGGACCCTAAGATCTCATTGGATTCTGGCCACTCAGCATCTCTGGGATGACATTTTATGTCACCACCCTTGAGGGACTTTCTGTTCTGGTGGCTGATTCATTCCAGATTCTTCTAATATAAATTTTCCCACCCAGGCATGCGTTCATCCTCTGCACCCATTGTGTCTGGTTTACTCAAAGGGATTTTTATCAGATAAAGTTCCTTAAGTTAAAGGCAGTGAACTATGCCCTGAAGGCTTTCAAGGTTTGATTGCTCAATGAATCTGCTCTTGTCCAAAAGACATTCAGGTAGCTATGTTCTTTCTGTATCAATAAACAGAGGAACAACATGGTATCTGTTATGACAGGTTATTGGCCAAGAGCTCTTGGCCATCTCTCTCAGGATGGTCTTTAGAACAGCCTATCTGGCTGGTGAGGTTACTGTCTTCTTGGGCAGACTGTCAGATTCTGGAATCCTTCGAATTGTTCCTGGATAGTGGCATGACAGACCAGGTATTCAGTGGATAGAACTAGTAGCTGTTGCATCTGCTCTGAACAGAAAGGTTCCCAATCTTTTGTTACATTAGAGGAGAACAATGCCTTGGGCATCCTTTCCCCAGATTGGAGTCAAGGCCATCTGTAAGCATTACTTCTACTTCCTCTGGTTGTAAGACCTGAAGGAAACTCAGAAGAGATTGGATCCTTGTACTTTCATATTCACCGAGACAGATTTGATTTCTGTTCCTTCAAGAGTTGTTTATCAGAGATCCTGTTGGGTTAGTGAATTCCTCAAAGCTGATCACTCAAGATCAGGGGCTGCATGCCACTCCAGCATATTAGGTATCTGGCTTTCACAGTGTAATATTGAAGGGAGTAGCTCTACAACCCCGGCATCTGTCCGGCATTGTCTCATATTCTTCTGACTTCTGAGAGAAATTTCATGAAGAAATTCCTACTGTTTGAATGGATGATATCTTCTGTGTGATGTAAGGAGAGGACCTTGGATCCTTCCTCCTGTTTAACACACAGCCTGAGTACCTTATACACTCTTGGAGTTGGGTTTGAGACCCAATTCATTGAGGGTTCACCTCAGTGCTATTGACACTTATCACCATCATATAGAAAGTAAATCCAATGCTGTACATTCTTTAGTTGTCTGATTTATGCAGGGCATGATTCAATAGAAGCCTGCCATCAAGCCGTTTCCTATTTCATAGGCCCTCAGCATGGTAGCTACTTAGTTGATGGAAGTACCTTTTTAACCTCTGGACTCTTCCAGGTAGAAGTAGCTGACCTGGAAGGATCATATTTTAGTGCCAGTCACTGTGGCATGTGGAATTGTTGAGCCTCAAAACCTAATGACTTATCTGTCTTATGCAGCATTTTCACAATGTGGTTCTAAACATGCATTCTAAGTTTTGTGCCTACAGCTGTGTCAGAGTCCATAAAGGTGAATGATCGTTGCAGTTTAGATTTTAAATTAAATATAGCCTTCTCTCTGGGACAAACTGAAGCCCTCAAATAGTCCATCCAGCTTCTATCTTGTTTGACACCGATAAGCCTGTAACGGCTGTAGCTAAGCACTTTACATCTGTTTGGCTAGCAGATTACATCTCTATCCATTATGCCCAGGCAGATCTGGATCTGGTAGATCATGTCAAGACTCACTGTTAGCCATGGTAATGACAGTAGTCCAGTTGAGATCCATCTCTGTTGAGGAGATCTGCATAGCTGCGACATGGAGTTCCCTCCACATGTTCACATCTGACTGTTGTTTTGATAGAGATCCTGATGCGATAGTTGTTTGGCCTGTCTGTCCTAAGGAGGCTGTTTGAGGTGTAGAACTCAACTTCATCCTAGATTCCTCCCTTCCTTCCTTCCTTCCTTCCTTCCTCCTAGATTGCCAAAACAAACCGTGCAAAAAAGAAAATGTTAGGTTGGCTTGTTGCCACCAAAAACAATCTTGTTGGCACTATTTTATGTTTGTTTTTCCCTTTTTTATTTGGCACCCTGTTGCTTGGGAACCCCCTCGAGTGAGGACTGCCATCCTGCTTGTCTTCGGAGAAAGTGGAGTTACTTGTAATGCTGGTTCCCTGAAGACAGGATGACAGTACTGACAAAACTTCTTCCCTCTCCTTAGAGTTGGTTTCTCCAAGTCTTAGCCTTATCATGGACTGAGGGGTCTTGCATGAGATGCAAGAGAGTAGCCAAGGTTGCACGTACCCAATGACGCATGCTCAGAGCTTCTAAAAGCTCTGATATCAAGGTTTCATGCTGGGCTCCATTTGATGTCACTTATGTGTGAGGACTGACATCCTGTTGTCTTCAGAAATCCACTGTTAGAGGAAATAACTCCACTTTCTGTCACCAACTAAAAATATGGCTCTTCAGCCAGCTGAAAATATGATCTTGTACTTAGGAGATCAAGTAATTAAGAGGCTACTATTGCTGAACTAATAAATTGTTTTCTGTAATATACAATAATTTGAACAATGTCTATTCTGTTAAAAATATTCATGTATCCCTACCACATTAAATGGTAGCCTAAATCGCATGTAATACTTTTCATTCGGATTAACTGCTTTGAAGTGAGTGACCAGCCGTGAAAGACAGAATAGAAATCTTAAATTAAATCTGGTTCCTGTTCTTTGTTCCACCACTTAAATTTTACTGTCTATCCACTGGTACTATTTTGTCCAAATCATTCTCTTTCTGTTCCCTATTATTCATCTCTTCATTCCTTCTATTCCTTCCTTCAGTCTGCTCTGCTTATTCAACGTGCTTTTTCTTTTTCTAGCTCTCCATGCCTCTCTTCTCTCCTTGTTCTCCTTTTTTAACCTTAAGATCTACTTTTCTCTTTCCTAACTTCTCCCGCCCCCCTTCTGTCCTCAATTCCTGTTGTATTGGTGAGCTGGCAGGAAAGTCCAGGTTCCCCAGCCCTGGCCAGCTGTTAGTGATTCTTTCTTTTTCTGGTCAGGGAGGATTCCTTTGTGTGACTGAGAGTATAAGGGAAAAGCAAACTCACACAAACAGCTCATCTTCAGAAGAGCCTCTGTGGACAATATGAGCACTTCTATCCAAGAGTGATGGCAACTGATTTGATGCCAGGCTTGATAATTCATTTTTTTAAAAATCCTTTTTATTATGCTAATTTATTTGTTCCATGCACTGTGTAGGATACCTTTGTCAGCAGGGTTTGAAAAGACAAATGCAGTAAACTTCCTTTTCCCTTGTAAAGGAATTCCTCATAGCTGAGATCCGTTGGCAGAGCATTGTAAGGAAGCTTTGATTGTTGCTTAGATTTTGTATTTGTTCTGCCAACAGTTTTGTTCAGTGTTTTCATGCTAACACCTCCCACAAGCAGTAAATGTTCCTACAAAAATCATAGGCATTTCTGACTCACTTATTTCCAACTTTTCAGGAGTTCAATTGTTTTTAATGTGGCTAAAATATTTGGGGTTTCATATATTTTGTTTTATTTCAGCGCCTTAAAAATTGGGAGATAAGAGAACGGAAGAAAGCCAGGGAATATGAGAAGGAGGCTGAAAGAGAAGAAGAGAGGCGAAGGGAAATGGTAAGATTAGAGCAGAACTTTATAATTCTTTTCTAGGAGCAAGCATAGTGGCTCAGTGGTGGTGCTACATATACACACTGCTATTCTGGAGACTGTGGTTTAGTTCCCAAGTTCAACTTCTGCTTGTCTGATCTGTGGAGGCAGACAGGATACTATAGAGGCAGTGTTCATAGGCCTTGATAAGAAGGGAGTCCCAGCCATCACAGAGTGGTTACACCTAGAGGCCAGACTTAGTGGTTTGAGGGCTCCTCACAGTCAGGCCACTGCAATGCCGTGCGCTCAGGCTAGCGCACAGGTTAACCCACAGTTGGACGCACGTTCATAACCTTAGGTAATAAGAGGATTAGCGCGTCCAAACCAGCACATAGCTAATATTGCTCATCACATGTAAATTCCACTTTGATAAGGCTTTTAGCTAGTACCCCCTTAAGTAAAAAAAACCAAAAACGTGTGCCCGACACGCATGTTTTTACCCTCAAAAATTGCCAGCCCCAGAGCTGGCATTAAGTCTTGAGAAGCCCCCAAAGTGTACAGAAAGCAGAAAATACTGCTTTCCTCGCATGTAGCTAGATGGTCTCGGGACCAATGGGTTATATGCTCTCCTGCTAGCAGATGGTCAGGTTTCAAAGCTGACATCACCTTAGATAAACCCCTGCAGTGACCTCAGCCCTTCAGTATCTCTCTGTCTCCTAGAAGATGTGGATGTTCCCTGTATGTACCAGGATCAGTCCAGACTGCTGGGTTATGCCTCCCCTCCAGCAGATGGAGTCAGAGAGAAAACTGAACGCACCCCCCAGATATACTGGTGTGCCACCTGCTAGCCCCCAGTATTTCCTCTGACTCCAGCAGATCGAGAGGCATAACCTGCGGTCCTGTCCTGACTAAATTTAATATCAGGTGTATTCTTCTTTTTGTCTGACTAGGTTGTCTGCACTGTCTAGATCAATGCTGGGGATTTTTGATTCTCTTTAGTTTAAAAAAAAAAAAAAATATATATATATTTAGTGTCTGAATTTTCTGTGGCAAGTTTAATTCTTTGGCTATTGAGTTAAGGCAGGCGTGGAGGGCCCAGCTCTCCCTCTTTTACCCGGATTAGGGTCCCTTGGTCCTGGGGGGGAGTTTACCGGTGGGCCGGTCACCCCCCCCCCTCCCGTTTCTGGGGTGTTTCTGCCAGTTTTTCATTAACTGAAGAGGGCTCCTTTTAAAAAAAAAAAAAAGACACGTAAGTCCTGCTGGCGGCAGGCAGTGCTCTAATTGAAAGCCCTAGCCTGCCGCGCATACCAGGGACTCCGGAGGGGGTGGCTTGTTGTTCACCCGGCGATTTGGCGCGCTTTTATTACTTCTTAGGAGTCCTTACCTTTGGGGGTTTTTTCTTCCTGCTTTCAAATGCCGCGGTCTTCGGCCTGCACGGCCTGTGGCTGGGCGGGGGCGCGACTCTCCAGGGAGGGTCTCTGCTCCCGTTGTATCCCCGGGGGCGAGGGACCCTCCCGGGGGCCGAGCGCTGCCCGCAGCGGTACTGTGGCGTCTTCTTCGGCACGGCAGGGGAGACTGGCTGCCACGCGGTCGTCGGCTCCGCCTCCCTGTGCTAGGCAGCCGGCGGACATTTTGGACACGCGGCAGCCGGCTGACTTGGACTCGGAGTATGAGGGTTCCTCTCCTCTCTCGCCGCCTGCTTTAAGCCCGCGTTGTGGATCGGACCTGAATGGTCCTCCAGCCCCTCCCCCTTCGGGTTCCTCTAAACGAAGGGTTCCTTTTTCCTCCAAATTTGTTCTTTTAATGCATCAGGCATTTTTGGAGGCAGAGGCAGGCTGGGAGCCGGAGGAGCCCCCTCCCGCTAAGGTTCCTAGGGTGTCCCCTAGCGCAGGCATAGCGGGGGTTCCTGGAAAAGCGGGGGCTTCATTAGGAGCCGTTCCTGGAAAGGCGGGGGCTTCAGTAGGAGCCGGCAATATATCTTTAGGGGGTACGAGTGATCCGGGAGGACTTGATGTCGACCAGGGATCCCCGGAGGCTGCGGGGACAGGGGTCTCGGACCCACAGGAGGCTCTCGAGGGAGATGACCCCGAAATTTTACGCCTGTTTGGCAAGGATGAGCTTAATTTTCTCATCCAGCATGTGTTAAAGGAGTTAGAGATTCCCGCCCCGCAGCAAGACACAGATACTTCTACGGGGGACGTAGCAATGGCAGGTTTGAGGGCCCCCCCGCAAACTTTTCCTTTACATCCTAAAGTTGTACAGCTGGTATCTAAAGAATGGGAGGTTCCAGAGGCATCCCTGCGTGTTAGCAGGGCAATGCATAAGTTGTACTTTCTGCCCTCACAGTCTTTGGAAATTTTTAAGGTTCCTGCCGTAGATTCGGCGGTCACCGCTGTGGTAAAGCATACTACCATTCCGGTCACGGGAGGCGTAGCGTTGAAGGATCTTCAGGACAGAAAGTTAGAGGTTCTCCTGAAGCGCATGTTTGAAGTAGCGGCCCTGGGAGTCCGAGCAGCAGCTTGCAGCAGTATGGTGCAGAGAGCCACTCTCCGCTGGGTTCAGCAGTTGCTTACCACACAGGAGCTCCCGCCTGCCGAGGCGGAGCAGGCCAACTGCGTGGAGGCGGCGGTCGCTTACCCAGCGGACGCCTTGTATGATTTGTTACGAACCTCTGCCCGTACTATGTCCTCAGCGGTCGCTGCTCGCCGATTACTTTGGCTTCGACGTTGGTCGGCGGACGCCTCGTCTAAGTCGCGTCTAGCCGCCTTCCCCTTCAAGGGGAAGTTATTGTTTGGTGAGGAATTGGACCAACTCATCAAAGACCTGGGGGATAATAAGGTATATAAATTGCCGGAGGACAAGCCCCGTCAGTTTCGTCCTTTCGGGAATGCGCGATCCCGGTTCCGGGGGCAGCGCAGATTTCGCTCCGGAAGGGGTGGTTCTTTTTCGCAGAAACAGCAGGGCCCGAGGTCGCAGTCGTGGTCTCCTTGGTCTTCGTCCTTTCGCGGCAGGCGGCCGCAGCGATTGGGAGCCTCCCAGCAACCGTCCGCCGGGAAACCTTCCCAATGAAGGCGCGCTGGCCCACTCCTCCTTCCCCCGCATCGGAGGTCGGTTATCCCTGTTTTGGGAGGAGTGGGTCAAAATCACGTCGGATCAGTGGGTTCTCGACGTGGTGCGCTACGGTTACGAGTTGGACTTTGCTCGGCCCCTCCGGGACTTTTTTATGATATCGCCTTGCGGGCCTCGAGAAAAGCAGCTGGTCATCGCCCAGACGGTAAACCACTTACGGGCCCTCGGAGCGGTGCTACCCGTTCCCTCGGACGAGGCAAGAACGGGCCGCTATTCCATTTATTTCCTCGTCCCGAAGAAGGAAGGTACGTTCCGTCCTATTCTGGATTTGAAGCGAGTAAACAAGGCGTTACGCGTTCCCCGGTTTCGCATGGAAACTCTACGGTCTGTTATTGCGGCCGTCCACAAGGGAGAATTTTTGGCTTCTTTGGATCTAGCCGAGGCGTATCTCCACATCGGAATCCGGGAACGGCATCAGAGATATCTGAGATTCATGGTGTTGGGAGAACATTACCAGTTTTGCGCCCTTCCATTCGGCCTAGCTACGGCTCCGAGGGTGTTCACCAAGATTCTTGTGGTAGTCGCAGCCTCCCTGCGTCGTCAAGGGGTATTGGTACATCCCTACCTGGACGATTGGCTCATACGGGCGAAATCGGAGAGCGACTGCAACCGGGCTGTCCAGATGGTGGTCCAGCAACTTCAGTCGCTAGGCTGGGTGGTCAACTTTGCAAAGAGCCAGCTGATTCCAAGTCAACGGTTGGAGTTTTTGGGGGCGCGTTTTGATACCCTGGTGGGCAAGGTATTCCTGACTCGGCAGAGGATGGAGCATCTGATGTGTCAGGTGCAGAGGCTGCTGGGTCTCCCCTTGCCCACAGCCTGGGATTATATGCAGGTCATTGGACATATGGTGTCTACTCTGGAGATGGTACCGTGGGCTTTTGCTCATATGCGGCCATTACAAAGGGCTCTCCTTTCGCGCTGGGATCAGAAATCCGAGGATTACGGAGTACAGTTACCTCTGTTGGAGCCGGCGCGATCCAGCTTAGCGTGGTGGTTGGTCCCGGACAATTTGCTACAAGGAGTGGACCTCGAGCCCCCCAATTGGGTCATAGTGACGACGGATGCCAGTCTGACCGGTTGGGGAGCTGTCTGTCAATCACGGGCAGTACAAGGATCGTGGACCCCTCTCCAAGCTTCGTGGTCCATCAACCGTCTGGAGACCAGAGCGGTCCGCCTCGCCTTGCGTCAGCTTCTGCCCTTGGTGCGGGGACGGGCAGTTCGGGTCCTCACAGACAACGCAACCACGGTAGCATACATAAATCGCCAGGGCGGCACGAGAAGTCAGCAGGTGGCGGTCGAGGCGTCCTTGTTAATGACCTGGGCGGAGCGCCACCTCGCCCGCATCGCGGCCACTCACATCGCAGGCGTAGACAATGTGCAAGCGGATTATCTCAGTCGTCAGCACTTGGATCCCGGGGAATGGGAGCTCTCGGACCAGGCGATGAGTCTTATCACCCGGCGATGGGGGGTGCCGCGCCTAGACCTGATGGCAACTCGACTCAACGCCAAAGCAGCGCGTTTTTTCAGCCGGAGGCGAGAACACGGATCGGAGGGGGTGGATGCTCTAGCGATTCCATGGCCTTATCACATCCTCCTATATGTGTTTCCCCCCTGGCCCTTAGTCGGCAAGGTGTTGCGGCGTCTGGAATCCCATCAGGGTCCAGTGATTCTGGTGGCTCCCGAGTGGCCAAGAAGACCATGGTTTGCCGACCTAGTCAATCTAGCCAGAGACGGGCCTTTACGGTTGGGCCACCTTCCGAACCTTCTTCGTCAGGGACCAGTATTTTTCGATCTAGCGGATCGCTTTTGTCTGGCGGCTTGGCTTATGAACGGAGGCGTTTGAGAAGGAAAGGTTATTCTGAACCGGTGATTTCTACCTTGCTTCGCGCGCGGAGACCTTCTACCACGCTTGCTTATGCCAGGGTGTGGAAAGTTTTTGATTCCTGGTGCGCGGCCGCCCAGGTTCAGCCTCGTCGGGCGGTCATAGCGGATATCCTTACTTTTCTTCAGGAGGGTCTGAAGAAGGGGTTAGCTTACAGTTCTCTGAGGGTCCAGGTGGCGGCTCTGGGTTGTTTGAGGGGAAAGATTGAAGGCTCCTCTCTCGCATGTCATCCGGATGTGTCCAGATTCTTGCGCGGTGTACGAAATTTGCGTCCTCCTCTCAGAGCCCCTTGTCCTTCATGGAACCTGAATTTGGTACTCAAGGGCCTCACCGTCGCGCCCTTTGAGCCGCTGAAGCGAGCCACTTTAAAGGATCTCACCCTCAAGACAGTGTTTTTAGTGGCTATAGCGTCCGCGCGTCGGGTATCGGAGCTACAGGCGCTCTCGTGCAGGGAGCCGTTCTTGCGTATCTCGGACTCAGGGGTGTCGTTGCGTACGGTTCCTTCGTTCTTGCCTAAGGTGGTCTCGGCTTTTCACGTTAATCAGTCTGTGGACTTGCCGTCTTTCTCGGAGAAGGAGCTGCAGTCTTCTCACGGTTCCGACTTGAAGCGTTTGGATGTTCGTCGAGTGCTTTTGCGATATTTGGAAGTCACCAATGCTTTTCGGCGGTCGGATCACTTGTTTGTGTTGTGGCAAGGGCCCAAAAAGGGTTTACAGGCCTCTAAGGCTACTATTGCCCGCTGGCTGAAGGGCTCGATTGCGTCCACGTACATTGGGTGTGGTAAGTCCGTTCCGGACGGGCTTAAAGCCCACTCTCTCCGTTCCCAGGCGTCTTCCTGGGCGGAGAGTACTCAGGTCTCTAGCCAGGAGATTTGCAGGGCTGCCACTTGGAAGTCGTTGCATACTTTTGCTCGCCATTATCGAGTAGATGTTCGTGGGCCGTCGGCTGATTCTTTTGGCAGCAGTGTGATTCGAGCGGGACTCTCGGGGTCCCATCCCATTTAAGGCGGCTTGGGTACATCCCAGCAGTCTGGACTGATCCTGGTACGTACAGGGAAAGGAAAATTATGTTTCTTACCTGATAATTTTCGTTCCTGTAGTACCAAGGATCAGTCCAGACGCCCGCCCTCTTTTGTACACAAGGGAGTCCGCTCGAGATGCTTTTTACTCACTGTGCTGTACCACTGGAACCTGGTAAGTGGAATTTCCGTCTTTACCTTTTGGGACATGGTGTTCCATATGTGCGGTTTGTTTAGTTTGCGCTTTGCATTTTCACAATGAAGGAATTCTTTGCGCTTAGGCGATTACTGTTCTTAACGTTACTGCTTGATCTAGACAGTTGCTATGGTGGGCGGAGGTGTTTTTTCTCTGCTTTGTTATTCATTATACTGAGGGCTAGCAGGTGGCACACCAGTATATCTGGGGGGTGCGTTCAGTTTTCTCTCTGACTCCATCTGCTGGAGGGGAGGCATAACCCAGCAGTCTGGACTGATCCTTGGTACTACAGGAACGAAAATTATCAGGTAAGAAACATAATTTTCCTTTCTTTTCCTACACCAGCATTGGTGGTATAGTGGGATTGCAGTACTCGGAATAGGAAAATTTACCTCCAAATTAGAGATCATTGAGCCCCGGTCTCCTGAGGTGATACTTTCCCCAGTTGAGAACTCCTGAGGTGATTTCCGAGATCCCTCAGAGGTGTGCCTTGGTCCAATAGCTGGTTCTGGCATGGACTTTGCTGCTGAAGCAGCAGAAAGGCAGTGGGTGCTGGAAGCAGAGCGCAGCAGTGATAGCCAAAGCCCTCTCCCCGTGTAGCCAGAGACAGTCTCTGTACTCAGCCGGTAAGCACTGAGCCCAGGTAAGTAAAAAGAAAGGATTCTTTCCTGTTCAGAGATGTGGAGGGACTTCAGTAAGTCTTCCCCCGGTCTCCTTGCTCAGTGCACCATACAGACGACTTTCTCGGGGTAAGGGAAGGGAGCTTCCAAGCGGGTTGAGCCAGCCCCCCCCGATGGGCTAGGCCCTGCTTCAGGCTCAGTGGGCACTCCACGTGGTGGGCTGCAACGGCACCATCTTGCGTGCAGTTTTGTGCATCTCCATTACCCTCCATAACTGTTGGTACGCGCGATGCGTGCTGGCTCTGTGCACGTGCTATGCGCTTAATGTCACGTATATGTGTGCGCATACTGGTGCGCACAGTCTCGTGCATATACACGCGCATAGGGTCGCACATACAGTGCTTCTACTTACACGAACTGGTACTGGATCTGTGCGCACTAGATTCCTAGTGCTAGCTGGCTGAGCGCACAGCTACAGTTAATTATGGCCCTGGCAGCAAAGAAGCATAAGCGACGCTCTTTGTGCTGCCTGCCATATTAGGGCTACACAGTCTGACCTGGAGTCTTTTCTGTGTCAGTACTGTGAAGAGACCCAGGGAGGATTGGACTCCCAGAACCTCTCTAAGCCCGGTTCCTCCCATTCAGAAGATGGGTCAACCCTGACCTTGTCCAGTAGCACCCTGGATCTGAGTAATCCCAGGGCTGTGTCTACCCAGGGAGAGGGAAATTCAGCCGCACCTACCCCAGTTCCTCCTGGGCTAGGTATGGTCCTGGCAGCCTTTTCTTGGGTGGAATTTTTTCAAGGCCTTCAAGCCTTCATCAGGTGCAATCGGTCCCTCCTGCCCCTGTCTGGACTGAACCCCAGCCAGAAAGGTATTGCTCTCCCAGCCCTATCAGCGGGTCTCGAGACATGCCTTGCCTTACCAAGGGGTATCCCTATCAGGGACCCACACACCACGGACGACGAAGGGGATGCAGATTCATATTGGACCATGTTACGGTTTTTCCATAGAGATGAGTTGCCTGCCCTGGCTTCCCATATCCTGAAGACCTTGAGAGTTCCTGGCACAGGACTCTATGACGGATCCTAAGAAGAATTCCATCCTGGTGTCTCTCTATGGAAAGCTCTTGCTATTTTCCTATGCTGGAAGCCATCCAGGAGTTGATTGACCTGGAACGGGATGCCCCGGAAGCCAGTTTTAAAGGAGGTCTGGCATTGGAAGCTCTGTACCCACTGGATCCAGTGGCCAGAGAGCACCTGCTTTTCCCCCCAAAGTGGACGCTCTGGTCTGCGCCGTTTCGAAGCGAACAACTATCCCAGTGGCGTGAGGAGCAGCCTTAAAGGATACACATGATAGGTATTGCTCTCCCAGCACTATCAGCGGGTCTCGAGACATGCCTTGCCTTACCAAGGGGTATCCCTATCAGGGACCCACACACCACGGACGACGAAGGGGATGCAGATTCATATTGGACCATGTTACGGTTTTTCCATAGAGATGAGTTGCCTGCCCTGGCTTCCCATATCCTGAAGACCTTGAGAGTTCCTGGCACAGGACTCTATGACGGATCCTAAGAAGAATTCCATCCTGGTGTCTCTCTATGGAAAGCTCTTGCTATTTTCCTATGCTGGAAGCCATCCAGGAGTTGATTGACCTGGAACGGGATGCCCCGGAAGCCAGTTTTAAAGGAGGTCTGGCATTGGAAGCTCTGTACCCACTGGATCCAGTGGCCAGAGAGCACCTGCTTTTCCCCCCAAAGTGGACGCTCTGGTCTGCGCCGTTTCGAAGCGAACAACTATCCCAGTGGCGTGAGGAGCAGCCTTAAAGGATACACATGATAGGTATTGCTCTCCCAGCCCTATCAGCGGGTCTCGAGACATGCCTTGCCTTACCAAGGGGTATCCCTATCAGGGACCCACACACCACGGACGACGAAGGGGATGCAGATTCATATTGGACCATGTTACGGTTTTTCCATAGAGATGAGTTGCCTGCCCTGGCTTCCCATATCCTGAAGACCTTGGGAGTTCCTGGCACAGGACTCTATGTCGGATCCTCTCTAGTCCATCGTTAAACAAGTCTTTGACGCGACAGCAATGTCAGTACGGATTGCTTCTTGCTGTGCTCTGGTGGCTTGTTTGTGCCTGCTTCTCTCTTGAGAGACAGGTAACTCAGGAGCACCTTCCAGAGAGGCTGTAGAGCCTGCCGCTACCTTTTTAGCGGATGTTGGCTCTGACCTAGTTCGTACCTCAGCCGGAGGAGTGGCCTCAGTTGTGGTAGCCAGAAGACAGCTATGGCTGTGGAGTCAACAACCAAAAAGAAGGGCTGGTTCGGGATCAGACTTAACCGAACTTCCCAATGAAGTTTTGCCAACCCATTCACAGGACGAGGTGATAGGGGTCGGCTATCCCTCTTCTACCAGCGATGGGTTGAGATCACGTCTGACAAATAGGTGCTGGATATCATACGAGAAGAATACAGGCTGGAGTTTCGCAGCATCCCTCGACATTTTTATGATGTCTCCGTGCCACTCCTGGCACAAGAAGCTGGCAGTGGAATATAGCTTGACAAGGCTCCTCAATTTGACGGCTATAATTCCAGTACCTATGCCCCAGGAAAATATGGGGCGCTATTCCATCTATTTCATTATACCCAAGAAGAAGGCCCTATTCTGGACCTCAAGAGCATCGACCATCATCTACGAGTAATTCATTTCAGCATGGAAACTCTGCACTCCGTCATAATGGCTATACAGACAGGAGAGTTATTAACCTCCCTGGACCTCTGAGGCCTACCTTCACATTCCAATCCGACAAGACCACCAGCGTTTCCTATGCTTTGCGGTGCTAGGCCACCATTATCAGTTCTAGGCTCTGACCTTCGGCCTGGCCACCGCCCCCAAGACATTTTCCAAAATTATGGTGGTCGTGGCAGCAGCACTGAGGAAAGAAGGAATCCTAGTGCACCCATACTTGGACTGTTTGATCTGGGCAAAGTCATTAGAAGAGAGCCTCCAGGTGACCAGCAGGGTCATGATCCTGCTTCAGGAGCTTGGTTGGGTCGTAAACATGGACAAGAGCAATCTCAAGCCCTTAGAGTATCTGGGTGTCCAGTTCGACATCAAACAGGACAAGTTCTTCCTTCCACCCTCGAGGATAAGGAAGATGATATGCCAAGTGTGCCAGCTGACAAACACGATACGCCCAGTGTGTGGAGCCATCATCAGGCATCAACTCTGGAGAGGTAGTACTGTGGGTGAGGGGGCACATGCGGCCACTCCAGCACTTCCTGCTGTCACATTGGAACCCGCTGTGCCAGGACTATTCAATTCGCCTACACCTACCGATGGAAGTATGTTCTCGGCTTCAGTGGTGGCTGCAGGAGACTCACCTGAGCCACCGGACTGGCTAGTTCTCACGACAAACATGAGCTTCCAGGAGGTGGGTAGCTCGTTGTCAGGAACTAGCGACCCAGGGGCATTGGAATATAAACTGCCTGGAAGCCCGGGCAGTCAGATTAGCGTGTCTGCACTTCAGCCGCAGGCTTCAGGGTCAGACAGGCCACATGATGTCTGACAAAGCAACAATGGTAGTCTACATCAACCGCCATGGAGGAACCAAGAGCCAGCAGGTGTCCCTGGAATGGGCGGAATTGAACCTATGGATGATCTCGGCCTCCAACTTTGCAGGAAAGACAATGTCAGAGCAGACTTTCAAGCAGAAAGTCTGGATGCAGGAGAATGGGCATTGTCGGCCAGAACCTTTCAGCTGTTAGTAGATCGCTGGGGCCTCCCATCCATCGACCTGCTGGCCACATCTCACAATGCAAAGGTCTTCTGATTCTTCAATCACAGAAGAGATCAGCAATCCCAGGGGATTGATGCCCGTGTTCAGGCCTGGCCAGATGAGGACTTACTGTATGCCTTCCTTCTATGACCCCTGCTGGGAAAGGTCATTCGCAAGATCAAGCACCACAGGAGACTAGTCCTTCTAGTGGCTCCGGATTGGCCCAGAAGCCCACGGTATGCAGACAAGCGGAGGTTTCTAGTGGAGAGCCTCTCTGCTTTCCTCCACACAGGCACCTGCTCCAACAAGGTCCGATCCCTCATGAAGACCCGACTCGGTTTTATCTTACGGTCTGGCCCTTGAAAAGGCTTGCCTGATGAAGCATGGGTATTTGGCGGCAGTAATTTCCAGCTTGCGCCACACTTGGAAGTTTTCGACATCTTTAGCGGATGTGCAGATCTGGAGAATATTGAGGCCTGGTGCAAGGACCACGGGGTTGGCCCTCGGATGGCCAAAATCCGCTGGTTCTGGAATTTTTATTGGACGGCCTGAATAAAGGGCTGCCCCTTAACTCCTCAAAGGTCCAGGTAGCAGCTCTCTTCTGTTTCAGAGGTGAGAACGGAGCCCACCTGTCGGCGCACCCAGATTTCGCCCGCTTCCTAAAAGGGATTAAACACTTCTGACCACCCCTATGGGCCAGTTCCCCTGTGGAATCTTAATCTAGTATTGGACATTTTAGCAGAGCCTTCCTTTCGGCCGTTGCACAGTCTATCCCTGTGCCTGTTAATGCTGAAGACTGTGTTCTTGGTGGCGATGTGCTCAGTTCGTCGCATTTCTGAACTACAGGCATTGTCGTGTCTGGAACCATTCCTCTGGATGACGCCAGGAACATTACAGCTTCGCACCGTTCCTTAATTCTTGCCCAAGGTAGTCTCGGAGTTTCACTTGAATCAATCCGTTTCCTTACCATCCCTAGATAGACATAAGGACATGGAAGACTACTGCCTCCTCTGTGATTTAGACGTCAGTAGGCTTTTAGTGCGGTATCTAGAACTCTCAGAACCGGTGCACAAGATGGATCGCTTCTTTGTTCTTCACGGTGGAAGGAAACAAAGCAAACCAGCTTCGCGAGCTAGCATAGCTCGCTGGATCAAGGAGGTGGTCACGAGAGCTTATGTAGAGGCAGGGAAGCCATTACCCTTTCAGGTTAAAGCTCATTTCACTTGGGCCCTGGCAGTATCCTGGGCGGAAGCTAAGCTACTGTCTCCTGTCGACATCTGCCGAGCGGTGCCGTCGTCCTCCTTGCACACCTTCTCCAGGTTCTATTGCCTGGACGTGCAGGCACGAGAGGACGTAGCCTTGCATGGGTGATGCTGACCAGACCTTGGGCAGACTCCTGCCCTGATCGGGAGTAGCTTTTGTACATCGCAATGGTCCTGAGTCCATCTGGCTACATGTTTGGAAATGGAGAAATTAATTACCTGATAATTTCGTTTCCTTAGTGTAGACAGATGCACTCAGCATCCCTCCCACGGCTGCCCAAGAACTGTGCCATGGAATCACACATAAGGTGAATCTCAATTCCAAGAGGTTACGGGTAAGCCGTCGCCCAATCCCTAGATCAGGGCATCTATAATCTTGCTGGGATTCAGTGCTTATGTTTGAGTACAATTACAGTTATTCGTTTTCAATCAAGTTGTAATCAAATTTTAATTAAGCTTTTCAATAGTATGTCCACAACGGCTTTTGAAGTCGCTGTGGTATATCTAAGGTAATGTCAGCTTTGAAACCTGACTTTGTCTCCATCTGCTAGCAGGGGAGCATATAACCCATTAGTCCTGAGTCCTGTCTACACTAAGGAAAATGAA
Organism: Rhinatrema bivittatum; assembly: GCF_901001135.1. Classification (NCBI taxonomy): domain Eukaryota; kingdom Metazoa; phylum Chordata; class Amphibia; order Gymnophiona; family Rhinatrematidae; genus Rhinatrema; species Rhinatrema bivittatum. The sequence goes on along the minus strand of NC_042618.1, from coordinate 114,265,157 downwards.
ATTATCAGGTAAGTAATTTCTCCATGTTCTGTGGTTCCTCCGACTTAATATCATAGTGTTCCCTGTACTTACCCAGATCAGTGCAGACTCCTGAGTTTAATGCCTCCCTTCCAGCAGATGGAGACGGAGAAAGTTTAACTGACACTGCTCTATAACCTAGCGTGCCTCCTGCAGTCCCTCAGTGTTTCTCTGTCTCCAGCAGATGGTAGATGTGCATACCTGCAGTTTCAACTAAACTTTAAAAAAAAAAAAAATGTAATACCTCCCAGGAGGTTGGTAGGCCCTGGTGGGGCTATCCCTCCTGGTCTTGAGATGGACGAGCAAGAAGTTGGGGGACTCTTAATTGCTTTGTGGCAGAAAGCCGGTGGATCCAGTGCCCTCTGCCCCAGGAGGATTAAAGGAGCCTGCTGCCCACCTTCAGAAAGGGGAAAGTGCCTCTTCTGTTCCTTTGCTTCTTAAAGTTTAAAAAAAAAAAAAAAAGGAGCAGAGTTTTAAGGGCTTGCCAGTGAAAGGCTCTGCCTTCTGTTGGGTGTGGGCGGTTTTCACCGTGCACGACACGGCATTCAAAGGTTTTCCCATGTGCTCCTCTCCTTTGTTGGTGTTCTTTTCCCGCAGGCTGCCATTGAGGGAGAATGCTGTATGGCTTGAAGTGCTTAGGCTGTAGGGGCTCGCATGCAGCGGCCGCAGATCCTGCTGCCTCCCAGAGAGAGAAGGCGATTCTGGCGCGGTGGAGTGGGAAACAGGTGGACCGGCAAAGTAGTTTTTGTTTTGCTTACTCTGCGTCCTCTAATCAGCAATGCTGGCATGTATCGGGAGCCATGCCGCACAGCAGCCACTGTTTAAGGTGCTGGGAGGCGCGCGCGTGGCAGGCTTAGACCGCCCTTTGTTCTAGCTGCCTCTAGAGGAGAGGGCAGTTCAGGAGCACCAGCAGAGGCATCAGGTCACTATGGGGACAGCCTGCTGCAGCCGGCCCCTTCCCGATGCATGCAGAAATGGCGGCCATTTTGAATTTTGCTTGAAGCGGCGAACGAGGCTGCAAGGGGAGAGGAAGCTCTTCCCCCTACCACAGTTCCCAGCTGGTAGAAGACCTGCGGAGGCCTGGGGGGGGAACTCGGGAGCCTCTGGGATGAGGACCTCCTGGGGGAGTATCCTGAGGACCCAGCAAGTCATCCCCCCCCCCCCCCCCCCCCATATTTTGTGCTTTGGCTTCACAAAGCTTATCTGGCCAGGAAAGCGGTAGGACGCTGTTTTCCCGCACGCAAGGAGCCTCAGGGGCCGTGTCATTCCAAACGACCCAGTACGTGCGTACTAGAGCGGCTACCAGGGTTCGGTGAGTCCTATGTCAGCCTGAATATTTAGAGGACACAGGTGATCCTTTGGGAGAATCAGAAGTCGGGGAGCCTCTGGCGGAGGACCCTCCGGTACTGGACTCTTTTCTGGACCATTCAAGCTCGGATGAGGGACGAGGGCAAGACTTGACCATGGATTTGGATGATCCCAAGGTGGTTTGTCTTTTCCACAGGGAAGAGTTGTGACCCTTGATTCCGTATGTGCTAAAGGGGCAGGAAATCAAGGAAACACGAGAAGACTCTGATCATGAGGAGGTAGATCCATCATAGAAGGCTTAAAAGATCCGACGAAGGCCTTGTCCTTTCCATAAGTCGGTAAAGAAGCTAAATTTCCGTGAGTGGGGAGTCCTGAACCTGATCTGAAGGTTAGAGCTTTGGACAAGCTGTATTCATGCATAGGGGACACTTTGTAATTATTGCGGCTACCAAAGATGGATGCCTTAGTGGTAGCTATTACAAAGAAGATGACTATTCCTGTGGCTGGTTCGGTGGTGCTTAAGGACATGCAAGACAGGAACTGGGAGGTCCAGCTCAAAAAGATTTGAGTTATCTGCACTGGGCATTTGGGCTGTGGTGTTCAGTAGTTTTATGCTTTGGACTAGTCTACGCTGGGTTTCCACACTTGCAGTCTGGTAAACAGACCAAGCGACTTGAAAGCACTGTCAGCATCAAGAGGCAACACAGGCCGAGTGGCTGGAAGCCATAGTGGTCTATGGAGTGGATGCTTATATGTCCTCATCTGAACATCCTCCAGGACTATGATGTCACCGGTCTCAGCCAGGCAGCTCCTTTGGTTGAGGAACTGGTCGGCGGACGTTTGGTCTAAATCTCAATTAGGGATGTTACTTTTTAAGGGGAGAATGTTTTTAGCAAGGACTTGGAGGAGCTGGTAAAACTGCTGAATGACAGCAGAGGGCTTAGGTTGCTGGAGGATAAGCCAAAGAGCAGCAAAGGGTCCTTTTCCATGCGTTCTCGCCGTAGGGTGAATCTGTGGTTTTGGCAGAGTCGGGCTTCAGAAGGGGGCCAGAGACAAGGCACCAGGAGGCAGCAGTCCTGGTACCAGTCCTCTCGACGCTGAAAGCCAGCCATGGAGCGTCAGGTTCCAAGTCCATCCAGTGAAGCAAGGTAGGCCCATTCCTCGGTCCTAGTTATAGAGTGTTGGTTGATTCTTTTCTTCAAAGCATGGGCCAGGATTACGTCAAATCAGTGGGTCCTAAGTGTGATAAACAAGGCTACACGTTAGAATTTGCATGCCCGCCTGCCAAAAGATTTGTTCATGGTGACTGCTTTTATGTACACAAACTAGGTGGGTGGTTCGGGAGATCGACAGTCTACGGATGCTGGGTGCCATCATTCCTGATCCCATGGGGGAGTGGGGAACAGGCAGGTACTCCATTTACTTTGTGGTTCCAAAGAAAGGAGGGACCTTCCCACCCGATCCTGGATCTGGAGAAAGTGAACGTGGCTCTGAGTTCTTCGTTTTCAGATGGAGACTCTGCGTTTGGTGAGTGGGCTGGTGCGCAAGGGTAAGTTTCTGGCATCTCTCGTTTTGACTAAAGCTTACTTAGACACAATAATTCGACCAGATCATCAAAGGTTTTTGAGGTTCATGATTCTCATGATGCATTTTCAGTTTTTGTGTCCTGCACCTTCGCTTTGGCGACGACCCCAAGAGCTTTTACCATGGTGATGGTTGTGGTGACAGCTTCTCCCAGGAGGGCAATTTGGTTCACCCATATATAGATGATTGGCTTTTCTGGGCAAAGTCAGAGGATTTGTGCAAACAGATGGTGGCAGTGGTACTGCAGCGTTTAAGGTCTCTGGGTTGGCTTGTAAATCTGTCCATGAGTCAGCTAGCTCCTTCCCCAGGTGTTGGAGTTCCTGGGGACACATTTTGCAATTAATAGTTTTATTGATTTTCAACATAACAGTGCAAAAGCCATATCATCATGAAAACAGAATACAGAAAAAAAAACCCGTTCCCCCCTCCCCCCCCCCCCCCAAACTTCGCAGGCTTAGCGGAGCTATAACCAAGCTGCTTCAGGCTGTAAAGGCAACGAAAGTATAGAGTGGCTACTCGTGTGCAAACCACACTGTCATAATGCGTATTACTTATAAAGTCAGGACACTTCTAACACATCCTGAAAGTCAAGTTAATGTGATACAGTAATGTGAGGCACTCCCACCCAAAATGTTAACTTTCCCTCAAAAAGCTACTGACAATTGCAATCAATATCGAGTTACATTTGTACAATATAGTCAAGAAATGGTTTCCAAGATTTAAGAAAAGAAGGCCGTTTCCCATATTTGGTGGCCGTTAGTGAGGCTAGGCAAAAGTAGATGTGAGTTTATCTATGACCTCCGACAGTTGGGGCACCCAGTCTGTCTTCCACCGTACTGCTATCAAATTACGGGCAGCTATAAAAGTGTGGGAACAAAATCTCTGGTGTGTCTTAGTTAGGACTTCAGGATACACATGCAACAGGGCAATGATAGCCGAGGTAGACAGAGTAACTTGAAGTAAAGTACTCAACCAATTGAATATGGTTTCCCAAAAGGATTGAATTTTCTGACAGGACCACTAAATGTGAAAAAAAGTCCCCCTATGGCCACACTTTCGCCAACAGGAATCCGATGCCACCAGATAAATCCTGTGGATTTTATCTGGGGTAAGATATCATCTATATATCATTTTATAGCAATTCTCACGTAGTCCAGCCGAGATTGAACATCTCCTGGCAAAATGCATTATGACCTCCCAAGTCTGAGAGCTTAACTGTTCCCCCAGATCCACGGCCCATAATTTCTCATGGTTGCAAACCTCTAACGTATCTCTCAAAAAGGCGTGATAGATCTTAGAAATGGGGCCCTTAATTTTATTACTTTATCGAACAAGGGACTCAAACAGCAATCGGCCCGGTCGGAGCATTTTGGCGCGCTGCAGCGTTTGTATAAAGTGTGCCACTTGTGCATGCGCCAGAAAGTCTTTTGTGCTTAAAGGGTAAGATATCCGACAGCCCCGCCAGTGACAGAATCGATCCCTGTGACATCATGTGCCCTATGGTAGTAACTCCCTTATCCTTCCATATATTCAGTTGGGATGTCTGATATCCCGTTGGCAACTGACTATTGTGAAGAAGAGAAGATTGATAAAAGTCACATTTTGACACCAAGATTGGGAGAGTTTTTCTCATCTCAGAGCGAATCGATAAGCGACAGAGGCGAATTTGCGGCTTGTTGGGGTCTGTGGTTCCCAGGTTCTGGGATGACTTGTAGGTTCTCGGCTCCATGGCTTCCTTTGCAGAGCGCATTGCTTTCCCGGTGGGATCCATTGTCGAAACAGTTTTATCTGCTGTTGCCTTGGATGGAGGTAGCCAGGTCCAGTCTCTCTTGGTGGCTTGGTCAAGACCACTTAACTCTGGGTGTTCCCTGGGAAGTTATGAACTGGATGGTAGTCTGAAGCCAGCCTTTCTGGATGCGCAGGAACTGTGTGTCAAAATCAGTCAGCGCAGGGCCGGTGGACACGGGAAGAGTTGTCGGGGTCTGTCAATTGTTTAAAGATGAGGGCAATGTGCCTCGCGTTGAAGGCTTTTCTTTATTTTCTACGAGGATGGCCAGTGAGATTTTTATCGGCTGATGAGACCATACTGACCTACATCAATCACCAAGGGATACCAAGTCTCGGGCGATGGCTCTGGAAGCCCAGGAATTGCTTCACTGAGCAGAACAGAATCTAGTGTTGTTGGCAGCCTCTCCCATAGCCGGGATAGACAATGTTCAGGTGCGTTTCCTAGTCGTCAGCTGGATCCCGGGGAGTGGGAGTTGGAGGAAGCAATGCGGCTTATCCGTCTGTTGGGGCGTCCCCCGCTTAGACTTGATGGCACCTCAGAGCATTGCCAAGGCTCCGCGATTCTTCAGTCACAGAAAGGAACACAAAGCAGAGGGAGTCAATGCCTTGGTGTTCCCATGGCCGACTAGAGTTCTCATCCTGTATGTTTTTCCACTATGGCTGCTGGTGGACAAAGGTACTCAGGCGAATAGAGATTCATCCAGGAGAGGTGACTCTGGTGGTCCCAGAGTGGTATTTTTGGCAGCCTTGGGTTGCAGATAATCGGTCTCGTGGTGGCCGGATCGTTGCATCTTGCTTATCTGCCCAATCTCTTGCGCCAAGGTCCCATTTTTTTCAGATCAGGCGGCTCACCTCTGTTTTGCGGCTTGGTTTTTGAGAGGCAGCATCTGAGGGCCAAAAGATATCCCGTGGATGTCATCTCCACCTTGTTACAAGTTTGGAAGACCTCAATGTCCTTGGCTTATGTGAGGGTGCATAGAGCAGGGGGTTGATCCTACTTGAGCGTCGGTCGCCCACATTTTGGCTTTTTTGCAACAGGGACTGGTGAACAGTTTGGTTTTTAACTCCCTTAGAGCTCAGGTGGCAGCCTTGGGCTGCCTTAGAGATAAGGTCCAGGGGGTGGCCTTGGCTGCACATTCAAATGTATGTTCGGCTCCGTTTGAGCGATCCGAAGAGCAATTATAAAGGATTTTGGAGTTACAAGCTCTTTCATACAGGGATCCTTTTCTTAGGATTACAGATGATGGAATCTCTATGTACGGTCCCTTCCTTCCGAAGATGGTCTCGTCCTTTCATTTGAATCATTTGGTGGAATTACCAGCCTTTACGGCTCTGGATGCAAGGGTGCCTCTCGTGAGAGAGAGTTGAGACTTTTGGATGTGAACCGTTCAGTCCTTCGGTATCTGGAGCTCATCTGTCGCACAGTTCCTGAGGGATTGAGAGCTCACTCTACTCAATCGCAAGCAGCATCCTGGGCCAAATGTTGTCAGGTGTCGCCGCAAGAGATTTGTAGTGCGGCTACTTGGAAGTCTTTGCACACTTTTATCAGATATTGTTTGGATGTCCAGGTTCCAAGATGCTTTGGGGAAAGTGTACTTCAAGCAAGGCTATCAGTCCCACCCAGGATAGGGAAGCTTTGGTACATCCCAGAGTCTGGACTGATCTGGATACATACAGGGAAAGGAAAATTGGTTTCATTCCTGTAGTGCCACAGATTAGTCCAGAGTCCCGCCCAGTTTGAGTGACGAGGATTGGAGAGTCCACTCGCTCTGTTATTGTATATAGCCTGAAGAATGGCAAAGATTATTAAGGTTTCTTCTTTTAAAGTTGGAAAGGATCGTTTTCCATTATGGAATTTCTCATCCTACTGTTCGTTCAGGGAGACATGTTATGTGGGATGTTTATGTTCCGAGGTATCTTGACCTTGGGTACAGGGACTGCAGGTGGCACACCAGGTTATATGCCAGTGTCAGCGAAACTTTGTTTCCATCTGCTGGAGCAAACCGGTTCTCCCCCCCCCCCCCCCCCCCCCAAAAACATGAAAATAAGTCTTGGCATAAAATTGAGCGTCTGTTTCCTAACCCCCACACAGCCACTTTTCCTGGGGCGCCCGATGCCACAGACGCTAGGGATGCCCGATGCCACGGACGCGCCAACGGAGAGCACTGTTAGCCTGCTCTTGGACGTGCGTTTTCCCTTACCCCTTATTCAGTAAGGGGAGGAAAACGCGCGTCCAACCCGCGGCACCTAATAGCGCCCTCAACATGCAAATGCATGTTGATGGCCCTTTTAGGTATGCGTGCGGGATACAGAAAGTAAAATGTGCAGCCAAGCCGCACATTTTACTTTCAGAAATTAGCGCCGACCCAAAGGTTGGCGCTAATTTCTTCCAGCGCCGGGAAAGTGCACAGAAAAGCAATAAAAACTGCTTTTCTGTGCACCCTCTGACTTGATATCATAGCGATATTAAGTCGGAGGTCCCGAAAAGTAAAAAAAGTTTGAATTTGGCCCGCGGTTGTCGGGCCGGAAACCGGACGCTCAATTTTGCCGGCGACCGGTTTCCGAGTCCGTGGATGTCAGCGGGCTCGAGAACCGACACCGGCAAAATTGAGCGTCGGCTGTCAAACCCGCTGACAGCCGCCGCTCCTGTCAAAAAGGAGGCGCTAGGGACGCAGTGTCCCTAGCGCCTCCTTTTCCCCATTTTTACCGCGTCACCTAATTTAAATACAGACTCCCGCGGACTTTACTGTATCGGCCCATAAGTTTGTACCTGAGGCAATGGAGGGTAAAGTGACTTGCCCAAGGTCACAAGAAGGGACAGCAGGACTCGAACTCTGGTCTCCTGGTTCATAGCCCACTGCTGTAACCATTAGGCTACTCCTCCACTCATACAGTGAAACCTGTGATTAACCTGAAAGCCTGAAGGGAAAAAAAGAAATTGTATAGGGGGAGAAACCTTTCCTGTTGTACTGAGTATTCATATAAGATTGTTTGTTCTGACACTGGACAAATTTTCTTTTTCTAGGCAAAAGAAGCCAAAAGGCTAAAAGAGTTTTTGGAAGATTATGATGATGACCGAGATGATCCAAAATATTATAGGTATGAGCCAGATAAGATGAATGTTAAGTTTCATATTTACTGCTAATTTGAGTATTAATATAAAAAAGGACCTGTCACAGGAAGGCATAAACATGAGACATTCTAGGGACATATCCATGGCTTGATATTTGGCCACCATCTTTCGTTCATTATGCCAGACCACCTTTCTCACCCATCCCATGCACATCTTACTGTATTTGTTCCAAATCAAACTACAACTTGCATGCTGCAGAGTAAAGTCTCTGAACGGCTTGGATAGACCAACATAGCATTTGAGCAGCATCTTACTTTTGCAGGGGAAGTGCTCTACAGAAGAGATTACGAGACAGAGAAAAAGAGATAGAAGCTGATGAACGGGACAGAAAACGAGAAAAAGAAGAGCTGGAGGAAATCAGACAAAGACTCTTAGCTGAAGGGCATCCAGACCCAGATGCAGAGCTCCAGAGGGTAAAGAAAAACTAGGCATCCTTTTACCCTGATTTGTGCCTCAGATACTGATGATTTGACAAAATAGGAAATGCTTAAAATCCCAGGAAGTGCTTCATTTGGAAAGTTGTTTTTTTTGTTTTGTTTTTGTTTTGTTTTTTAATACTGTGAGGGTAACTGATATTGAGTAAAGTTTTTCTTTCTTTCTTTTTTTTTTTTTTTGATCCAACAGTAGTTTCCTCTTCCTTCTGGACTTCCAATTCATTAAGAATCATACCAGGGATCTGGTACTATAAGATATTTTCAGCTACCTGGGGATTTTTCCCCTATTTTATATGCCCTCCCAACCTAATTTGGTTAAGTTATTGTGGTGACAGTCCTTCACCAGGGATTGTGCGCAAGGGATCCTTGTGAAGCCCAAAATTCAGCCACTAGATGTCATTACAAGATGACTATGAACCCCCACCCAGGACTGTGAATTCTGCTTCCCTCTGTATGGCAGTGAACAGCACTGCTACTGAGCCACCCAGGTTGGCCCTGGGAAAACTGACCTTTGTTTAAAAAAAAAAAAAACAAAACTTGTGCATGGTATGGTTTGGTTTTTTTTGTTTTGTTTTTAAATCCCCCATTTTTTCCTGCTTTTTTATTTTTATTTTTTTATATAACTTTCTTCATTTACTGGCTAACCCTAAGGTACTGCTTTAGTGCCAGCAGGGGTTACCATAGTTGTAGTATCTATCCTCTCTTTCTCCTGGGGCTCAAGTGCTTCATAAGAACTGCCATACTGGGTCAAACTGTGGGTCCATCAAGTCCAATATTCTGTTTCCAACGGTGGCCAATCCATATCACAAGTACTGGCAAGATCCTATGCTGCCTAGTCCCAGGGAAAAATCCCAAGTCTGCCCGGTTAATAACAGTTTATGGACTTTTCCTCCAGGAGCTTGTCTAAATCTTTTTTAAACCCATCTATGAATTCCAGAGCTTAATTGTGCGTTGAGTAAAAAAAATATTTTCTCTGATTTGTTTTGAACATGCTACTTAGTAACTTCTTGGAGTGTGTCCCCTAGTCTAGTAGTTTTTGAAAAAGTAAACAGCTGATTTGTATTTACCCATTCCACTCCACTCCTGATATGATAGACTTCTATCATATCTCCCCTCAACTGAAGAGCCTTAACGAGATTTTCCTCATAGGGGAACAGTTCTAGCCCCTTTATCATTTTTGTTGCCCTTCTGTGTACTTTTTCTAGTTCTGCTGTATCTTGAGGTGTGGCAACCAGAATTTCCCTGTATGTACCAGGATCAGTCCAGACTGCTGGGTTATGCCTCCCATCCAGCAGATGGAGTCAGAGAGAAACTGAAAAGCACCCTCTAGATATACCGGTGTGCCACCTGCGATCCCTCAGTATTTTCTCTGACTCCAGCAGATTGAGAGGCATAACCTGCGGTCCTGGTCCTTCCATATTTTCTAATTGGTTATCCAGGTTTGGTGGTTATACTATCCCTGACTAGATCAACTAGTTTGTTATACTTTTAAAATAACATAAAATAAAATAAGAAGTAGGAAGTTTTAGGACGCGTTCCTTGTTTTCGCATGGAGACGCTGCGGTCGGTTATTGCGGCCGTCAACAAGAGAGAATTGTTGGCTTCTTGGATCTAACCGAGGCATATCTCCACATTGGAATCCGGGGGCGTCATCAGAGATACCTGAGGTTCATGGTGTTAGTGAACCATTTACAGTTTTGTGCCCTTCCGTTCGGGTTAGCGAATGCCCCAAGTGTGTTCACCAAGGTTTTCCTGGTCGTCGCAGTCTTTCTACGCCGTAAAAGAATATTGGTACATCCCTATCTTGAAGTTTGGCTCATCCGGGCAAAGTCAGAAGCATTGTGCAAACGGGCGGGTCGGTTGGTGGTGGAGCAACTTCAGACGCTAGGTTGGGTAGTCAACTTCGTGAAGAGCCTGCTAACATCGACCCAACACTTGGAGTTCTTGGGAACCTGATTCGATACTTTGGTAGGCAAAGTGTTCCTGCCGCATCAGCGAATGGTCAATCTGATGGCACAATTGCAGAACCTGTTGGATCTCCCGTTACCTACGGCCTGGGATTATTTACAAGTCATTGGACATATGGCTTCTACTCTGGAGATGGTACCAGGGGCCTTTGCATATATGCGGCCTTTACAAAGAGCGCTTCTTTCTCGTTGGGATCCCAGGTCCGAGGATTCCGACATGGGGTTACCATTGCTGGAACCGGCCCGGTCCAGTCTCGCTTGGTGGTTGACCCTGGACCATCTTCTGCAAGGGGTGGACCTAGAACCTCCACCTTGGATAGTCGTGACGACGGAGGCCAGTCTATCCGGCTGGGGGGCTGTGTGTCAGTCCCGAGCAGTGTAGGGGACGTGGTCTCCTCGCCAGGTCACTTGGTCCATTGATCGTCGGGAGACCAGAGCGGTCCGTCTGGCCTTGCGTCACCTCTTCCCAAGGGTACACGGTCGGGCGGTGCGAGTTCTATCAGACAACACGACCGCTGTGGCATATATATAAACCGGCAAGGGGGCACAAAAAGTCGTCCGGTGGCGGCCGAAGTGTCATTGTTGATGGCCTTGGCGGAACGTCATTTATCCCTTATCGCGGCCACCCATATTGCAGGAGTGGACAATGTTCAGGCGGATTATCTCAGTCGGCAACACCTAGACCCAGAAGAGTGGGAGCTGTCTGCCGAGGAGATGTATCTCATAACCCAGCGTTGGGGGTTGTCGTACCTGGACTTGATGACGACTCGGCTAAATGCAAAGGCGGTGAGTTTCTTCAGCCGAAGGCAGGAACACGGATCGGAAGGGATGGATGCGCTTGGGCTTCCGTGGCCTCTTCATGTCCTCCTCTAGGTGTTTCCTCCGTGGCCCCTAGTGGGAAAGGTGTTAAGGCGTATAGAATCCCATCGGGGTCTGGTTATTCTCATGGCTCCGGAGTGGCCAAGGCGCCCGCGGTTCGCGGATCTCGTCAATCTGGCGGTGGACGGGCCATTGCATCTAGGCCATCTTCCGAAGCTCCTTCGCCAGGGTCCGGTATTTTTCGATCTGGCGGATCGCTTTTGTCTGGCAGCTTGGCTTATGAGTGGAGACAGTTGAGGAAGAAAGGTTATCCAGAAGCGGATATTTCTACCCTCCTTCGGGCGCGCAGATCCTCAACTACTGTTACTTATGCTAGAGTATGGAAGGTCTTTGACTCTGGATACGGTGACTTAAAGATTTCGCCCCGACAGACTCCTGTAGAGCATATTCTTACGTTTTTTGCAGGTTGGTTTGAATAGGGGTTGGCCTTCAGTTCTCTTAGGGTTCAGGTGGCGGCTCTGGGTTGCCTGAGGGGTACGGTTGAAGGTTCTTCTCTTGCATGTCACCCAGGTGTTGCTCGTTTCTTGCGTGGAGTTAGGAACTTGCGTCTTCTGGTGAGGGTTCCCTGTCCTTCCTGGAACTTGAACTTGGTGCTCCTTGGTCTATGCACGGCCCCTTTTGAGCCTATTAAGAGGGCCTCTTTGAAGAATTTAACTCTCAAAACGGGATTCCTAGTGGCGATTTCGTCGGCGCATCGTGTTTCGGAGCTGCAGGCTCTTTCATGTAGGGAACCGTTCTTGCGTATGTCTGAGTCTGGAGTGTCTTTGCGCACAATACCTTCCTTCTTGCCAAAGGTGGTATCGGCTTTTCATGCTAATCAGACGGTGGAATTGCCTTCCTTTTCGGAGGAGGAGCTCCATTCTTCTCAAGGTTGGGACTTGAGGCGTTTGGATGTCTGTTGGGTACTCCTGCGGTATTTGGAGGTCCCTATTGATTTTCGGAGGTCGGATCACCTCTTTGTGTGTGGCAGGGACCCAAGAAGGGTCTTCAGGCATCCGAGACAACTATCGCCCAATGGTTGAAGAGCGCAATCGTGTCCACATACATTGGTTGCAGTAAGTCTGTTCCTGATGGGCTTAAGGCTCACTTCCTGCGTTCTCAGGCGACTTCGTGGGCTGAAAGTCAGTTTGTCTCTTGCCAGGAGATTTGCAGGGCGACCACTTGGAAATCTTTGCATACGTTTGCTAGGCATTATCGCTTAGATGTTCGTGGTCCGTCGAATGAGTCCTTGGGGAGCAGCATGCTTTGAGCGGGACTCTCTTGGTCCCACCCCATTTAAGGCGGCTCGGGTACATCCCAGCAGTCTGGACTGATCCTGGTACGTACAGGGAAAGGAAAATTAGTTTCTTACCTGATAATTTTCGTTCCTGTAGTACCAAGGATCAGTCCAGACGCCCGCCCAAGTCATTTTCCAGAGAGTCCGCTCGTATTTCTATCTGTGTTGTTCGTTTCTTAACAATGCTCTACATCTGCTCTACATCTTATACGGTAAGTTGTTCTCAACTTCGTTTCTGTTTTATTACAGAGGGGGACAGGTTTGTTTATGTCCTTAGGGCAATGTTACTACTTGATCTGGTCAGTGGTTGAGTTAAATTGTTTGTTTATTCAGTGGAGGGTTTGGTTTCGTTCCTTCTGCTTTGATATCGATTATACTGAGGGATCGCAGGTGGCACACCGGTATATCTAGAGGGTGCTTTTCAGTTTCTCTCTGACTCCATCTGCTGGATGGGAGGCATAACCCAGCAGTCTGGACTGATCCTTGGTACTACAGGAACGAAAATTATCAGGTAAGAAACTAATTTTCCTTTCACACAGTACTCTTAAGTGTAGTCACACCATGGAGTGATACAGAGGTATTATGATAGTCCTTTTTATTCTCCATTCCTTTCCTAATACCTAACATTGTTTGCTTTTTTGACCCCCGCTGCACACTGAGCTAAAGATCTCAACTTGTCCACAATGAATCCTGTATCTTTTCCTGAGTGATGATGCTTAATACGGAACCTAACATCATGTAACTACACTTTGGATTATTAATCACCTGCACATATCAGCATTGAATTTCATCTGCCATTTGGATGCCCAGTCTCCTAGTCTCACAAGGACCTCTGCAATTTCTCACAATCAGCATATGATTTAACAACTTTGAATACTTTTGTCTCAACTGGAAATTTGCTCACCTCCCTTTTCCAGATTATTAAAATGCACAGGTCCCAGTACAGATCCCTAGGGCACTCCACCATTTACCTTTCTCCGTTGAGAAAACTGACCATGTAGTACTACTGTTTCTTATCTTTCAACCAGTTTACAATCCACAGAAGGACATTGCCTCCAACCCCATGACTTCAGTTTTCTCAGGAGTCTGCAAAGCACATTAGGGCCCTACTAATGATGACCCTCTGGCATACTAATGTACTACAGAAGAAATAATTTCTCCTGTTTCTTGAAAATTCCCTCATATTTGCCATTTCAGGTCTGAATCCTGATCTTTCAATTTCATTTTCTTCTCACAGTAGGAAGATAATCTGTTTTGTAGTGATTTTCTTACATTGCTCACTCCAAGTACCTTAGCTTCATTAATGAGGTTATGCACATTCAAACCGTGACACAGCCAATCAGTGTCACTTCTTAAAACGTAAAAACAATTTATTTTTTTTTAATGGCAATTCTGGCCTGTCATAACAGGACCAAAATTGCATGTGATTTAATAAACATTCCCTGTGTGTACCCAGATCAGTGCAGCCTCCTGGGTTTTGCCTCCTTTCCATCAGTTGGGGACAAAGAAAGTTTTGCTGAGACTGCCACATAACCTGGTGTGCCACCTGCAGTCCCTTAGTATTTCTACATCTCCAGCAGATAATGGAGGTGCAAAACCTGCAGTCTGAAACTAGATTTAAAAAAAAAAAAAAGTTTAGTAGCCTTTTCGAGATTGCCTCCCAGGAGGTTGGTAGATCCTGGTGGGGCCATCCCTCCTGGTTCTGTGGTGGATGAGCAGGAGGTTGGGGACTCTTATCTTGCTCAGTCCCTCACCGCTGGGGATAGAAAGCTGGTGGAGCCAGGAGGATGTGCAGAGCTTGCTGCCACTCTTCAGTTGCAGGGAAATGCTTGTCCTTTTTTTTTTTTTTTTTGTCTTTTCTTGTAAAGTTTAAAAAAATTTTTTTTTTTATATTTGCTTCCCCGATCGAATGACCCAGTGGATGAGTGGTGCTCAAGCCTCACGGGGGCTAGGCTGAGGCGGCTCTTTCTTTTGGCGCTCCTCAGGTGGCTGACTGCACTCGTGGTCTGGGAAGCCCGACAGCATGCTGCACAGTTGCAGGTGCACGGATTGCGGTAATGCGCGTACGTGGCTTTCTCGGGCTGGACTTTAAAGATGCCTCTCTGGGGGTGAGGACTGTTCGGGGATGACTGCAGCACTGTCAGGAAAGCAGTGCGGGCCTGGGAGGTTCTTGGGCACTTCGGAGGAAGCAGTGAATCCTTTCTTGATTAGTGGCCATTTTGTCTACCTTTGCAGTTGTTTCAGAGTGTGCTGAGAGGGAGGAGGATCTCCCTCCCCCACTGATATAAGCCCCATAGAGGACCCGGTGGCTCAGAGACTTCATTCCGGGGAGGACGAGGACCTCCTGGTAGAGACTTCTGATGATTCTAAAACCTTTTCCTCGGATTTTGGCCTTTTGTTGCATAGGGCTTATTTGGCCAGGAAGGCTGCGGGGTGGTTCGAGGCCAAGCAGGGGTAGTTGGTCAGTCCATGGCCTGGGAAGAGGTACTGGAGCTACGAGGGTTCAGCAAGTCCTTGGGATGCCCACACCGGCGAACACAACAGATGAATTCTCTGAGGATTCAGAGGACGAAGAACCACCTGGACAGGACCCTCCTGATGCGGATCTGGCTTTGGTGGAACAGGATCCAGAAGAGAGGGGCTGGGGAAAGCCCTGGCTGTGAAGGGGGATTTCTCCCAGGACAAGCAGGATGGTAGTCCTCACATATCGGTGACATCATCAATGGAGCCCTATCACGGAACACTTTTGTCAAAGTTTCTAGAACTTTGACTGGCACACTAAGCATGCCCAGCATGCCACCACCCCTGCATCCAGCAGGGGTCCCCTTTCAGTCTCCTTTTTTCCGCGCAGCAGTTGCCTCTCGGTTTTCAGGAGTTCTGTGAGAATTCCTCAACTTTTTCCTCACGGAATTTTTTCTTCAAATTTCAAAACATTTTCCCCGTTCCGGGGTCCCCCATCGACTGTCTACCTCCGCAGATGCCAGTAAGTTTTTACCATGTTCTTTGCAGTCTGTTCCTGGTGTTGCTTTCATCGACCACCGACCGTACACCGCCCTTAAGTTTTCAAAAAATGGTGACCGCTTTTCGGAAGTGCCCCAAACGCCTGGGGACTATGTCCATTACAGACCCTCATGACGTCTGTGCCTTATGCTTGGGGCCTTCCTACGAAGACAAACGGTGCAACAGCTGTGCCCAAATGACCCTTAAAGGCCGCCGGGCCTGCTTGGAGAAGATGGTGTACCTCTTCAAATCTAAGTGCTTATCTCCATCTACTCCCGCCAAGACTGCACTGAGTCGGAAACCGTCGACTTCATCGACTCTGGCGCCATCGACGCCTCAACACCATCGAGACACCGGTGACAGCCAGTCATCATCAACTTCCCGCTCAAAGGCATCGACATCCTCAGTGCCAGAGAAGGACCAGGCCAAGCACCGAGAAAAACATCAACATCGATGAGATACTTCCTCTGGTGCTGCCACCGACAAGACATCAGCATTGGCATCTATGGAACCACAGTCAAAGAAGTCCTGGGGAGAGGAACCCCCATCCTCTGGACCAGGGACACAGAGGCGTTCCCAACCTGCATTGGTGCCGGGAGCCGAGATTCCACAAACTCCTGTGGACCCTCCGGCAATGCCTACCAAGCCTCCAACCCTGGCAGCTGTTACCCACACCAGCCTTCCGGGAGGAATTGGACCAGATGGTCCAAGAGGCAGTCCTACAGGTGATTTGAGGCTTCAATCTCCATCTGCTCCGATGCCGAGGCCTGACCTGCTGCCTACGATGTTGGCTCTACTGCTAGAGAGTTTGGGCACCCTTATTGGCGCACTTCCATCAGTGTCTGCCCCTCCCACACCGATAATGCCGACGAGACCATCTGTTCCTCCACCGGCACCGACTCGGATTCCTTTGTCGTCGGACGAGGAAGAGCCTCCAGCATGCTGGAGCCAATTCCAGGACCATCGGGAGTCCCTCCACTGCGGCGACCATCAAAAACACCGATTCCATCGGTGCCACTGCTGTCCCCGATCCACTTCCACCTGTCTCAGTGCTTCCAGCATTTCCATCGGTGCCACCTATTGATTCAGCTGGTTTTGGACCTCTTCCTCCATCTGAAGGACCGCAAGGTGGAGGAGATCCTTCTTATGACCCCTGGGGTGATGATCATCGGATACTCAAGACTCCGAGGACCTTCTGTCCGAGCCTTCACCCCCAGAAGAACGCCGTCGCTCCCCTCCAGAAGACCTCACATTTGCCAACTTCATAAAAGAGATGTCTGATACCATCCCTTTTAAGTTACAAACTGAGGAGGATACCAGGCATAAAATGCTGGAGGTGCTCCAGTTCGTGGATGTCCCCAAGGAGATTATGGTAGTTCCTGTCCATGAAGTCCTACTTGACTTGTTACACCGCACGTGGGAGCACCCTGATACAGTGCCACCAATGAACAGAAAAACTGACGCTATCTACCTGGTTCAGTCAGCTCCTGGTTTTCAAAAAAAGCCAGCTACCTCACCAATCCGTAGTCGTTGAGTCCACTCAGAAAAAGGCTAAGAGGTCCTGGCCTCATTCTTCTGCACCTCCTGGCAAAGAACAGAAGTCCTTAGATGCCTTCAGCCAAAGAGTGTTCCAAGGATAGATGCCTATGGCACGTATAGCAGCCTATCAGCTATATATGATGAGCCAGCAAACGTACACATATGCGCCCGCGTGAGGAGTAGCCTAGTGGTTAGAGCAGTGGGCTGCAGACCAGGGTTTGAGTCCCACTGTCGCTCCTTGTGACCTTGGGTAAGTCACTTTACCCTCCATTGCCTCAGATATAAACTTAGATTGTAAGCCCTCTGGGGATAAGGAAATACCTACAGTACCTGAATGTAATCCACTTTGAAGAGCTGAAAAAAAGTGCAAAAAGCGGAATATAAATCTAAATAAGTAAATACTTATGCCCCGTGCATAACTCTGTATTTCCTAGCGTGTAGCAGATGGACTCAAAACAAGTGGGTATAGTGTGTTCGTGCTAGCAGTTGGAGACGGATCTGATGTCAGCATGGGTACATATACCCCCACAGGAAGTGTAGCAATTCAGTAATTTCCGTTTCCAAAGCAGTTTGGAGCTACCTCACGCTCGCTGAGCGTGTTTCCAAATTCTAACGGCTAAATTCATAGAAGAAACCTACCTGAAGACGAGCCCCGCACTCCTGTGGTGATACCATTCGGTCCCTCCCCCAGTTGAGTTTCCTGAGCTGACTTCCGTGGTCCCTCGGAGGTAAGAGCCTCGGTCCGGTGGCCGATTCGCGGCAGGGACCTAGCCCCCGAGTGAGAAGGGCTTGGGCGCGGCATAGAGGCAGCCTCGGTCCTGGCGAGGACTTGGCCCCCGAGCGAGACGAGTTCGGGCGCGGCCTAGAGGCAGTGGGTGCACTTCCTCGAGCGCGGCAGTGACGTGCTTACCCTCTCCCCCCGCAGCCAGAGACCTCCCGGGTCGCAGCCAGGAAGCGCCGAAGACAAGGTAAGGCGTACATCTTTACTTGTGGTCTCCGAGGAAGTGAGGATTAGCGGGGTTTGCCTACGTGGCAGCCCGCCAGAGAGGTCGCCATCTTGCCTGTCTACTCTCCTTCGCCACCTGAGCGCACGTTGCTGAGCGCACGCGGGTAGGCGCACGTTCATAAGACGCCTGTGGGTAGGCGCCCGTTCATAAGACGCCTGTGGGTAGGCGCCCGTTCATAAGACGCCTGTGGGTAGGCGCACGTTCATAGGCGCATGTTCATAAGACGCCTGTGGGTAGGCGCACGTTCATAGGCGCATGTTCATAAGACGCCTGTGGGTAGGCGCACGTTCATAAGACGCCTGTTGGTAGGCGCACGTTCATAGGCGCACGTTCATAAGACGCCCGTTGATAGGCGCAGGCTGATAAGCGCACGTTGATAAGCGCACATTGGTAAGCGCATGTTAGTAGGCGACACATATTACAAGGCGCATACTCCGGCTGGGAGGAAATAACAGGCGAAATGGAGCATAAGAGAGCCCAGGTGTCCGCAGAGCCGGCGCCTCCAGAATCGGGCATCAGAGCCCTAAGCCTCTGCTCAGCATGCAACCTCAGGGCCACACAGAGCGAGGAAGCAGATTCCCTATGTGCCCAATGTGAGGAGGCCATGGGAGTTCCAGGACAGGACCGGTCCCAGCCTAGCGTACTTGCCAGTTCCTCAGGGAACACTCCGGACTTAGCGGGCCGCGGGGAGCAGCCAGGGAACCCGAGAGACCTGGTGCCCCTATGGCCAGATCCGGCTTCGCTTTCCTGGGTGGACTTATTCAAGGGGATTCACGCCTTTGTCCAGATGCAGTCTGCTCCTCGAAGGGGCCTTTCCGTTCCGGATGAGCCAGCCCCTGGACCCTCGAGACCTAGGCATGGCCACTCGCCACCCGAAAGCCCCACTTATGGGGAGTCGGATTGCTCCGAGGAGGATGAGGAACCCCCCGAGAAAGGAGAACTTCCCTCTGAGATAGAGCCATATCGGACCATGAGACGCTTCTTTCGGAAAGAGGATCTTCCAGGCCTGGTCTCACAATGCCTATCAGAACTGGCTATTCCGGGCCAGGGCACCCCAGGGGAACCTAGAATGAACCCCCTGCTAGAGGGCCTGCGTCAAATGGCTCACCATTTTCCCCTCCTACAAGCAGCACAGCAGCTAATCGATCTGGAATGGAACGCGCCGGAGGCCTCATTCAAAGGGGGACGGGCCTTGTCAGGCATGTACCCTCTGGACCCGGCGTCCAAGGAGCTGCTGGCGTGCCCCAAGGTAGACGCCATAGTTAACGCAATTGTGAAGCGCACCACCATTCCCGTGGAGGGGGGAGCGGCCCTCAAGGATACACATGACCGGTGCATGGACACCATTCTGAAACAATCCTTTGAGGTGGCAGCCATGTCCCTACGAATCGCGACCTGCTGCACCGTGGTGATGCGTTCCTGTTTATCACAAGCTAGAAACACCCCGGGAGAAGACATGGAATCAGCTCTCGCGTTCCTTACTGACGCAGCCTCCGACCTAGTCCATACGGCAGCCAAGGGGGAGTGTCATCCTCAGTGGCAGCCAGGAGACAGCTCTGGCTACGTAATTGGGTGGCCGACTCTTCCTCCAAGACACGCCTCACAAGAATGCCCTTTAAGGGATCCCTACTGTTCGGCAGCGATCTCGAGAAGCTGGCTACTAAATGGGGTGCCTCTCCATTACCCCGTCTACCAAGAAGACAGGTCGAGGAGGAGCCAGCGTTCTTTTTCTAGACCATCCAGAGGTAGAAACTCTCAGCGCTTCAACCCTTACAGAGCTCGCTACCAAGCGCCTCGTTCTCAGGCAGGAACCAGCCCTTTCGGACTAAGCACAACAAGAGGAGAACCGGCTCGGGTTCTGGCCCCGGCCGTACACCACAATGACAATCAGCCGACCCATCCGGGGGTAGCAGCCATAGGGGGCAGGGTAACCCTCTTCTACCGCAGGTGGGTCGAGATTACCTCGGACCAGTGGGTCCTCGCCATCATCCGAGAAGGGTATTACCTGGATTTTCTTCGGCTCCCGCCGGCCAAGTTTGTAGAATCTCCTTGTTCACCTCTCAAGAAGGCGGCACTAGAAGTTACCTTGCAGAGGCTCCTGGCATTAAAAGCCATAATCCCAGTGCCTGCAGGGGAGATAAATTCTGGGCATTATTCCATTTTCTTCATAGTACCCAAAAAGGAGGGCACTTTCAGGCCCGTCCTGGACCTCAAGTCAGTCAACCGACACCTACGGGTCCCCAGCTTTCGCATGGAAAATCTGCGGTCTGCCAAGAATGCAGTACAGCCAGGGGAGCTTCTCACCTCCCTAGATCTGTCGGAAGCCTATTTGCATATCCCAATCCATCGGGATCACCAGCGCTATTTACACTTCAAAGTCCTGAATCAGCACTTCCAGTTCCGAGCTTTACCCTTCGGGTTAGCCACCGCGCCGCGGATCTTTACCAAGGTCATAGTAGTAGTGGTGGTGGCACTCAGGAAGGAATTCTCGTCCATCCCTACCTGGACGATTGACTGATCTGGGCAAAGTCACCGGAGGAGAGCCACCGGGCAACCAACAGAGTTATAGCTCTTCTGGAAAGCCTAGGATGGGTAGTCAACATAAACAAGAGTTCCCTACAGCCGTCCATGTCGCTGGAAACCTAGGAGTTCAATTTGACACCCAGGAAGACAAGATCAGCCTGACCTCCAAGAGGAAATCAAAACTCCGGAATCATCTGCAGGCCCTGCTGAGCGCCATCCGGCCCACAGCTCGGGATTACCTACAGGTCCTCGGCCTCATGGCATCCACTCTGGAGGTGGTACCATGGGCGCGGGCTCATAGGGGCTCATATGAGACCATTGCAACACGCCCTCCTATCTCGGTGGAGCCCACGATTACAGAACTACACTGTACACCTACCTCTACCAGCCAGAGTGCAGAAGCAGCTACGGTGGTGGTTGCAGCCCGGCCACATGAGCCAGGGGGTCAAGAATGTCCTCCCCAACCTGGACCCTGCTCACTACAGATGCCAGCCTGAACGGATGGGGAGCACACTGCGAAGAACTCACCGCCCAAGGGCGGTGGAGCAGAGAAGAGTCGAGGTGGAACATCAACCGACTAGAAGCAAGGGCAGTTAGGCTCGCATGCCTGCGATTTGCCCACAGACTTCGAAACAGAGCGGTCAGAGTGATGTCAGACAACGCCACCACAGTGGCATACATCAAACGACAGGGTGGAACCAGAAGCCAACAGGTGTCCCTAGAAATAACTCCCCTGATGATTTGGGCGGAAGCAAATCTCCAGGACATCTCCGCCGTCCACATCACCGGGAAGGACAACACCACGGCAGACTTCCTCAGCAGAGAAAGCCTAAACCCAGGGGAGTGGCAGCTGTCGCCCACAGCTTTCCAGATAATTGTGGATCAGTGGGGGACGCCGGGCATGGACCTACTAGCGGACAGGTCCAACGCTCACGTACCCAGATATTTCAGTTGCAGGCGGGATCCTCTATCCCAGGGGATCGATGCCCTGGTACAGCCATGGCCTCAGGAGATCCTGCTATATGCCTTTCCTCCGTGGCCCCTGCTGGGCGCCATTATACACAAGATTCAGTGACACAGAGGCCTAGTTCTTCTAGTGGCCCCGGACTGGCCAAGAAGACCCTGGTATGCAGACATGAGAAGACTACTGGCAGGGAATCCTCTACCTCTGCCTCCACACAGGGACCTGCTGAGGCAAGGTCCCATCCTCCACGAGGATCCAGCTCAATTCTCTCTTACGGTCTGGCCATTGAGAGGGCTAGACTGAAGAAAAGAGGATACTCGGAGCCGGTAATAGATACACTCCTCCGAGCACGCAAGTTCTCCACATCTCTAACATATATAAGGATCTGGAGAGTTTTTGAAGCCTGGTGCGACACTCGCAGCACCAATCCACATGCCGCTAAGATCCCTATCATTTTGGATTTCCTACAAGATGGACTTCAGAAGGGTCTATCCCTCAACTCCATCAAGGTTCAAGTGGCAGCGCTATCCTGCTACGGTCCCAGGAGTGACGGCAACGCCATTGCCACACACCCAGACGTTTCACATTTCCTGAAAGGAGTCAAACACATTCGCCCGCCACTGAAGTGGCCAGTGCCCCTGTGGAACCTCAACCTAGTGTTGGAATTTCTAGCGGGATCCGCCTTCAGGCCCCTTCGAGGCCTGTCTCTCAGTTTGTTAACCTTGAAGATGGTGTTCTTGCTGGCTGTGTGTTCAGCACGCCGCATCTCAGAGCTACAAGCACTGTCCTGCCGTGATCCGTTTCTCAGAATCAGTCCAGAGGCTATCCATCTTCGCACGGTTCCTTCCTTCTTACCCAAAGTAGTCTCACACTTTCACCTCAACCAAACCATATCCTTGGCAACCACGGAAGGTTTGAAGAAGTCGGAAGACGGTCGAATGCTACGCCATCTCGACATCGGCAGACTGCTGTCCAGATACCTGGAAATGTCAGAAGCAGTACGAAAGACTGACCACCTGTTCATCCTTCTCAGCGGGAAGAAGCAAGGGGAAGCGGCCTCACGGCCAACCATCGCCCGCTGGATCAAAGAAATTATCAAGGCGGCCTACGTAGAGACAGGAAAACCACCGCCTCTACAGGTCAAGGCTCATTCTACCAGAGCGCAAGTGGCCTCTTGGGCAGAAACTAGGATGCTGTCACCTGCAGAGATATGTAAAGCGGCGACGTGGTCCTCCCTCCATACCTTCTCCAGATTCTACCGTCTGGACGTCCAGGCCAGGGAGGACACAGCATTTGTGAGGGCAATCGTACACGGTCCTCGGGCAGCCTCCCGCCCAGTCCGGGAGTAGCTTTTGTACATCCCACTTGTTTTGAGTCCATCTGCTACACGCTAGGAAATGTAGAGATTACTTACCTGATAATCTCCTTTTCCTTAGTGTATGCAAATGGACTCAGCATCCCGCCCGGCTGCCGGTATACATGGGGATTCGCCGACTCACGGTAAGCCATGTTTTCTTATATAGGGCATCCACCCTGCCGGGTGTCGACGCCTTCCGGTTGAGAACACTGGCGGTCTCCAGCTACCATCAATTGGTCAGGGTAATCCTGTTCATTTAATCGATCGGTCAGTCACACATATATCCATAAAGCTTTTGCAAGGAAGATTACTGAATTGCTACACTTCCTGTGGGGGTATATGTACCCGTGCTGATGTCAGATCCGTCTCCAACTGCTAGCACGAGCACACTATACCCACTTGTTTTGAGTCCATCTGCATACACTAAGGAAAAGGAGATTATCAGGTAAGTAATCTCTACATTTTGTACATTAAATCTTAGCTGCCAGACTCTAAACCATTTCTCAAGTATCCAGGGTGCTCAGTTTGTTGCTAAATTGCCTGTGCGGAGCTTTGTCAATGGCTTTGCTGAAATCCAAGTATACTATATCTAGTGCTCTCCCCTAATATAACTCTGTTCTTCCAGTGAAAGAAATTAATTCATCTGATAAAACTATGCTGCTTCAGACTCTGTAAACCATTGAATTCCAGAAACTTTTATCCTGTTTTAGCAGTGATTCCATTAATTTACTCACCACAGATGTCAGACTAGTCAACCTATAGTTTTCAGACTCTTTCTTACTTCCACTTTTGTGAAGAGGAACTACATCAACCTGTCACCAGTCCTTTAGAACCACTCCTGACAATAAAGAAGTATTAAAACGGAGCTGCCAGAGCTTTCCTCATTCCTTTAATACATTTGTATGTATCTCATCTGGCCATTATGTCATTACACGTGAATAATAGGATTTTTTTCTGATATGCAAAAAGGAATAGCAGCACATTCTGTGATGATGACTTAATGTTTCACTGTCATCAGTCAGTTTGAAGTTTTGATTCAAGAGCTTGGGCTAACATAGTTAATTGTTGTCCTATTGCAGATGGAGCAAGAGGCTGAAAGACGCAGACAGCCGCAAGTAAAGCAGCAGCCAGAGTCTGAAGAGGAAGAGGAGGAAAAATCTGAAAAAGAGGAAAAGCGAGAAGAGCCCATGGAAGAGGAAGAAGAGCCAGAACAGAAGCCCTGCCTTAAACCTACCTTGCGGCCCATTAGTTCAGCTCCTTCAGTTTCGTCTGCCAGTGGCAATGCAACTCCTAACACACCTGGGGATGAATCTCCATGTGGCATTATCATCCCCCATGAAAATTCACCTGAACAACAACAACCAGAGGAACATAGGCCTAAAATAGGGCTTAGTCTCAAACTGGGTGAGTTGGTATTCTTCTATTTCTTTAGGATGAAGGAAGGGAAAGAAGACATACTTAACCCTGTGAAAAAGTCTTACTTATCTAGTGTGTATTCCATAGCTGCAAGCAGAGAATGAGTGACCGTCTAGTGGAAAACGTAAGTGCAGTAGAATGCTAAGCTCAGTGTGATCTTTTTCAGGAGATGACATGAAAGAATAGGATGTCATCGTCCAATGATGCCAGCTCCTGCCAGAATCGGCGAGAGTCCTAATTTATTTTTACATATCTGAATGTGTAGAAGGTGATTTTTTTTACTGGTAATCTGAGCAGATATGAACTATTAAACCTAGAGCAGCCTAATATAGAGAGCAAGAGACTTATTTTGACAAAAAGGTCTTTGTTAATATTTTAACCATGTACTTAAATAATAGAAAAGACCTTTTTTGTTTTCTTTCATCAGGACAGAACTATGAGGTCTTTTAAAATTAATTCTTGATAGATAATTGCATTAAATGCTAGTGTGCTAAAAGGCAGCTTACCTTAGGATTTTGGTCTTCATAAGTAACAGACCTCTTAAATGAATACAGTGTGTGTGAATACAGTATAACCCAATTATGTATGTTTTTCTTTTGTGCAGCAAAATTATGCTTTTGTTAAATTAATAATAATGATTTGGATTTATATATTGACTTTCATCCAAACACAATTGCAACACACTTTACAATTTTTAGCACGTCAGAAACATCAGTGCCGCAGCCTTTGGGGTCGATGACCTGGTGGCACATTTTTGGCCCCGGACTGTATTCAGGAATCGAAAGAGAAGCTTACAGCTGGGTAAGATAAGGCACCAGGAAGCTAGGGACTTGCCCAAGATCACGCTGAGTCAGTGGCAGAAGGGGGTGTTGAACTCATGTCCAAAGAGATCTCCTAACTGTTCGGTGCTCTAACCATTAGACCACAGCTTTTCAAATGTAATGGTTTAATTTCTCTGTATTTTTAGGAATTAAAAGCAGCACCGATACTGTCCTACGTTCTTCTCTTGGTGCCTCTAATAGTCCTAACCAGCCAAATGCTGCTAAAAGAAAGAAACTACCAGTTGATAGTGTTTTTAACAAATTTGATGACGAAGATAGTGATGATGTGCCCCGTAGAAGAAAACTGGTCCCTTTAGATTATGGGGAAGATGAGAAAGGAGCTGCAAAGGGCAGCGTCAACACAGAAGAAAAACGGAAGCACATTAAGAGTCTTATTGAGAAAATTCCTACTGCCAAACCAGAACTGTTTGCTTATCCTCTCAATTGGTCCATTGTAGACTCGGTGAGTGTCTGGAGTTTGTCTGTTTCAAATATGACTTGTTTTGCAGTCCTCTGTATTAAGGTTCCTGCACTACTAACCTTTAATAGAATTTGTTACTCTAGAAGCCATAAAACTGAGAGCAGGACTAAAGGTTATTTGTAAGATTTTGAGAATTGCTGTGCTCATTAAAAAAAAAATCCAGGTTTATAAATAAAACAAATCCCAGCAGAGCTCCACTGGCTTTATTTAATTTTTCATATTTGGAGTCAAACTTTCCATTGGTAGGCCTGTTAGAAATAAAACTCTTATACAGACTTGTCAGGTTGTCCAGTATGGTCATAAATTTGTCCAAGATTAGTAGCTCAAGTGGAATAGCTGTCACAGATATTTACAGTCCCGAATGTCTTGATCTGTTACTTCCTGCAGCATTTCTGTTCTTTGAGACCCTGATCTCAGCATTGATTTCAACCTGTTCGTAGAAGATTTTATGCAGTTTCTTACTAATAACAGCCCTGAAGCCATGCCTGATCAAAATGCATTTGTTGAATTGGGTCTATCATTTCAGACTTTGGATATTGGTAAATTGCTGCCTATGTGTGATGTTAATTTACATTTTTAAGGAACTGTCATATAGATCTAACACTAAGAATCCAATTTAATTATAGTCAGGTGAGGAGATAGAAGTGGATAAAAAGTCTTTCATACATTGAATATAGAATAATTTTTATAAAACAACTTGTCTGTCACCAGTAAGTAGCAAAAGATATTTTTTAATCCTTATACTGATTCATTGGTCAAGGAGGAGCAAAGATTTCTTACCTGGCTCTTATACTTGTTTTCTTTCCAGACGTTAATGGAGCGTCGAATTAGACCATGGATTAATAAGAAAATCATAGAATATATTGGTGAAGAAGAAGCAACACTAGTTGATTTTGTTTGTTCAAAGGTTAGTGCAATAATTCAATAGAATTGCCTTTATTAATGTCCTGGTTCCTTGCTTGGTTTAGATTGTCTGTTTTGTATAATATTTATATCCTCATTAATTCTTTCCTGGATGACTAAATTGTGCAACTTTGTTCCCTAAGTGCAAACTGCTAGAGGCAAAATCTCCTCTAAGGCTAAACTCCTTGATGCATTTCTGCCCGTAGTCACTCTCAGCAGCAGTTGCTTTCCTTCCTGTCCACAGTACATCACTTCCATGACATATCTGAACCCTGCTGGACAAGAGACTCAAACCTGAATCTCTTGCTCCATACAGCTACGGCTGCATCATGGTGCTAGCCTCAGTGTGATCCTGTTAATGCTTTGAAGCTTAGAATTCTGACTTTACCATGGCTTATGTGTAAACTTCATATCCTTGATTTCAAAAAATAAATAAATAAAAATCAGAGATGTCCTTAGTGGGTTGATTTTGTGTTGGGTTTTCTTCTTTGTTTTAATTTTTGTAAAAGTTTTTCTTGCTCCTTTGGGCTTCCAGCTCAATCAGAATCAACCTTCGCCTCTACTGAGCTACAGTGCTATGAACCTGCATTCTCAGCTCCCTTCGTTTAGCCCAACCATTTCATTGACTGTCCTTGACAGGTGCCAAGAACCACAGTCCTTTCCAAAACTTAGTATGGATGCACCTTGATTTGTCCACTGAGTGTCACTGTTTGGTGGCCTGACTCCCTTTCCTCATTGACTCTGGGCACCACCTACACAGCATCATCATGCCTGACTAGCCTAAGGAGCAGAAAATAGACTCTGGAATCAAACACATGTCTCCTGCATTACAGTGATCATCATTGCCACAGAGCTAACAGTCTGGTCCATGCATATGATTTGTTCTTATGAGCTATAGAAGTCTTAACAGTGGTGATTATGGATAGAAGTATTTACAGAAATGCATGTAATAGTGGGTGCAGAGCAGAATTAGGACTTTCCTGTACATACCCAGATCTTTATTTCCACAGGTACTAATAAACAGGCATATCTGATAAGGCATCCTTCATTGCATTAGAACAAGGCTTCTAGTTTCCACTGATGCAATGCAGTTTAAAGTTCACCTGGGTAAACTGCATACCTGCAGCTCTGAGCTGAGTTTGGATTTTTTGCTCCTTGGGGTGCTAGGTTCAGTTTTCTGGACCATCCCTCGAGTAGAGCCGGGCAAATGGGGGGTTGGATACTCCCGGCAGTGCTAGCCCGTGTGGTCTGGGACTCCTGATAGCCAGGAGACTGGCTCCCTCAGCGGCCCGAAGGCTCCCTCTCCGTGACTACGGGTTCTGGGAAGTATCCCCGTTGGGGAAATTTAATTTTTTCTGCTTTCTTTGTTTTGCTGAAGAAAAAAAAGTGCTTTTTTCTTCTGTCTTGCAGCTCCCCGGGTGAATCAGTCTGCTCAGTGGGCTGGGCCAGAGAGGCCCCAATTTCGATTCTCTGAAGAGGGGGGAGCTAGCAGCCTTTAGTGGAGCCTTCCCTGGGTGGGGAAGGGCCTCCTAGGCACTGTCTCCATGGTGGTCCCAGGTCTATGTTTGGTGCGGCGGCCATTTTGTTTGTTCTTTTTCAGCTTCCACGAGGCTCCCTGAAGGTGCTGGGACTGATTTTTGCCAGCGACTTTTTTTGGGCAACATCAGTTCTCTAAGGCAGCACTTGATTCCTCCCTGGGGGGAGTGCCCTTGGGCCACTTTTGGAGCGCTGCAATGGCAGAGAATCCACTGAGAGAACCTTGCAAGGCTTGTGGGGTATGGTCTGCCTATTTGAGCACCCTCTCACTTTGCACTGCTTGTGCTGTGGGAGGGGGAGGGGGTCCTCAGTTAAGGGGTCTAAGCCTCAGAAGGCCACATGACAATCGGGCGCCGGCACTGGGTCCAAAGGTTGGGCTTCGGCGTCCACTGCTCCCCCTGTGGGAAAAGATTCCCAGGATGACCCTCCTCTGCTGTCTCCCGTGGTGCGGGAACTGAGGCTGGAGAACTTGAGGGCCGCGGAGTCTGATTCCAGCGGTGATGACGCTGGCCCAGGCGGTTTTTCGCCGGAGTTTGTGCTCCCAGTGCATAAGGCATTCCTGGCACGGAAGTTTGCGAAGCGCAGATCCCTGGAGGGGCGTGTGGGGGCCCCGAAGCATCCTCAACTCCGAGCGGACAATCATACTCCCTGCGCTGCCTTAGCGCGGGAAGATTTGGATGGCTCGGACGATCCGTTGGGGGAAAAGGTTCCCCCTCCCCCGGGCGACACTGCTGATGATCAGGGGTAGGTCCCCCTGGACTTGGATGTGGGCTATGACGACCAGTGTCAGGTGGATCCTGGCTCGGAAGGCGACGGTCCCCACGTGGTCCGGTTGTTCAAGAAGGAGGAGCTGCAGCCCCTTATTCCCCAGGTGCTTGAGGAACTGGGGGTGAAACTCTCTCTGGAAAAATCCGACAGTGACGGCGTGAACCCGGTCCTGGATGGCCTCCAGGGGCTGCCTAGCGCTTTCCCCATCCCGAAGAAAATTCAGAAGCTCATCAGTCGTGAATAGGAGTCCCCGGACACTGGTCTTAAGGTCGTCCAGGCAATGCAAAAGTTATATTCGCTACTCGAGCACTTGGAATGCCTTAAGGGACCCTAAGATGGACGCGGCGGTATCGGCAGTCACTAGGAAAACTACCATCCCAGTGACAGGGGCTGCGGCGCTTCGAGATGTGCAAGACCGCAAGCTGGAATTGCAGCTGAAACGCTTGTTCGAAGTCTCCTCGAGCCTTCGGGCGGCGGAGTGTGTGAGCATGATGCAGCGGGCGCGTTTATGTTGGATTCAGAAACCGCAAGAAGCAACGTCCCTGGGTGTCCTGTCCACGTCTCAGGCTGTCCGCCTGGAGGTGACTGTTGTTTATGTGGCGGATCCCTTATATGACCTGGTGCGTGCGTCTGCCTGGACCATGGTGTTTTCGGTAGCGGCTCGACTGCTTCTGTGGCTCTGCAATTGGGCGGCGGATGCTTCCTCTAAGTCGCAATTGTGTAATCTTCCCTTTCAGGGGAAATGACTATTTGGAGAGGATTTGTGCCAGCTGATGAAATCTCTGGGAGAATCCAAGGGCAATAAGTTGCCAGAAGATAGGAAGCCCTTTAAGAAGTCCTTCGTTCCACGGACCCGGTTTCGGGACTCCCAAAGAAGCAGATCGGGGAGGGGTGCTCCCTCCTCTGGTGCCAAGCAGTCCACTTCTCGCATATAGTCCTTTCGCGGCGCCGGCCGGCCTGCAAGAGGAAGCTTTTGGCAGGGGGCTGGAGCCGGTAAAGCTGCCCAATGAAGTCAGGACCGCCCACCCCTTGTGCGGGACGATTAGGGGGGCAGGTTGTCCCATTTTTTGAGGAATGGGCCAAGATCACTTCAGATCGCTGGGTGCTGGACATGGTAAAGGACGGTTACATCTTCAAATTTTCTCGGCCTCTCAGGACATTTCCCTCAACAAGCGGGCTGTGGTGGAAGGCACCCTGCAAAGATTGTTGGACCTGCAGGCTATTGTCGCTGGAAGAGCGAGGGTGGTATTCCATTTATTTCATGGTTCCCAAGAAAGAGTGGACTTTCTGCCCCATTCTGGACCTGCAGAAGGTGAATCGCAGACTGAAAGTCCCCCGCTTTCTGATGGAGACTCTCCGAACTGTTATCGCGGTGGTCCAGAATGGGGAATTCCTTGCCTCTCTGGATCTCACCGATGTTTACCTGCACATCCCGATTCGCAGCGATCACTGGAAGTTCTTGCACTTCAAGATTCTGGGTCATCATTTCCAGTTCCAAGCACTTCCATTCGGCCTGGCGACTGCCCCACGCACTTTTACTAAGGTGATGGTCGTGGTGGCAGTGTCCCTCAGACAGGAAGGGGTGATGGTTCACCCGTATCTCGACAATTGGCTAATTCAAGCCAAATCAGAAGAGGACTGCGTGCAGGCAGTACGCCAGGTGACCCATTGCCTTCAGTCCCTCGGTTGAGTGATCACCAAGGCGAAGAGTCATCTGTATCCCTTCCCAGTCCTTGGAATATTTGGGAGCCTGCTTCGACACCTTGCTGGACAGGATGTGCAAATTACAGCAGCAGGTGTGTCTTCTACTGCATCTCCTGATCCCCAGAGTGTGGGACTATCTGCAAGTCCTAGGGTCCATGGCATCGACGTTGGAGTTGGTCCCTTGGGCCTTCGCTCACCTGAGACCGTTGCAGAGGAAACTCCTGTCTCGGTGGAATCTTGTGTTGGAACAGTACCATTTACCGTTGCCGTTGTCACCACAGGCCCAGTCCAGCCTGGAGTGGTGGCTGTTGGAAGCCAAATTGCAAAAGGGAATGCCCCTTGAAGTCCCGGATTGGCTGATCGTGTCGACGGATGTAAGTCTTCAGGGCTGGGGAGCGGTGTGCCTGAGTCATGCAGCCCCGGGTCTCTGGTCCCCCTGCCCGAACAGTCATGGTCCATCAATCGCCTAGAGACAAGAGCAGTCCGCGAGGCAGTCTGGTCCTCCCTGCATATCTTTATGAAGGATGGTTCGCATCTTCTCGGACAACACCACCAAGGTGGCTTATCTCAATCGCCAGGGAGGAACCCGGAGTCCGGCCGTGGCGCAGGAGGCTCACCTCCTGTTTGCGTGGGCCAAGCTTCGTCTGGAAGGAATCGCAGCCTCGCACGTGGCAGGCGTGAACAACGTGAAGGCGAACTTCCTCAGCCGTCAGCAGTTGGACCCCAGGGAATGGGAGCTGTCCCGGGAGCCTTAGATAAATACTAAGGAGTTGCAGGTGGCACACTTGGATATAGCAGTGCCTCAAAGTTTTACTCTCTGCCTCCATCTGCTGATGGGAGTGCATAACCCACTGGTCTGGACTGATCTGTGGTATTACAGGAACGAAAAATAGCAGGTAAGAACCAATTTTCCTTTTCCTCTTAAAACTCGCCATTCAAAACAAATATTCAGTTTCTGTCATTATCTCATTAACAGCAACACAAATTCTTTACACATGGTGAATTAATGCAAAACCTTGCCAAAATGATCCTCAGAACCAATCTAGCAAACCTGACATATAACGCTGACTTCTAGGACTTAAACAGCAAAACTGTATGAAAAGACAGCCCTGCAAATATAACATGTCCTGGAACATGAAAACACCTCCTATTGAGAAAAATAGAAGCTCGACTGTGCAGATCCCTAAACACTAGTAAATATCACCTTTTGTTGTACATACAGAATGCAGACATTTATCTAATATAAAATAAGGAACCACAAATCAGAAATAGAAATTTATGGACAAAAACTGAAATGGAAATCCTAAGAAGCTAGACTACATGCAGTATAGAAAAAGATTTACATAAATCTATTTCCTCCTATATTGAGCAAATTACAAAGATATGAGGTGCACGTTTCCAAAGCCAAACACATTCATCACTAAAAACTGAAAAGGAAAATTGATTCTTCTGCTAATTTTCATGCTTGGAATACCACATATCAGTCCAGACTTCTGGGTTTTGCCTCTCTCCCAGCAGATGGAGATAGAGAAAAGTTTCACTGACACTGCCTTATAACCCAGTGTACCACCTGCAGACCCTCAGTATTGACCTGTACCCAAGCCAAGATAACTATTGAACTAATACTAAGAATTTTGAATCCAAACTCCCCCAACAAGCAGGAGGAAGGTAAAGTCGCAACAAAATGGAAATTCATTCCAAGAAACCAAAGGGGGACAGCATTGAATCCCCCAACAACTCTACATTATATAAATTCAGTACGAGCGTCCTGCAGAAAAAACAAAATATGTGACATTATAGCCTAAATAGGCTGCCCTTCGTTAATGGTATACTAGGACTCGAAGACCTTCCAAATCCTCATGAACGCTAAGGATGTGGAAGGTCACCTAGCCTGCAACAAGGTGGAAATAACTTCTTCAGAATATCCCCTCCGTCTCAGCCATCTTCTCTCAAAAGCCAGGCTGAGAGACAGAAATGAGCCACCTAATCCAATACTATTGGGCCCTGGTGGAGAAGATTCAACAGATGACCGAACCTCAGTGGCTCTTCTATGGCCATATTGACCAGGTCTGCGAACTATGGAAAACGTCGCCACTCTGGAGCCACCAGAATCATGTTGTCTAAATGTTTCTCTATCCACCGTATCACCTTGCCCACCAGTGGCCATCGAAGAAAGACATAAAGAAGAATGCCTCAAGGAAATGGTAGAAGTAGAGCATTGATTCCTTGTGCTTCGTGTTCTCTCCGGCAGCTATAAAAATGAAACACCTCAGCGTTCTCTCTGGTTGCCATTAAGTCCATATGGGGGTTCCCCTATTTCTTGTGAATGAGACATCCTCGTCTCCAACAGCTCCCACACCCCAAGGTCTAGTTTTCTCAGACTGAGAAAATCTAACTGAACATTGTCTACCCTGGCGATGTGAGATAACACTAGCCACTAAAAGTGCTGTTCCGCCCAGAGAATCAACTCCTCGGCCTCCTGAGCCACTGCCTGACTCTTGGTTCCACCCTGCTGGTTGATGTAGATTGCCGTCGTTGCATTGACCGATGGCCGAAAAGCAAGCAACGCGAAACACACTGCTCCTCATCTCTAACCGATTGGTAAACCATGTCGTCGCCTCCTTGGACCACCAACCCTGTGTCGACCGATCCTGACAGACTGCCTCCCATCAGGAAAGGCTGGCATTGGTGGTCACTGTCACCCAATCTAGGACATCCAGTTTCACACCATGCCCCAGATTGGCGCAAGTAAGCCACCAAGAAAGTCTCTGCTCCCCCCCCCCCCCTTCGAGTGGGAGAGAAAGATGAAACTCCTCCAATAACAGATTCCACAGGGAAAGAGGCCACAAATGTGCAAGCGCCCAAGGCACCAGCTCCAATGTTGATGCCATAGAACCCAGGAATTGCAAGTAGTCAAAGACTCTGGGCATCGAACGCCCTAACAGGTGACAAATCTGACCCTGTAACTTCAGCAACCTCTGCTCTGTGAGGAAAAACTCTACCTTCTCATGTGTCGAGCCGAGCCCGTAGATACTCCAGGGTTTGAGAGGTAACGAAATGGCTTTGCTAGATTTATAACCCAGCTCAGAGACCTTAACTGCAGTAATACCTTCTGCACCGACTGCAGACAGAGGTCCTCCATCTTGGCCCGAATAAGCCAGTTGTCCAGATATGGATGCACCAGCACGCCTTCTCATCTGAGGGCCACCGCCACAATCACCATCACTTTGGTGAACATGCACGGTACCCTTGCCAATCCAAAAGGAAGGGCCCAGAACTGAAAATGTTCCCCTAGGATCATGATCCGTAGAAACTGCTTGTCTTCCAGCCTGATGACTGTGCAGATGTGCCTCTGTCAAGTCGAGCGATGCTAAGATCTTCCCCTTGTGTACTGACCTCAGAGTGTCCATGCGGAAATGAGGAACCTTGAGGGCTGCATTTACCTTCTTTAAATCCAAAATCGGCTGAAATGCCCCTACCATTAAATAAATAGAATACCTTCCTGTTTTTTGCTCCTCTCAGAACTTGTACTATAGCTCCCAGATGTTGAAAGCAATCCACCAACCCTTGACCAGCTACCTGCTTGGCATGGAGAGCACAAGGAGAAACAGTGTAAGCCTCTCATCAGCCAGGAAATTATAAACACATAGCCATCTTTTATCACACTTAGGACCCATGGGTCTATAGTAATTTTGGCCCTCTCCTCGTAAGAGAGCACTAGATGCTCTCTGATGCCCAGAACTGAAGAGTGGACCATCCTTACATCACCCCGAAAGGATTGTCCCTGGGACTATGCTCTGCCTGAGCCTTGCCTCTGTCATCCCGAAGAAGCTTTATTCTGGCAAAATCTTTTATTGTCCTGAAAGAGTGCATGAGCAGGAAAACATCTCCTTCCCTTTGGGACTCTCGCAGATGCTTCATCTGTTTCAAGTCCTCTCCAAACAAGAGCTTGCTCTTGAATGAAAGGGCATCCAACTGAGATGTGGCCCAAACATCCGCCAACCAGTTTCGTAGCCAAAGCAACCTTCTGGCCAACACCGCAGACATCATAATACTGGAAGAAGTCCTGATCAGAACATACGGAAGAAGTCCAGATTAAGAACATACAGAATCAAGGGCCAGAGCTCCTCCTTGCGAAAAAGATGCACTACCTTAGGGTCATCCCCCTCTGCTACCGGAGCATCTTCTGGTCCTTTGTCTGGGTCCGCCCCATACAGCGCTGACCCAACTCTGGGACACTCCTCCGCTGTTCCATTGGAATCATCTGTGCCCCTCCCAAGACTATTTGGCTGAGGGCCGTGACACCAAAATTACAAAAGGCTTGTTGACAGTTTCCTCTTTACCAGCCCGGGTCTCTTTACTGGCCGAGAGCCATTGGTGGACTGGGACTGAGAAAACATCCCCTGCTGTATTTTTTACTTAATAAGTTTTGTGCATAAGCAGCACAAAATTAGCAGAAAACTCCTGTGAATCCCCTGAATCTTGATCCAGAGGATCTTCCTCTATGCCAGTCTCACTGCACTTCCCCAGGTTCAGGCACTGCTAGTGATAGCCGAGGTAGAGATTCCCCTGCCTCCCACGCTGATGCTGCCGGCACTGCAAGGGATTTCAAAATGGCCATCGTTCCGCGCTGATAAGAAAAAACCTCAGCACTAGACCCTGACACTCGTGGGGCTCGACTAGCCTTTGGTCCAGTGCTAAGCTCCCCTGAAATGCCTTTCCCACACAAGATGCACTCCGAGGGCAAACCTTCCTATGACAATTGAGACCACGCATCTCCACATGATCTGCCGTGCACCGTTAACACACAGCCAGAGAAGTGCACTGCTACAACCACCCTGTTTACCTGAGCATCAGAAAATTATCAGGTGACCAGCACTGCAGCAGCAATCGAGCCTTCTACCGAGCGGCATAGTGATTACCGTGCTTTTAATTCTGCCACTAGCCACTGTACTGAAAGAGAATAGAAAGCCAATACTTCCCTGCTCTGCCGGGATACCAAATGCAGAGCTGTCAGTGGAACCAACACTGCCTCTTGAGAGATGAGGGATGTGAACCACCAGATATACACCCCCAAAGAATATAGGACCAAGCTGCCATCAAGGTTCACCAAACCCTTCTTGTGCATCTCAAATCAGAGGAGATGGCCCCACCAGGACCTAACAACCCCCAGGGAGGAACTGGAGATCTGTCTTTTTTTTTTTTTTTTTCTTCAGGTTTTACACCACCACCATCTGCTAGTGACAGAGAAATACTGAAGGGGGGGGGGGGGGACGACTGCAGGTGGCACATTAGGTTATATACCAACAACAAACTCCACCCAAGGAATGTAGACCAATGACGACAAACAAATCAACACCCCCCAAAACTATTCTTTCACATAATATTATATTAAACTATATGAACAAAATTTTTGAAAGTGGGAGGTGGGGTTCATACTTAGCTAACAATCTGTTCCATCCAGGTAACCTGTGGCATTTAGTCATAATCATAAACACCCAACAAACCACCCATCAGTTCATACAGTCAATATATATTTTTTAATTTTTATGTTTATAAATCTAAAAAATGCCATCAAAAATACAAAACCAGATTACCAGCAATCAAAAAATCTTTTTTTGAAAAAGTTTATAAACGCTAACAAATGCCTTACTGGAGGAAATACTTGCACTATCCTGGCGTAGAGATACTCACCAAACCCCAACATGACCATGTTTCAAATCTTTAGATCCTTCATCGGGGGAAAATTCAATGGTGTTCTTAACACATGGTTTATAATATCTCCATAGTGCAGGTAGATGAACAATCCTCCAGCGTTATAATCACACGATTGCACTAGGTTTTATGATAGTGTCGGTGAAACTGTTATGTCTCTATCCAGTGGCAGGGAGGCAAAACCCTAGAGTCTGGACTGATCTGGGGTATGAACAGGAAACACCTTTTTCCTAGTTTTGTTTAGACAATTATTTTTCTAATCTGGTTGATCCCATTCTGTCTTTTCCTTCCCTCTTGTCAGCCTTCTTTCCATTTTCCAGTTATTCTCTCTCATCCTGTCTTCTTCACTTCTTCCTCTGAGTGTCTGACATTGTTTTCCGTTGATAAGCAGGCTGTATTAATCATGATGGCAGTACCAAATGAATTCATGTCTCCTAGCTAGTAGAGCCTTTAGCTCTACTGAGCACGTGCAAGCATTCCTGGATGGGCATTGTCTCATAAGCCTCTTAAGTCATTTTTTATCCAAGCACAGCATGGATGTGTACTCAGTCTCTCCATGTATTTTTTAATAGCATTCAATTTTTAAATATTTTTCTTCACTTATTTATTTTTCCAGTTGCATCGCTGTTTCTATAGGAACCACAAAAATACTTTTCTGTGCTACAAAAAAAAAAAAAAGACAAAAGAAAGTCCCTCCTCAAAATGTCTGGAAAGAAGCCCACAGTTTGCGGTATTTAAAACAGATGGATGTGAACTGTGCTATCAATACCTGTATGCAGACCATGATCGCAGGTCATGTTGGCACTGCTGCTTTTGCATTATGACACTGTGCATTAGCTCCGACAAAGCATGTTGCGTTGGCACCACCAGCACATGCCCCATCAATGCATAGCACACGAGCTTATGTTTGTACTTTGCCTTTGATGCAAGCAATTCTGCTTCATTCAGCCCAGCAACTCATGTTGGTTCAGGATGGTTTTCTTTTCAGTTGGAATGCAGATCTTATTTATGCTTTTCCACAGAAAGTACTTTATGATTAAGCTCGGTTAATCCTCATAGCTCCAGCATGGCCAGACAGATATTTTGCATGTCTCATATGGATTTCTAGCAGTCCTCCAATTCATCTGTGGATGAAACCTGCTTTGTTAATTCAAGAAGGAACTCTGTTCCATCCAAATCTTCTCTTCCTCAATCTGAGAGCTTAGATATTGAACTCTCAGTATTTGCTAACCGCTCCTTGCCCAAAGAGATTGAACAAAGAAAACAAACCGGTAGCCGATCCAAGATGGCTGATAGCAACAAACACAAGGAGTTTGGGCAAGATTTAATAAAGTCCTATTTTACCGATTCAACTCCTTGTGTTTGTTGCTATCATCCAAAGAGATTGAAGACATAATCGTTTCGGCCAGGAAGCCATCAACCCAGGAAAGCCTTATGGCTTTAAGTGGAAAAGAATTTCCTTGGTGTGTCAACAAAACACCCTGGACCCATTTTCCTGCGAACCCAATCAGTTGCTACCCTACATGGTCTTCCTTTCAGAATCTGGCCTTGCTACATCTTCAGTAAGGGTACATACCGCAATGCAGCTTACCATGTTTCAGTTAACAATAAACCCATCTCAACCCATCTGTTGTTGTCCAGATTTATGAAAAGCTTATGACAGTTAAATTGCTGGTGCAGAAACCTCTGATACCATGGGATCTGAATGTTGTCAATTGATTAAACCGCCCTTTGAACCATTGACATCTGCTTCTCTTAAATGCTTGTCATGGAAAATAATTTTTCTTGTGGCAGTAACATCAGCCAGGCGAGTTAGCGAGCTCAAAGTACTCGTTCACGTTTTACCATATATGCAATTATTTCATAATAGGCTGATACTCCACATTCACCTGAAGTTTCTCCCAAAAGTTGTTTGCTTTCTGTATCATTTAGTCCATTGTATTGCCTACCTTCTTCCCAAGGCCTCATGCGCATGAAGCAGAGAAGACCCTTCATATCTTGGATTGTAAAAGAGCCCTATCCTATTGCAAGAAAAGAATGTTGCAGCATTGCCAATCTTCACAGCTCTTCATCTCTTATGATCCTAACAGCCTTGGCGAGCAGTCACTAATTGTACATTGTCTAACTGAATAGCGGACTGTATTCAGCACTGCTGCATGTCGGCAAGACTATAAATTACAAACTGTCAAAGCTCATCAAGTTAGAGCTATGGGCTCTTCCATTGCTCTTTACGTCCTATTACTGTCTTGACAATATCTAGAGGACTGACAGTATATTCAGACAAGCAGTTTTGCGTAGTCTATTCTCCCAGTGGGGTCCTGTGCTTACTCAGTAAACACGCCACTGCAACTCTCAGCTTGGGACTCCCCGCATGTCATGGCTAATTTAGTCTGCTTATCAACAGAAAAAACAAGTTTGCTTACTGTAAACAGTTTCATGGATAGCAGGATGAATTAGCCATGCTAAATACTGGCCCACCACCCTGAAGAGTCTACTACTTGGCCAGGATTAGCTGTGTTAGTGACTGAGGAATTCCCACACATGCTAAGTAGACTTAAAAGCTGCCGGATGATGTCACCCACATGTAATGGCTAATTCATCTTGCTGTCTACAGAAAAGATTTATGGTAAGCAAATTTGTTTTTTCCCTTTTATTTCTCTTCCCTGCCTCTGTAGCTAGATTTCACCCCTACTTCTCTCCCTTCCAATCTTCGATATTACTCCCTTTACCTTTCACCTTACAATTTTCCATCTCCCATTCTTATTTCCTCCCAAGATCTCCTTTTCCTTGGGTGTCTCTCCTTCCCCAGTCTTTTATTCCACCTGTTTCTACTCCCTAGTTGTCCTTTTCCACCT
Source organism: Rhinatrema bivittatum (assembly GCF_901001135.1). Taxonomy (NCBI): domain Eukaryota; kingdom Metazoa; phylum Chordata; class Amphibia; order Gymnophiona; family Rhinatrematidae; genus Rhinatrema; species Rhinatrema bivittatum. The sequence continues at coordinate 114,226,181 of NC_042618.1, read as the reverse complement.
TTTATATTTGCCCTTTCTTTCTTTTCTCTGCCACTCCTCTCCTAACCATCCCTAACATAGAAATGACGATAGAAGAAGACCAAACGGCCCATTCAGTTTTCCCAGCAAGTTTCACACTTTTTTTTTTCTCATACTTATCTCTTGGCTCTTAGTAACCTTTTGGTTCTATTTCCCTTCCACCCCCACCATTAATGTAGAGAGCAGTGTTGGAACTGCATCTAAGTGAAATATCTAGCTTAATTAGTTAGGGGTAGTAACCGCCGCAATAAACAAGCTATACCCATGCTTATTTGTTTACCCAAACTAAATAATGCAGTCCTTGTTGGTTGTTGTCTGTAGTCCTTGTTGGTTGTTGTCTGTAAAATGTTTAATTGTAATATTACTGTACAATAATACAGTACATCTTGGCCTTTCTTTCCGTTTTTCAGGTATGCATGTTAAATCTCCCCATTCATCTGTACATTCATTTTTTGAAAACTGAACATATAATTTTATTTATTTTTTAGATTCCACATTTCGCACTTTTTTCAGCACTACTTCTTTTCTTGTCACTTATCCCTTCCTATGCCTCCAGCCCCTTCTCTCGTCTCCTATCTAGCCTCCTATTTCCATTTCAGCTCATCCCTAGCCCTCCAGGTGCTTAACACCATCTCTCAATCCCCCATCCAATCTCACCCTCATTGATACTACTTAGTCACTGAATAAACACATTCTCTTGTGTCCCCATCCAGTTCCTAAGTTGCTACTCTTACACTTATTCCCCATCCATTCTCTTCAGGCCATGCTCTTCAACTCTTCCACTGAATCCCTAAGTCCCCACTTATCCAAGTTCCCACCCTCTGCCTGTCCCCAGTTCCCTATCTAATCCTAGATTCGCTGCTCCCTCTCTTACTTCCCTACAGAGCTTATGACTTGTTCCACCTGCTTCCCAAAGCCTTTCTCACTCTCTCTCTCCTTCCTCTTCTCCTCCATCGTACTGTATAGGGCGGTCAGCAGGCTGGCATATCTAACTTTGCTGCTTCTGCCTTTGATGCTACTTCCTTCCATGCAGTTAAAAAATTCCATCTGAAGAGCCCTGCATGGTTTAAACAGCTAATTGTAATTTGAACCATGTGGGAGGAAAAGACACTGGCGGCAGTAAGAGGAGCAGGTTGCAAACACTGGGCTACTGACATTGCTCTCCTGTCTGCTGTGTGTCTCAGACCACAGGAGGGAGGTTGGGGCTACTTAAATTTGGGTGACAAAGATGGGGCAGCCCATTTTTCTTGTGTGGGGGAGTGGAACACTTGCCATCCCCTTGTCTTTGTCACCCCCCCCCCCCCCAAGCCGTACACCACACAACCACATCATTGAGCCTTACTGAAAAGTGGATTCCTAATGATATATTGCTCCCGTTTTATCAAGCTTGCACTGGTTACCAGTTAAATGATTGTTCCCTGTACATACCAGGATTAGTCCAGACGGTGGGTTATGTCCCCCGTCCAGCAGATGGAGTCAGAGCAAACTTTGAAGGGTGCTGGCATATAAGCTGATGCACCCTCCCTAGGTCCTCAGTATCTCTCTGACTCCAGCAGATGTGAGGAGGGGAACCCGTTGCTTCCCCTAGCTGGTGGTTTCTGTTCCACATTTTGTTCTTCTTTCTCTTATTTCTCTAAGGTTGGATCAAGCAGGTCCTGTGTAAAAAAACAAAAAACAGCCAGCCTTCGGGAAGTCACTCTGTGCCCTCCACCCGGGCCTTGCAGCCCCTGTTTTGGCTTGCCATCAGGACTGCACTCCCCCTCAGTCCCTCTCTCTGTCTTTCTCTGTTGGGGGTAAGTTTTATTTTGGTTTACTGTTGTTTTACTTTGCAGCACACTGGATTATTTTCAGTAGGGGGTGGATGCTGGTGGTGCCAGCCTCATCCCCTCCTCTTAGTCGCGGTCAGTCCCCTCCCCCATTGGCCCTGCGACGCCCCATTCCCCGGGGCTGAAGCAGCACGGAGGTCCCATTCCCCTGCCGCTCCTGTAGGGAGGGGCCCCCGATTTGGGCGAGGCATGCCCGCTCCTCCCGCAGCGTGCTTCCAGGCTTCTCGGGCCATTGTTTCCCCCCCCCACTGGGCCCGCGCGATGCAGCGTGCTCGTTGTCCTTCTTGCGGCGGCCCGGGGCTGGGCGGATCGTGGGATGGCCCCTGCGGTAGGTGTCTCCCTGGGGGGAGACCAGCTCCGCTCCCCCGACAACCTCACCGCCGCTCTCGTCGGAGGGCCGCGGGGGATAGCCCCGCCCCTTCCTTTGGCGGGAGCGGCGGCCATTTTAGATCTGGAGGCCAGTGTGGGCTCCGATGCTGAAGAAACTCAGCAGGATTTTTCTCCTCTTTCGCCGCCGATTTGGGACCCGGGTCCTCTCCTAGCCACCCTCCAGGGACCCCCCACTTCACACACACACACACACACACACACACACACACACACACCCCACCCGCTGCCACTCGGTTTTTCAGCCGACTTCGTTGTACTCATGCATAAGGCATATCTTCAGAGTCTACAGCCACCGGGGGGTGTCAGCTGCGGATCCCCTGCCCGCTAAGGTTCCTCGGATCGCCGGCGAGGCGGGCACAGTACCTGGGACCGTGGGGGGGGGGTTCCCAGGGTGCACCTGGCCCTGCCCCTGAGTGGGGCAGCTCCATCGCCGGATCCAGGGGGTGACCCGGCGTCGATGGCGGATGATGACACGCGCCTGGCAGCGCACTTAGAATGTGACGATCCGCGTGTCCTACAGATTTTTCGTAAGGAATTGGCGGACCTCATCCCACACGTCCTCCAAGAACTGGACCTCGATACTCCTGTCGAACCGGCGGGTCCCCCGGCTCCCTCCGTAGCATCCTCTAGCAAAAAGGGGGACCCGGTCTTGGCGGGCCTGCGTCCCTTAGCACGGACCTTCCCAATCCATGATTCGTTTCTCCAACTACTGGTGAGAGAGTGGGACACTCCGGAGGCATCCCTCCGGGTCGGCAGGGCAATGAACAAGCTCTATCCTCTCCCTGGAGACTTCCTGGATCTCCTTAAGGTCCCCAAGGTTGACTCGGCGGTCTCCGCCGTCACGAAGAGGACCACGATTCCGGTAACGGGGGGCACTGCCCTCCGGGATCTACAGGACAGGAAGTTAGAGGTCGCCCTCAAGAAGATCTTTGAGGTCTCGGCGCTGGGGGTTCGCGCAGCCATCTGCGGCTCCCTTACTCAGAGAGCCGGCCTTCGGTGGGTGCAACAGCTCCTCACTTCTCAGCAATTGCCACCGGATGAGGCAGCTCAAGCGGATCGTCTGGAAGCCGTCATCGCCTACGGGGCTGATGCCCTACATGACCTGCTGCGTGTCCTTGCAAGAACTATGGTGTCGGCGGTTTCCGCCAGACGCCTTTTGTGGCTACGGAATTGGTCGGCGGACGCCTCTTCCAAATCAAGTCTGAGGGCTCTGCCCTTCAAGGGCAGGTTTCTTTTCGGTGAAGACCTTGACCAGATCATCAAATCTCTGGGGGAAAATTCGGTCCATCGGTTGCCCAAGGACCGTCAGCGATCTTATCGTCCGTCTTCTTCGGCTTCCAGGAACCGTTCCCGCGCCCAACGGCGATATAGGGGCGCCAGGCAACAAGGCCCTAGGATGCCCTCAGCCAGGTCTCAGTCGTGGCCCCGGCCCTTTCGGGGCCGCAGATCGCCCAGAGACTCCTCGGCGCAGGGAGCCCCTGGCAAGCCTCCTCAATGATGCCAGGCCAGCCCACTCCTCGCTACCTCGGATTGGAGGTCGCATCGCTCTGTTCTACGAGGAGTGGGCCAACATCACCATGGACCAGTGGGTCCTGGACATCCTAAGGCACGGCTACACATTGGAGTTTGTGCGTCTTCCCAGAGACAGGTTCATTTTCTCACCCTGTGGGTCAAGTCCCAAGCGCCTGGGGGTATGGCGCACGCTGGACAGACTTCTGGACCTCTGAGTCATCTTGCCCGTACCCTCCGGAGAGGTGGGCTCGGGGCATTATTCGATTTACTTCGTGGTTCCCAAGAAGGACGGCTCCTTTCGTCCCATTCTAGACCTCAAGGAAGTCAATAAGGTGCTCCGAATATCCCGGTTCCGCATGGAAACGCTTCGCTCAGTCATTGCGGCGATGCATCAGGGGGAGTTCCTAGCCTCCTTGGACCTGACAGAGGCCTATCTGCACATTCCGATTCTACCGGCCCATCGGAAGTTCCTTCGCTTCAAGATCTTGAGTCAACACTTTCAGTTCCAGGCCCTACCCTTCGGTCTGGCGACCGCGCCCAGAACTTTCACCAAGGTCATGGTGGTAGTGGCTGCTGCACTGCGACAAGAAGGGATCCTGGTCCATCCTTACCTGGACGATTGGCTCATTCGGGCAAACACCCTCTCACAGGGGCAGGCGGCGGTCAACAGAGTGGTATGCTTCCTCCAGTCCCTCAGCTGGGTGGTAAACTTCAGCAAGAGCAGTCTACTACCTTCTCAGCAACTGGACTTCCTGGGGGCACGCTTCGACACGGCCCAGGGCAAGGTCTTCCTTCGTCCGGACAAGGCCCAATTACTTCGGGATCAGATCATTCGTTTTGCGTCTCTTCCGGTTCACACGGCGTGGGATTATCTTCAGATCCTGGGATCTATGGCTTTCGCAATAGACCTAGTACCGTGGGCCTTCGCGCACCCTGAGGCCTTTGCAGATGGCCCTGCTCTCGCGGTGGAAGCCAGTCTCTCAGGATTACCAGGCGGTACTCCCTCTCCCCCTGACCGCCAGGAACAGCTTGCGGTGGTGGCCTGATCCAAGGAACTTGGCTCAAGGTTGCCCTCTGGAGACACCGGATTGGGTAGTGGTCACTACCGATGCCAGTCTGACCGGTTGGGGGGCGGTTTGCCACCGGAGTTCGGCTCAGGGGCAGTGGACAAAGGAACAGGCGACCTGGCCAATCAATCGCCTGGAGACCAGAGCGGTGCGTCTGGCGCTCATACATTTCTTGCCCCTGCTGAGACGTCAGGCGGTTCGAGTCCTCTTGGACAATGCGACCACGGTGGCCTACATCAACTGGCAAGTGGCCCTCGAAGCTGCATGGGCGGAACGTTTTCTCGACCGCCTGGCGGCCTCGCACATCGCCAGGGTGGACAACATTCAAGCGGACTATCTGAGTCGTCAGACATTGGACCCCGGAGAATGGGCCCTCTCCGACGAGGCGATGATGCTCATCACCCGGCGCTGAGGGACCCCCTCAATAGATCTCATGGCAACGTCCTCCAACGCAAAAGCCCCCCAGTTCTTCAGTCGAAGAAGGGAGCACGGCGCAGAAGGGGTGGACGCCCTAGTTCTCCCCTGGTCACCCCTGCTCCTACTTTGTCTTCCCCCCCGTGGCCTCTGGTGGGCAAGGTTCTAAGGAGGATAGAGACTCACCACGGAACAGTAATCCTAGTGGCTCCAGAGTGGCCGCGGCGGCCGTGGTTCGCAGACCTGCTCAACATTGTGGTGGACGGTCCTCTTCGGCTCTCGCACCTGCCTCGGCTGCTTCGTCAGGGTCCGGTATTTTCGGACCAGGCGGAACGCTTCTGTCTTGCGGCCGGGCTTTTGAGAGGCGGAGTCTCCTGCGCAAGGGCTACGCAGTCCCCGTTGTAGACACCCTCCTCAAGACGCGTAAGACCTCGACATCGGTCGCTTACGTGCGGGTGTGGAAGGTGTTTGAAGTCTGGTGCTCCGGACAAGGTGCCTACACGACCACGGCCTCGCCACAGCAGATCCTGGCGTTTCTCCAGGAGGGCCTGGAGAAAGGTCTCTCCTACAATTCACTGCGAGTGCAAGTCTCTGCCCTGGCTTCTCTAGCTCGCGCCACGGGAAGGCCAGATCCATCGTCTCATCCGGACATTTCAAGGTTTCTCAAGGGGGTCAAGCATCTGCGGCCGCCAGTGCGTCACCCTTACCCCTCCTGGAATCTCAATCTGGTTCTTCGGGTCCTCGCGGAGCCTCCCTTCGAACCTCTACGTCAGGCCTCTCTCAAGGATATCACTCTGAAAGCGATTTTCCTGGTGGCCATAGCCTCAGCGCGACGTGTTTCTGAGCTTCAGGCGCTCTCTTGCAGGGAACCCTTCCTTCGGTTCACGGACTCGGGAGTCTCCATACGGACAGTTCCTTCGTTTCTGCCCAAGGTGGTCTCGTCGTTCCCTTGAATCAGACGGTGGAACTACCGTCCTTCTCAGCGGATGCCCCCAAGTCGCTCCGGCGCCTGGACGTAAAGCGCATCCTCCTACACTAACTAGAGGTGACCAACGACTTCCGGGTATCCGATCATCTCTTTGTACTCTGGTCCGGAAATAAGAGGCCAACAAGCATCTAAGACTACAATTGCGCGATGGCTCAAGAAAGCGGTGGCATTGGCGTATATCGCCACCGGTAGGGATCCCCCGACAGGGATCAAGGCTCATTCCTTACGCGCCCAAGCCACGTCCTGGGCGGAGTACCAGTACGTCTCTGCTCAGGAAATCTGTCGGGCAGCGACTTGGAAGACCCTGCACACATTCTCCAGACATTACCGGCTCCACTTGCCGGTATCTGACTCAGGCTTCTTTGGGGACAGGGTAATTCGAGCAAGGTTCTCAGGGACCCACCCGGTGTAGGGAAGCTTTGATACATCCCACAGTCTGGACTGATCCTGGTACGTACAGGGAAAAGAAAATTATTCCTTACCTGCTAATTTTCGTTCCTGTAGTACTAAGGATCAGTCCAGACGCCCACCCTGGTCTTGTTTGGATCTAGGGGTACACCTGCTCGTGTGGTCGCTCTCCTGTCCTACTGTTCAGCCTTCTTTCTGTTCTGTTGTTCGTTTATTCATAGCGGTTCGACAGTTCTCTTTGCAAGTTGCATTGTTTAGATTTCTACAGTTTTCAATTGCGAATATGCTTGATCCATCCTTCTTTGTCTGTCAAGTGCTCTGGCTTGGCTTTGATATTCTCGATACTGAGGATCTAGGGAGGGTGCATCAGCTTATATGCCAGCACCCTTCGAAGTTTGCTCTGACTCCATCTGCTGGACGGGGAACATAACCCACCGTCTGGACTGATCCTTAGTACTACAGGAACGAAAATTAGCAGGTAAGGAATAATTTTCTTATTCAATTTAAATTGGTTTCAGTAATGCACAGAATTTTGCATGATGATTTCTGGATTAATGCAGTTCGGATTTATAAACCCATACATTCTTTAAGATTAGCAGACAAAATCTGTTAAAGGTCCTTTCCGCAGAAATGGCGCATTTGGACGTCACGAGAAAGAGAGCCTTCTCGATTGCTGGACCGTTACTCTAGAACCCACTTCCAGAACAGCTTCAGAAGATAGTATGCCTGAAGACATTTAAAAACAACTTACAATATACTTATTTGTGCTGGCATTCAATCATTAAGCCATATCTTAAGTCTGCACTGGTTTGTATGAATTACAGAGTGTAAGCATTTATGTCTACTATATATTATACTGTATTTTGTTGGAACTTTGTTTTTATGATATGTCTTCCATGTACTCTGCTTCAACCTTTTTGTTATGAGAGTGGATAACAAATTATTTTAAATAAAATATAGAGCTTTTAAAGTTAATGTTGCAGCAAAGTAAGAACAGGACTTGAAAAAATAATACAATGAAATTGAAAAGATTGGGAGCCAGCCCTGTGGCTGAGGTTGTAGTGACATGGTTTGGAGTATCCAGATTCAGATCCCCTCTCTATCAGGCCAGAGTTAATATTCTCAGGCCTAAAGAGGAAAGGAAAATTACTATTTCCTAGCGTGTAGCAGATGGACTCAAAACAAGTGGGTATAGTGTGCTCGTGCTAGCAGTTGGAGACTGATCTGACGTCAGCACGGGTACATATACCCCCACAGGAAGTAAAGCAATTCAGTAATTTCCGTCTCCAAAGCAGTTTGGAGCTCCTTCACGCTCGCTGAGCGTTCTTCCAAATTCTAACGACAAAATTTCTAGACGATATCTACTAACGGCGATCCCCGCACTCCTGCGGTGATACCAGTCGGTCCCTCCCCCAGTTGAGTTTCCCGAGGTGATTTCCGTGGTCCCTTGGAGGTAAGTGCCTCGGTCCGGTGGCCGACTTGCGGCAGGGACCCAGCCCCTGAGCGAGAAGGGCTCGGGCGCAGCCTAGAGGCAGCCTCGGTCCCGGCGTGAACTTGGCCCCCAAGCGAGACGAGTTCGGGCACGGCCTAGAGGCAGCGGGTGCACCTCCTTGAGCGCGGCGGTGAAGGTACTCGCCCTCTCCCCCCGCAGCCGGAGACCGCCTGGGTTGCAGCCGGGAAGCGCCGAAGACAAGGTAAGACGTATATATTTACTTGTTGGTCTCCGAGGATCCAAGGAGAAGCAGAGTGTGCCTCTGGGGCGGCCAGTTAAGTAGGCCACCATTTCTTCTGCCTGCTCGCCATCATCTTCTACCTGAAGTGTCCCGCCTATTGTTACGCGCACGGCAATAGGCGTCCGTTGCTACGCGCATGGCGATAGGTGTCCGTTGCTACGCGCACGTTCATAGATAAGCGTCCTTCTGTAGGCGCACATTCTTAGGCGCACGTTGCTGAGCGCTGGTTTCAGGCGCCTGCTTTTCGCGCACAGCGCAGACTCTTATTGAGTTCACCGGCGGCATGGAGCGTAAGAGTGACCAGGCTTCAGCAGTGCCGGCACCTCCAGAATCAGGCATCAATCTCTGCTCTGCATGCAACCTCAGGGCCACACAGAATGAGGATGCCGACTCCCTATGTACCCAATGTGAAGAGGCCCTGGGAGTCCCGGGCCAGGGCCGGTCACAGCCCAGCATTCTTGCCGGTACCTCAGGGAACACTCCGGAGCCAGCAAGCAGCGGGGAGCAGCCAGTGAACCAGGGGGACCTGGTTCCCATGCGGCCAGATATGGCTTCGATCTCCTGGGTGGAGTTATTCAAAGGGATTCATACCTTCGTCACAATGCAGTCAGCTCCCCGACCGGGTCCGTACGTCCAGAATGACCCGGCCCCTGGACCCTCGCGGCCTAGGCGCGGCCACTCGCCACCTGATAGCCTCAATTGTGGGGATTCAGACTACCCGGCAGAAGAAGATGAGCCCCCCGAGGAGGGAGAGCTTCCCTCGGGGGTAGAACCTTATCGGACCATGCGGCGCTTCTTTCCCAGAGTGGATCTTCCAGACCTGATCTCGCAATGCCTGTCGGAACTGGCCCTTCCGGGCCATGACACCCCAGAGGAACCTAGAGTGAACCCCCTGTTAGAGGGCCTGCGCCAAACTTCTCACCACTTTCCCCTCCTACAAGTGGCACAGCAGCTAATCGATCTGGAATGGGCTGCACTGGAGGCTCCATTTGAGGGGGGTCGGGCCTTGGCTGGCATGTACCCCTTAGCCCCGGCAACTAAGGACATGTTGGCGTGCCCTCAGGTAGACGCCATAGTCAGCGCAATTGTGAAGCGCACCACCATCCCGGTGGAAGGAGGGACGGCCCTCAAGGATACACATGACCGGAGTATGGACGCCATCCTGAGGCAGGCCTTTGAGGTGGCAGCCATGTCCCTACGAATTGTGACTTGCTGCACGGTGGTGACGCGTTCCTGCTTATCTCAGGCTCGGAACAACGCCCCGGGAGAAGGGATGGAATCAGCTCTCTCATTCCTTACTGACGCAGACTCCGAACTCGTCCGTATGGCAGCCAAGGGAGTGTCATCCTCAGTGGCAGCCAGGAGGCAGCTCTGGCTACGTAACTGGTCGGCCGACTCCTCTTCCAAGACACGTCTCACAAGAATGCCCTTCGAGGGATCTCTCCTGTTCGGCAGCGACCTGGAGAAGCTGGCCAATAAATGGGGCGCCTCTCCTTTACCTCGTCTACCAGAAGACAGGCCATGCAGGAGGCAGCGCCCGTCTTCTAGACCACCCAGAGGTAGAACCTCTCAGCGCTTCAACCCTTACGGGACTCGCTAACAGGCACCTCGGTCGCAGGCCAGGAACCAGTCCTTTCGGCCTAAGCACAATAAGAGGGGAGCCGGCTCGGGTTCCGGCCCCGGCCGTACCCCACAATGACAATCAGCCAGCCCATCCGGGGGTAGCAGCCATAGGGGGCAGGCTGACCCTCTTTTACCGCAGGTGGGCCGAGATTACCTCGGACCAGTGGGTTCTCACCATCATCCGAGAGGGGTACTACCTGGACTTTCTTCGGCTCCTGCCAGACAAGTTTGTAGAATCGCCTTGTTCACCCCTCAAGAGGACGGCGCTAGATGTTACCTTACAGAGGCTTCTCTCCCTCAAGGCCATAATTCCAGTGCCTGCAGGGGAGATAAATTCTGGGCATTATTCCATTTATTTCATAGTGCCCAAGAAGGAGGGCACTTTCCGGCCCGTCCTAGACCTCAAGTCAGTCAACCGCTACCTACGGGTACCCAGCTTTCGCCTGGAAACTCTGCGATCTGTCAAAAATTCAGTACAGCCAGGGGAATTTCACATCCCTAGACCTGTCAGAAGCCTACCTGCATATCCCAATCCATCGGGATCATCAGCGCTACCTACGTTTCAAAGTCTTGGACCAACACTTTCAGTTTCGGGCGTTACCCTTCGGGTTAGCCACAGTGCCACGGATCTTTGCCAAGGTCATAGTAGTAGTGGCGGCGGCCCTCAGGAAGGAGGGAATTCTCGTCCATCCCTACCTGGACGATTGGTTGATCAGGGCAAAATCGCCAGAAGAAAGCCATCGGGCAACCAGCCGAGTGATTGCTCTCCTAGAGAGCCTAGGATGGGTAGTAAACTTAAGCAAGAGTTCCCTACAGCCATCTCAGTCGAGGGAATACCTAGGAGTCCTATTCGATACTCAGGCAGACAGTCAGCCTGACTCCCAAAAGAAGAGAAAAGCTCAAGAATCGGCTGCAGGCTCTGCTGCACGCCGTCCGGCCCACAGCGTGGGATTACCTACAAGTCCTCGGCCTGATGGCATCCACGCTGGAGGTGATACCATGGGCACGGGCGCATATGAGACCATTACAACGCGCCCTCTTATCCCGGTGGAGCCCGCGATCACAAACTTACACCGTACACCTACCTATACCAGCTAGGGTGCGGAATCAGCTGCAATGGTGGCTGCAGCAAAGCCACATAAGCCGGGGGTCCAGGATGTCCTCTCCGACCTGGACCCTGCTCACAACAGACGCCAGCCTGAGCGGCTGGGGCGCACATTGCGAAGGACTCACCGCCCAAGGGCGGTGGAGCAGAGAAGAGTCGGGATGGAACATCAACCGACTAGAGGCACGGGCAGTCAGGCTAGCGTGCCTACGATTTGCCCACAGACTGCGACACCGAGCAGTCAGAGTGATGTCAGACAATGCCACCACGGTGGCATACATCAACCGACAGGGCGGAACCAGAAGCCAACAGGTATCCCTAGAAATAACTCCCCTGATGACTTGGGCAGAAGCAATTCTCCAGGACATCTCCGCCGTCCACATCGCCGGGAAGGACAACACCGCGACGGACTTCCTCAGCAGAGAAAGCCTACATCCCGGGGATTGGCAACTGTCACCCACAGCGTTCCAGATGATTGTGAATCGGTGGGGGACCCCGGGCATGGACCTACTAGCGGACAGGTCCAACGCTCAAGTACCCAGATATTTCAGCCACAGGCGGGATCCTCTGTCTCAGGGGATTGATGCACTGGTACAACCATGGCCCCAGGGGATCCTGCTGTACGCCTTTCCGCCATGGCCCCTGCTGGGCACCATTATACACAGGGTTCAGCAGCACAGAGGCCTAGTTCTTCTAGTGGCCCCGGACTGGCCAAGAAGACCCTGGTACGCAGACATGAGAAGACTACTGGCAGGGACTTCACTACTCCTGCCTCCGCACAGGGACCTGCTGCGACAAGGTCCCATACTCCACGAGGATCCTGCTCAATTCTCTCTTACGGTCTGGCCATTGAGAGGGCTAGACTGAAGACACGAGGATATTCAGGACCGGTAATAGATACACTCCTCAGAGCACGCAAGTTCTCCACATCGCTAACTTATATTAGGATCTGGAGAGTATTTGAAGCTTGGTGCAAAGCTCATAGCACCAATCCACATGCCGCTAAGATTCCTATCATTTTGGACTTCCTGCAAGATGGTCTTCAGAAGGGTTTGTCCCTCAATTCCATCAAGGTCCAAGTGGCAGCACTTTCCTGCTACGGTCCACGGAGTGCCGGCAATAGCATCGCCACACACCCAGACGTTTCACGTTTCCTGAAAGGAGTCAAACACATTCGTCCGCCACTGAAGTGGCCCATACCTCTGTGGAACCTCAACCTAGTTTTGGACTTTCTAGCGGGACACGCCTTCTGTCCACTTCGAGGCCTAACCCTCCGTTTGTTAACCTTGAAGATGGTGTTCCTGCTGGCTGTTTGCTCCGCACGCCGCGTCTCAGAGCTACAAGCACTGTCTTGCCGTGATCCGTTTCTCCGAATCACGCCAGAAGCCATCCATCTTCGCACAGTCCCTTCCTTCTTACCCAAAGTAGTCTCGCACTTCCACCTCAACCAAACCATCTCTTTACCTACCACAGAAGGTTTGAAGAAGTCAGAAGAAGGTCGAATTCTACACCATCTCGACATCGGCAGGCTACTGTCCAGATACCTGGAAGTGTCCGAAGCAAAAGAAAGACGGACCATCTGTTCGTTCTACACAGCGGGAAGAAGCAAGGGGAAGCGGCCACACGGGCAACTATCGCCCGCTGGGTCAAAGAAGTTATCAAGGCGGCCTACGTAGACACGGGAAAATCACCACCTCTACAGGTCAAGGCTCACTCTACCAGAGCGCAAGCGGCCTCTTGGGCAGAAACTCGGATGCTGTCGCCTGCTGAGATCTGTAAGGCGGCGACGTGGTCCTCCCTCCATACCTTCTCCAGATTCTACCATCTGGATGTCCAGGCCAGGGAGGACACCGCATTCGCGAGGGCAATCCTGCACGGACCTCGGGCAGCCTCCCGCCCAGTCCAGGAGTAGCTTTTGTACATCCCACTTGTTTTGAGTCCATCTGCTACATGCTAGGAAATGTTAAGATTACTTACCTGATAATCTCCTTTTCCTTAGTGTATGCAGATGGACTCAGCATCCCGCCCGGCTGCTGGTATACATGGGATTTCACAGGCTCAAGGTAAGCCATGTTTTACTACATAGGGCATCCACCCTGCCGGGTGTCTACGCCTTCCGGTTGAGAATCCTGGCGGTCTCCAGCTACTATCAACCGGTCAGGGTAATCCTGTTTAATTAATCGATCGGTCAGTACTCATATAGCTATAACAGCTTTGCAAGGAAGATTACCGAATTGCTTTACTTCCTGTGGGGGTATATGTACCCGTGCTGACGTCAGATCTGTCTCCAACTGCTAGCACGAGCACACTATACCCACTTGTTTTGAGTCCATCTGCATATACTAAGGAAAAGGAGATTATCAGGTAAGTAATCTCAACATTGCTGGACAAACAGTTGCACTAAGGTTTTGCCTCATATTAAAATGCCATCTGGAGGAGTTAATATGGAAAGGTTGAACCCCCAAAAACTCATCTTACTTTAATACTGGATGAAACCTAGAAAAACTTGAATTTAATTTGTGAATTCAGATTTAGTGTTCAGTCAGCAGTGACTAAACCAATGCATGTGCTAAAGTTGATTCAAAAAAGTAATTTGCTTTTCTAATTCAGGCTTTTTAGCCATTCACTATAACTCGCTCTGCAGAACAGGAGATTTTAAATTGAAAAGATTAGTTTGAAGCACTAGTAGTTTTTTGTAAGCAAACTGCTGCTGATGATTTATGCTGGCATACTTGTCACTGTGTCTTTTTTAATGCAGTAGTTTAAATTTTTTATTTTATAGTTTTCTAGTGTTGGTGTTTTACCGTCATTTTGATTGCTTTCTTTAAAAGTAAATTATTTTTCCTATAGGTTATGGCGCATAGCTCGCCACAGAGCATATTAGATGATGTTGCCATGGTAAGTTGTTTTACAAAATAATGGAAAACTAATGTTAATTTATTTTATTTATTTAAATTCTTTTGATATACCGATACTCAAGACTAGTGTCTTATCGTACCGGTTTACAGTGAAACAAGGGGTAACCAATTAACTAGGAAGATAAAGTTACAATGAACAGGGATTTACAGAGTGGGAGAGTTGAGAGCAAAAGCATACGATTAACATAAAGTTTAACATAACAAAGTTTAACATAAGGAACGAATGTTAAGGGAAAATATTTGCCTTTATCCATCAAAAGTCAGAATTTATTGGTTCAAATTGCTCTAGAAATATTGGTCTAGTGTTTGCAAATATAAATTGCACTACGAGTGATACCACAGAAAATGTGACTTTTCTAGCGTGTAGCCAGATGGACTCAGGACCAATGAGTTATGCTCCCCTGCCAGCAGATGGAGACGGAGTCAGATTTCAAAGCTGACGTCACCATAGATACACCCCTGCAGTGACTTCAGCCCTTCATTATTTCTCTTTCTCTAACAGATGGTGGATGTACCTCTCCCTATGGGGATTGTTGTACTTTTTGGAAGGAGAAATTCTATGTTTAAATTGGAGAAAAAATTGAGCCCCACTCTCCTGCATAAGAACATGCCATACTAGGTCAGACCAAGAGTCCATCAAGCCCAGCATCCTTCTTCCAGTCTACTAGCTTGGCGCGCCATACCGAGGTCTTTCTTGATCCCATTTGGGTAAGGGCACATGGGCTTCCAAGCGAGTTGAGCTAGGCCCCACTTGAGGCTTGGTCGGCAAGTGGGGCCTAGCTCCACTTGCCGACCAAGGTACTCTGCACTTAGTAGTCTGTGCATGTACTGATGTTCCATGGAGGGCAATATGGCACGCACAAAGACGCATGCAAGATGGCGTCGCCATGGCCTACCACGTTTCCTGAAAGGAGTCAAACACATTCGTCCGCCACTGAAGTGGCCCATACCTCCACAGAGGTATGGGCCACTTCAGTGGCGGACGAATGTGTTTGACTCCTTTCAGGAAACGTGGTAGGCCATGGCGACGCCATCTTGCATGCGTCTTTGTGCGTGCCATATTGCCCTCCATGGAACATCAGTACATGCACAGACTACTAAGTGCAGAGTACCGGTAAAGCCGGGCGCACAGGCTGTGTGCACATATCGCTGCATCCCGCCTGGGCGCCCAAAATCTGTGCGCATAAAATTTTAAGCACAAGCCGACAACACAGTTACTGCCGAAAATGGCTCCAGTGGCCAAGAAACATAAGCGCCTTTCTCTCTGTGCTGCTTGTCATATTAGGGGCTTCACAGTCTGACCAGGATTCCAACTTAATGTCAGCACTTTGAGGAAGCCCAGGGAGAGTTGGCCTCCCCAGACTTTAAGCCTGGCTCCTCCCATTCAGAGGATAGGTTAGCCACAGCCTTAACTGGAAGTACCCTGGAACTGAGTACCCCTGGGACTGGGTCATCCATGGGAGAGGGAAATTCAATGGCACCTACCCCAGTACATCCTGGGCTAGGCATGGACCCAGCTGCCTTCTCTTGGGTGGTATTTTTCCAGGGCCTTCAAGCCTTTGTACAGGCGCAATCTGGTACCTCACTCGCCCCTGTACGGACGGAACCTCAGCTGGTAAGACCTCTCTCTCCCAGTCCTATCGGCAGAACTCAAGGCATGTCTCGCTTCACCAAAGGTATTCCTGGCAGGGACCCAGATGGCATGGATGAAGAAGATGCAGATTCCTTGGAAGATGGGGAAATTCCACCTGGTTTAGAACCGTATCGGACCATGTTACGGTTTTCCATAGAGACGAATTGCAGGCCCTAGTTTCCCAAACCCTGAAAATGCTGGGAGTTCCTGGGGTGGACTCTGACGTAACCAAAGAACAGCCCCATTCTGATTTCCCTACAGAAAGCCTGTTGCTACTTTCTAGTACTGGAAGCCATCCAGGAGTTGATTGACCTAGAATGGGATGCTCCAGAAGCAAGTTTTAAAGGTGGACAAGCGTTAGAAGCTCTATACCCACTGAATCTGGCGATGAGAGAGCGTTTGCATTTCCCTAAAGTGGATGTGCTTATGTGTGCTGTCTCTAAGCGAACAACTATCCCAGTGGAGGGAGGAGCAGCCTTAAAGGATGCACACGATAGACAGATGGAGTCCATCCTTAAACAGGCCTTTGACACAGTAGCGATGACCTTACAGATTGCTTCTTGTTGTGCCCTGGTAGCTCGTTTTTGCCTATTCCTCTCTCAGGAGGTGGATGACTCGGGGGTGAATTCCAGAGTGGTTATGGAACCTACCACCACCTTTTTAGCTGATGCAGGTTCAGACCTAGTCTGTACTTTGGCCAGAGGAGTAGCCTCAGTGGTGGCAACCAGAAGATAGCTATGGCTGCGGAATTGGTCAGCAGATGCAATCTCCAAGGCAAATCTTACAAAGATGTCCTTTAAAGGCTCACTCCTTTAAAGCGAGTTGGAAAAGCTGGCCATTAAATGGGGTGAGTCTCCAGTTCCCTGGTTACCAGAAGATAAGCAGCAGCCACAGCACACCTTGCCTATGAGGGGTCCCAAAGCTTTCGCCCCTACAGAAACTCGACATTTCAGAGGTCTCAGTCCTTTCGTAGTAGACAGCCCAAGAGAGGGGCAGGCTCGGGTTCAGGTTCGTCCAAAATCCACAAAACATTTGCTGACCCACCCTCGGAGCAAAAGATAGGGGGTCGACGGTCCCTCTTCTACCAGAGGTGGGTCGAGATCACTTCGAGCAAATGGGTACTGGAGATCATACAAAAAGGATATGCACTGGAATTTCACAGCACTCCTCGGGACATATTCATGTTGTCTCCTTGCCACTCCCAGCACAAGAAGCAGGCAGTAGAGACTACTCTTTTAAGGCTTCTCAGGATGAGGGCTATAATCCCAGTACCTGCAACCCAGGAAAATATGGGACGTTAATCCATTTATTTTGTCATACCCAAGAAGGGGAAGGTTCCTTTCGCCCCATCCTGGACCTAAAGAACGTCAACCGACATCTACATGTGAATCATTTCTGCATGGAAACCCTATGCTCCATGATAATGGCTGTACAATCGGGAGAGTTCTTAACCTCAGTTGGACCTTTCCGAGGCCTACCTACATGTTCCAATCTGTCAAGAACACTAACGCTTCCTTTGCTTTGCGGTACTGGGTCGCCATTATCAGTTCCGGGCTCTGCCCTTTTGGCCTAGCCATGATCCCCAGAACATTTTCCAAGATTATGGTGGTCGTAGCGCCACCATTTAGAAAAGAGGGAATCCTGGTGCACCCATATTTGGACATCTGGTTGATCCAGGCCAAGTCCGTTGAAGAGAGTCTCCAGGTGACCAACAGGATGACCTCCTTGCTTCAGAAACTCGGTTGGGTCGTAAACCTGGACAAAAGCAGTCTCAAGTCCTCCTATTCCTTGGAATGTCTGGGAGTCTGGTTTGACACCAAGCAGGGCAAGATCTTCCTTCCGACAATGCAGATAAGGAAGTTGATGTCCCAAGTGTGTCAGTTAATGAGCATGATATGCCCGATTGTGTGGCGCCATCTCCAAGTTCTTGGTTTGATGTCAGCAACCACAGAGGTAGTGCTGTGGGCGAGGGCACAATGCAACCACTTCAGTGCTCACTACTGTCACGTTGGAACAGGCAGTCTCAAGACTATTCGATTCACCTTCACTTACTGATGAGAGTATGCTGTCGGCTCCAGTGGTGGCTACAGGAAGCTCATCTGAGCAGGGGTGTACCCCCTCTCCTCTCTGAACTGGCTGATCCTCACAAGAGACGCCAGCCTCTGGGGCTGGGGGGGGGCTCACTGTCAGGAACTGACAGCCCAGGGACATTGGACCAAGGAAGAGGTCCTCTGGAACATCAACTGCCTGGTAGCCCAGGTAGAAAAAACACACAGGGATATAATAGTTCTCTATTCTTCTAAGCACTACTCATACACAGAGAATCAATGTACAAACAATTTTAAATACACAATATGTATCAACTCTATTTTATCTTCAAGTATAGAACATCCTATCTAAACAATTAAAAGCTATCTAATCATGGCACTCACTCACACATTCATACCACCTTAAAAACCAATAGCACCTGTAAACATTGTGATCATCAATACACTTTAAATACTGTTTTTATATAGAGTACTATTTTTATCTCAGTCTGTTTCAATGTTTTATAGTAATTGATCTCAATAAGCGATTATATCTGAACTTCCCACTTGTAAACACATCCGAAACGCATGTCCGGATATCCCAACTCAAATTTCACCTCTAATATTCATCACGAAGGGCGATCAAATTCCTCCTGGTCAGACAAAGATCTTTGTTTGACCCCACACCTGGGGCTTCCTCAGGGACTCATCAATCTGATAATATCAAAGGTGTCCGCTCTCCACACCTACCACCAAACACAAATATCAAATCAACCGCCATGATAGCGTTGAATGTACAATACCTCCCGTTATTATAAATTGCCCAATACTGACCTCTACTTCTAATCACGAATCACGTATACTCCCAGATATCGCTTTTAACCACATTCCTCAATGTTATAGCTTATACTCCATATTTTCAATCTGTTTATCTAAAACCAAACAGGCAAATAAATGAACTAAAGCAAACTTCTATCCATATACTCGACAATTCCATTATCCCTCATGTCCCCTCAGTATACTCACAATCCAACCGGAACCAACAAGCTTCACGTGTTGAACGTATAACATGGTACCTCTTCCTCTTGCTTTATATATGCCACTCAATCATTACCTGATTTCATCATTAGAGACACCATCCTCCAATCTTACTACCTGGTAGCCCAGGTAGTCAGATTGGCATGTCTACAATTCAGCCACAGACTCCAGGGTCAAGCAGTCCATGTAATATCGGACAATGCAACGACTGTAGACTACACCAACTGTCAGGGTGGAACCAAGAGCCAGCAAGTGTCACAGGAGATAGATCTCCTTATGGAATGGATGGAACTACATCTACAGATGATCTCAGCCTCCCACATTGCAGGAAAAGAGAGGGAGAGTCTGAATCCAGGAGCGTGGGCGTTGTCTGCCAAAGCCTGTCAGCTGGTAGTAGATCGCTGGGGTCTCCCATCCATCAACCTGCTGGCCACATATCACAATGTGAAGGTTCCCCGATTCTTCTGTTGCAGAAGAGATCAGTGGATCCTGGGGATCTATGCTCTCATTCAGACCTGGCCAGAAGTGGAGCTGCTATTCACCTTCCCTCTGTGGCCCTTTCTGGGCAGGATCATTTGCAGAATCGAGCACCACGGGGGATTAGTCCTACTAGTAGCTCCAGCTTGGCCCAAGTGTCTATGGTATGCGGACATGCGGAGACACCTGGTGGAGAAACCCCCTGTGCTTCCCACAGCACAGGGACTTGCTACAGCAGGGACCAGTCCTTCACGAGGATTCGACTCGATTCTGTCTTACGGTGTAACCCTTGAGAGGGCTTGCCTGATGAAGCGAGGATATTCTGTGGATGTGTAATTGCCATCTTTCTCCGCACTCTGAAGTTCTCTACGTCCCAAGTGTATGTGCAGATCTGGAGAGTATTTGAGGCCTGGTGCGAGTGTCCCCCCTTGGGCGGTCAGTGTCCCCCCTTGGGCGGTCAGAATCCTACTAATTCTGGAATTTTTGCAGGACGGCTTGAATAAAGATTTGACCCTTAACTCCTTGATGGTCCAGGTAGCAGTCTCTCCTATTTCAGAGGCAAGGTGAACGGAACCCGGCTGTTAGCTTATCCAGACGTGGCCCATTTTCTGAAAGGGGTGAAGCACCTCCAGCCACCTCTACGTTGGCCAGTTTCCTTGTGGAATCTTAATCTGGTATTAGAATTTTTGGCAGGGCCCTCCTTTCAGCCGCTGTGCACTCTTTCCTTGCATTTATTAACCTTGAAAACGGTGTTCCTGGTGGCTATGTGCTCAGCACATCGCGGCTCTGAATTACAGGCATTGTGTTGGGAATCGTTCCCCCGGATGACTCCAGGAGCATTATAGCTTCATACCCTTCCATTCTTCTTGCTCAAACTTTCATTTGAATCAGTCCATTTCATTGCCATCTCTAGATAAGTGCAAGGACGTGGAAGAATACTGCCGCCTCCTTCATTTGAACGTCAGTAGACTTTTGGTGTGGTATCTGGAAGTTTCAGAACTAATCCGAAAGATGGACTGCGTGTTTGTCCTTCACGGTGGAAGGAAGTGGGGTGAGCCAGCTTCGTGGGCTACCATACCTCGCTGGATTAAGGAGGTGGTCATGGGAGCCTATCTGGAGGCAGGAAAACCATTACCTTCTCAGGTTAAAGCTCATTCCACTATGGGTTACGTGGTCTCATGGGCGGAAGCTAGACTGCTATCTCCTGTCGATATCTGCCAAGCGGCAACATGGTCCTCCTTGCACACCTTCTCCAAGTTCTATCGCCTGGGCGGTTTTAACCAGACCGTGGGCAGCCTCCTGTTTCAATCGGGAGTAACTTTTGTACATCCCATTGGTTTTGAGTCCATCTGGTTACATGCTAGGAAATTGAGAGATTACTTACCTGATAATTTCGTTTTCCTTAGTGTAGGCAGACACCCAGCATCCCGCCCACGGCTGCCCAAGAATGGATATTGATTCCCGCCCACAGCTGCCCATGGAGTGGATATTGATTCCAAGAGATTATGGGTAAACAGTCATCCAATCCCTAGATCAGGGTATCTATATTCTTACTGGGGTTCAGTGTTTGGTTGAGTACAGTTAGTTATCCATTTTAAATCATATTTTATTCATATTTTAAATCAATTTTTTTCAATAGTATGTCCACAGTAGCTTTTGAAGAGAATATTGAAGGGCTGAGGTCACTGAAGGGGTGTATCTAGGGTGACGTCAGCTTTGAAATTTGACTCAGTCTCCATCTGCTGGCAGGGGAGCATAACCAATTGGTCCTGAGTCCATCTGTCTACACTAAGGAAAACAAAATTATCACGTAAGTAATTTCTCCATTGGGTGTGAGTTGTTCTAAACAGCATAAAGGTCTTGATTTTGCTTTAAAAAAAAAAAAAAAAATCATGGCTGAACATTTGAAAGTACTTTGGTAATGATCTTCCTGCATGTTAACTTTTAGCATATGCGTGGTTTCAGAAATACATCTATCTCATTTGCTTATCTACAAACCATAGATCTCATGAGCATGTATGGTTCCATTTAGACTTAAATTTGTAATGCTGTCAAAAAGATAGATTAATTGTGTATTGGAAAAAATCCAGAGGAAAATGCCCCGTATTACAATATTACAGGGAATTTTCTTCCATACTTGTACCTAGAACTACTCACATTTTTAATACAGTTTTTGGGGGCTGTGCTCTTCCAGACTCTGAATGCTACAATATTGATTCTTAAACCTGAAATAGACCCTTAGAACAGGGTGACCAATCAATGTCTCACTAGCCACATGCATTTCTTTGGTGCACAAGCTGCGGCTTGCAAGAGAAATCCATCCTGTACTGCTGACCGTCTCCTCAGTCTGCTGCACACTGGGATCCTCCCCATTCTTGACAGCCGACTAATGGGTGGAAATAAGTTTACAACTTCTGCCCCAAAAGCTGCTCCTGAGTAGGGAGAGGATCGCAGCATGCAGGACCTGGTGGCAGTGTTTACATTCTCCCCCAGAATGATGGCCGAAAATGAGATCCAGCTGGCCGCTGCAGACCCTAACCTGTGGCCAAAGAAGCCCAGACAGTCATGGAACCCATCCTGTGGTTGCCGCAAAAGAAGCCCAAGCCACCATGGAATCCATCTCGCGTTTGCTGAAAAAAGAACTGAGCCCATCCTACAGTGGCCAATAACGAGGTCTGGCTGGGCCATCACGGAGTACATCATATAGCAGCCAAAGAAGAAGTCTAGGCCACTGTGGCAGAAGTGTATGATGAGGTCTTGTCAGGCTTCTGTGTAAGAAGAGTAGGCTGCCTTAGAGCCCATCTCATGGTGGCTGAAGAGAGAGTGCTTGCCTCTGTGTGAGGGTCTGAGAGAGTGCCTGATTGCCTGTGTGGGTGAGGGAGTGCTGCTTGTCTCTGAGAGTGCCTGTGTGTCTGTGCCCTTGCCTGTGTGTGCGTGCTTGCCTGTGTGTGTGTGTGTGTGTGTGTGTGTGTGTGCGCTCTTGCCTGCATATATGTGAGAGCATGTGGGGAATGTTTGAGATAATTAGCAAGTGAGAGACAGAGAGAGGATAAAATTTGTGCCTCCCCAATCCACAACAATCTCAGGGTGACTGGCCATCAAAAAATCCCAGATATGGAGAGCAGGAGATTTTTAATTTTACTTGTTTTAATTTTTGTGTTGTTGATGTGACTGCTGTTTTGAAATATTTTGTGTTTGGGGAAATATTAAGTTTGAATTTTTAATTATTGCGTATTTTATTTGTCAGCTTTTTGGTACTATTTTCTTTTTATGAGTATAATTTTACTATTATGAATGTTTTATTTTTCTTGATTTTATTTGGTGTTCTTTGAGGAATGGTGATGATTTTTTTTTTCTTTGTACTGCATGATACAGTTGGGCTTATTGCAGTTTCCATTTTAGTTTTTGTCTGCATCTTTCAATTTCTACTTTATGGTCATTTTTTTCTGTAATTAGTGAGGGTCTGTGTGCTCTACATGTATGTATGAGGTATTCACCTAGCACAAAGGTAGCCAAATGGCGTCTCGTGAGCTTTATGCACTGGTTATGACATCATTGAGTCTTCTGGAGAGTGGTGGGTGTCAGAAGTGGTGAGAACGGGGAAGGGAAAGGGCTTCTGTAGGCTTTGAAAGGGCTGGCAGCAAGCAAGAACGTTATGCAATACAGCATTACTGGGGCAGGGAGAGAGGCAGTCACTGAATGAGCAAAAGGTCAGTAGCACAATAGCAAAATGTTTGTCTCTTTATGTTAGAGAGTATGTTTGTGTCAGAGAAGAGTGTGTGTGTGTGTGCCTTTGTGTCAAAGTGTGTCAGAGAGAGTGTTTGTGTTAGTCTGTCTTTTCCAATGTGCTTGTCTTTGTGTCAGCGAGAGTTTGTCAGTGTGTATCAGAGTATATGTGTGTGAGTTTTATGTCATTGTTTTTGTGTGTCAGAGAAAGTATGTGTATGTCTTTGTGTCAGAGTGTGTATTTGTGGTTTTGTATCAGAGAATGTGGGTGGCTTTGTGTTTGGAGGTCTTTGTATTGGTGTCTTTGGGTGTCCTGTTAGAGAAAGTGTATATATGTGTCTTAGTGTCAGAGTATGTTTTTGAGTGTATTGTCAGTGTGTTTTTGTGTGTCTTTGTGACAGAAAATTTGTCTTTGTCAGTGTGTGTATCAGAGAGCTTAAGTGTGTCTTTGTCTCAGAGAGAGCTGGCCTTTTCTTTCATGTGTGTGTGTGTAGGGGGGGTGTAGGGGATTGTCATTTCTCTCCTGCTCGTGAAAGGCTTGGTGGCTCTCTGCCTATGTGAATTCTGCTTTTGTGGCTCTTGATGTGTGAAAGGTTGGCAAATTCTGCATTTCCTAGCGTGTAGCAGATAGACTCAGGACCAATGGGTATAGTGTACTCGTCGTAGCAGTTGGAGACAGATCAGATTTCAATCTGACGTCAGCCCCTAGTACATATACCCCTGCAGGAAGTGCAGCTCTTCAGTATTTTCCGTCTCCATAGCAGTTAGGGACTATCTGCACGCTCTCACAGCGTTAGAACAAAATTCAACGGAGAAAACCCAAATTCGAAGAAAACTTACCTCTGAAGACAAGCCCCGATCTCCTGCGGTGATACCCTCGGGTCCCTCTCCCAGTTGAGAATTCCCGAGATGATTTCCGTGGTCCCTCGGAGGTGAGCCTCGGTCCGGAGGCCGAATCGCGGCGAGGACCTAGCCCCCGATCTCGGGCGTGGCTGAGAGGCAGCGGGTGCACCCTCGAGCGCAGCAGTGAAGGTATTTGCCCTCTCCCCCCACAGCCGGAGACTTCCTGGGACGAAACCGAGAAGCGCCGCAGATAAGGTAAGGTAGAAATCTTCAGCATAGACTCTGGTGTCCGAGGTTCGAGGAATCGCACAGGTCGCCGGCCGGGACCTGTGCTACCGGGTTGATCCGCCCTAGCAGGGCCAGGCCCCGGTTAGTTTCAAGGGTCCTCCCACGTGGAGACCCTCCGCAGTGGTCGCCATATTGACCCTATTCGCCGCCCTGTCTGCCATCTCGATCTGGGCGCACAAAAATACACGTGCGCATAAAGTACACGCACAAGAGCCGTGCGCATAAGTTATACGCGCCTATCGGCCTGAGCGCATATCAGCGACTTAGACGCACATCTACGCGCACAACCCGCACGCACATTTTAGATGCACCTACAACCATGGTACCACCGGGAACGGAGCTCAAGGCCCAAGGCCTCTACCCAGCATGCCATTTCAGAGCTGCACAAAGCGAAGAGGCCAACGCCCTGTGCTCCCAGTGCGAGGAGGTCCTGGGAGATCCAGGCCAGGGCCAGTCCCACCCAGGACCGAGTACTAACTCCTCAGTGAGTACCCCGGACCTTGCAAATGCCAGCGGGACACCCCCTCAGATGGGGACTCCCAGGGACTCAGCGCCCCTTAGCTTTCACCCAGCATCTATCTCATGGGTGGAATTCTTCAATTCCACATATGGACACACCTTCGTCCATATGCAGACGGAGCCTCAGTCTAGACAGCCACAGTCTTCACCAGAAGACCCTTATGCCACAGGACTCTCTAGGCCTAGACAAATGTTTCCACCGCCCAGAAGCCCTACCTATGGGGACATGGACAACTCTGAAGAGGAAACAGAAACCCTAGAGGGAGGGGAACTCCCCCCGGGGACAGAACCTCACCGAACCATGAGACGCTTCTTCACCAAGGACGAGCTCCCAGACCTGGTCACCCACAGTCTGAAGGAGCTCGCTATCCCTAGTGTTCTAGCTCGCTAGTGTTCTTAACTGGTTTCGTTATTCATTTATATTATGTTTTTGTTCTTAAATTGTTCTTATATGATTCTTATAATGTCTGTAAAGCCTGTTGCTAATTTATTGTTTATTGTAAACCGAGGTGATGTTTCTTACGTGCCGCGGTATATAAAAAATCACTAAATAAATAAAATTAAATAAATCCCGGACGCAGGTGCTTCAGGGGACCCTAAGGCGAACCCCCCGCTAGAGGGACTCCGCCAAACTTCTCACCACTTCCCTCTTACAAGCCGCCCAGCAACTAATAGACCTGGAATGGAGTGCTCCAGAATTCACATTCAAAGGGGGATGAGCTATGACAGCCATGTACCCCCTGGACCCGGCGGCCAAGGACCTTCTGACATGCCCAAAAGTGGATGCCATGGTCTGTGTGATCTCGAAGCACACTACTATCCCAGTGGAGGGAGGAGCAGCGCTCAAAGATGCTCAGGACCGGCATCTGGAATCCATCCTTAAACAGTCCTTTGACGTCGCCGCTGTGTCTCTACAAATAGCGGCCTGCTGCACCGTGGTGACACGTGCCTGCCTATCCCAGACCAGGAACAACACCCCTGGGGAGGCCATGGAACCAGCAGTATCATTCCTTGCGGACGCTGCTTCCGATCTGGTGCGCACAGCGGCCAGAGGAGTGTCATCAGCTGTAGCTGCCAGGAGACAACTCTAGCTCCGAAACTGGTCGGCCGCGCATCTTCCAAAACGCGTATCACAAGGATGCCCTTCAACACCCCTTCAACACCCCTTCAACACCCTTCAACACCCCTTCAGAGTTGTCCATGTCCCCAGTAACCTGCTTCAATTGCTGTAAAACTGTTTAAAATTGCATTCTGTTTAATTGCACTCTGTTTAATTGCATTCTGTGCCCACATTTCACAATCTGCATTCTGTGCCCACATTTCACAATTTGTTTAATTGCATTCTGTGCCAACACTTCAAAATTTGTCCTCCTCTCCACCTGTCCTCACTCCCCCCCCCCCCAAAAAAAATGTGTTTCCCTACTATACCTATCATACACCATCCCAACCGGCGAATCCTACGCCAAGTACACCCTCACCTCCTAACCCAACAAAAATCCCTAATCCCCATCATGACTTCCCCCATCACACAACTCCTAGGCCTAGCCACGCTCGCCATCTCCCTCTTCAATGCACAATCCATTCTTAAAAAAGCCCCCATACTCCAAGATTTGCTCACTGACACCAACCCTGATATCTGTGCGATCACAGAATCCTGGTTAAAAAAGTCTGACCATGTTTTTATCAACCAACTCCCCACACAGTCATACGACATTTTCTCAATCCCAAGGCCTAAAAAAAGAGGAGGAGGCTTACTCCTAGCTACCAAGAAACACCTCAACCTTAAGCTACAAACCATCTCCCCCCCACCAAGACTTGAAATTGGCCTACTTAAATCGAAATCCCTGCAGATATGCCTTATCTACGCCCCTCCTGGAATACTCGAACAGGACCCATCCCCCTTCATCGAATACATCACTGAAAACATAAAACCAGATATACCCGCAGTAATTCTCGGAGACTTCAATCTCCATATTGACACTCTCCCCGCAACGCCTGCCTGTGAAACCCTACTCGTCACCTTAAACGCCCTGGGTTTCAGACAACTTATCTCCAAGCCTACACACAAAGCTGGTCACACACTCGACCTCCTTTTCGTAAATACAGACATCATAGTACCACACGCACCCACCACCACCCCCATCCCCTGGTCCGACCACTTTCTCATCAATGCCCACCTTACTATCAACACCAACACACCGATCTCAAATCCACTAAAAAAGAAAACGATCTCCTTCCGTAAACCATGTCCTTCTGAGCAACTCTCCCTAGCATTCAACAATATTAGTGAATATCTCGACCTCACCAATCCAGATACTGCTCTACAGTCCTGGGATAAGTCCATCTCCGACATCGCTAATGCCCTCTGCCCCACCATCCACAAAACCATAACACCGACACGCACTGAAAAAAAAAAAACCATGGTACACAAATGAACTAAGAACACTAAAGCAAGAGCTCCGATCCAAGGAACGCACCTGGCGTAAACAACCCACACCCCCCTCAATATGGCTTACAAGCATACTTTGCATACATACCGGCAAGCTATTCTCCTCGCCAAACGTGATTATTATGCAGCCAAAATCCATAACTACACTTTCAACCCCAACGCCTTATTCTCCTTCGTTTCAGATCTCACAAAATCCCCCTTTCCCTCCCCCCAAGATGAAAACAGCTTAGAGAAATGTGAGAAGCTTGCCGACTATTTTAAAAATAAAATCTCCAAAATCTTAACTCGGTTCCCATCCAACCCTGCCCCTACAGACCCACTACCTTTCCACAATAGAGGTACCCTCAGCTCCCTTGACCTCACCTCCTTGAAGGAAATTGAATCCATACTAAAAAAGATGCGGCCAGCCACCCACACCGCAGACACCATCCCATCAAAAATCCTTCTTACCATTCCTACCGCCATTGCAAAACCAATAGCAGACATTATAAATTGCTCCATCACCACCGGCAAAGTTCCCGACCCCCTTAAGCTTGCTATTGTAAAGCCCCTACTAAAAAAACCCACCCTTGACCACAATGATCCTGCAAACTACAGACCCATATCGAATCTACCTTTTATCTCCAAAATCATGGAGAAGGTGGTCAACACCCAACTCACAGAATTCCTAGAAGAAAACAATATTTTACACCCTTCCCAATATGGCTTCCGCCAAGACCGAAGCACCGAAAAACTCCTACTCGCCATAACAGATACCATCCTTAAGGGCATGGACCACAGCCAATCCTACATCCTTGCCCTCCTAGATATCTCAGCCGCATTTGATACTGTGAACCATCAAATCCTAGTATCACGCTTATCCGAGATAGGCATATCAAACACAGCCCTATCGTGGTTCTCCTCATACCTAGATCATAGAATGTACTTAATCAAACTCGATGACTTCGAATCCGCTCACATTCCCCTCACGCAGGGCGTCCCACAAGGCTCCTCCCTATCATCCACCCTCTTCAATATTTACTTACTCCCACTCTGCCACTTACTCTCTAAACTAGGACTGAAATTCTTCCTATACGCAGATGACGTACAAATTTTGATTCCCATTCGAAAATCCCTCAACGAAACCCTGCAGTACTGGGAAACTTGTCTGACCTCCATCAACTCACTCCTCTCCAATCTCCACCTTGCACTCAACACCTCCAAAACTGAAATCCTTATCCTAACAAATCAATCTTCCGACTCGATCCACCATACGATCCAAAACGCCTCACAAGCTCAATCACTACCACATAGCGTCAGAGACTTAGGAGTTTACCTAGACAACCAACTAAATTTGAAATCCCACATTAAATCACTGCTAAAAGGAGGCTTCTTTAAACTCCAAACCCTCAAAAAACTGAAGCCCCTCCTTCACGCCCATGATTTCCGCACCGTCGTGCAAACCACCATGTTATCCAAACTCGATTATTGCAACGCCCTTTTCCTAGGCCTCCCAGCCTCTACTACTAAACCTCTTCAAATCCTCCAAAATGCCATGGCACGTATCCTAACAAACACAAGAAAATCCGATCATATCACTCCCATACTACAAAATCTCCACTGGCTCCCCATTGCATTCCGTTCCCAATACAAAACACTTACCATCCTACATAACACTCTATACAAAAACAGCTCCCCCTGGCTTGAAGATATGCCTCAATTCCGACAATCGAACCGCCCCACCAGAAACGCCCTCGCCGGCACCCTCCAAACCCCCTCACTCAAAATTGGGCACCTCACCGCCACCAGGGAAAGAGCCTTCTCTATCGCAGGCCCCTCCCTCTGGAACTCCCTCCCGGCCAAACTCCGACTAGAACCATCCCTGAGCCACTTCAAAAAAGGAATAAAAACATGGCTGTTTAAACAGGCCTACCCCAACTCCTCTCAACCCTAGGCCTCCCACGCATACAGGAACCTGCATTCTCCATACAGCCCTTCCCACCTTTCCCACCCTGGTAACCCTTCCAGCACACCCCATGCTCCCCCTAACTCCCCCCCTCCACTCCCCACCCCCCCCCCCCCCCCCCCCGCCTCTTAGCCTCTTCAGCCTCCCCCCCCCCGCCTTCTTTACCATATCAATCTCTCCTTTACCTTTACCTCCCCTCTCGCATATTTTCTCCCCCCCTTTCCCTCTCCCCTCACCCCTCCCCCCAACGTTGTAAATAAGTTCACATATGTAATATGTAATTTTAAACCCATATCTTTCCAATTAAGTTATCCATGCTTGCTTTCTCTTTTCTCTCGTTCTTCGCTTTTTACCTTGTTCCTTTTATCCAATTATTATCCAATTCTCCCAGTTAAACCCCCCTTGTTCAATGTAATTTCCTTTCTCAGTTAATTGTGAACCGACATGATGTGTCCTACGAATGCCGGTATATAAAAATGTTAAATAAATAAATAAATAAATAAATAAAGGATCCCTGCTGTTCGGCAGCGAACTAGAGAAACTGGCTAACAAGTGGGGCGAGTCCCCGTTACCGCGATTACCGGAGGACAGGAATAAGAAAAACCAGCTACCCTTCCCCCGGTCTTCCAAGGGCAGAAGTTCACATCGCTTCAATCCATACAGAAGCAACTACCAAGCGCCCCGCCCTACAGGCAGGAACCAGTCCTTTTGGAACAAGCACAACAAGAGGGAACCAGCTCGGGTCCAGGCCCCAGCCGTACCCCACAATGAGATTCAGCCGACCCATCCAAGGGAAGAAGCCATAGGGGGCAGACTAGCCCTATTCTACCACAGATAACGTCGGACAAGTGGGTCCATTTATTTTATCGTCCCCAAGAAAGAGGGGACGTTCAGGCCCATACTGGACCTCAAGTCGGTCAACTGCCACCTGAGGATCCCCCGCTTTCGCATGGAAACCCTACGCTCTGTAATAAGGGCAATACAACCGGGAGAGTTCCTCACATCCCTGGATCTGTTGGAGGCCTACCTTCACATCCCGATTCATCAGGAACATCAGCGCTTTCTACGCTTCAAAATCTTGGACCGTCACTGCCAGTTCCGGGCACTACCCTTCGGGTTAGCCACAGCACCCCAGACGTTCACCAAGATCATAGTGGTGGTGGCGGCAACACTGAGGAAGGAAGGAATCCTCGTGCACCCTTAACTAGACGATTGGCTGATCAGGGCGAAATCACCAGAGGAAAGTTACCAAGCAACCAACAGAGTCAAATCTCTACTGGAGAGTCTCGGATGGGTGGTCAACACAAACAAGAGTTGTTTGCAACCCACACAGTCGCTAGAATACCTAGGAGTTTGATTCGACACCAAAGAGGACAAGGTCAGCCTGACCCCCACAAGGAGATCAAAACTGAGGAACCGGTTACAAGCCCTGCTGGGCGAACCTTGCCCCACAGCTTAGGATTACCTACAAGTCCTCGGACTGATGGCATCCACCTTGGAAGTAGTGCCAAGGGTGCGAGCTCACATGAGACCCCTACAGCGCTCACTTCTGACACGATGGAATCCACTGTCCCGGAACTACACCGTCCGTCTATCACTCCCAGGCAGAGTCTGGACCCAGTTACGGTGGTGGCTGCAGGGCAGCCACCTGAACCAGGGGATGAGACTACCTTCACCAACCTGGACCCTGCTCACCACAGACGCCAGCCTACGTGGATGGGGAGCACACTGCGAGGAGTTAACCACCCAAGGGAAGTGGAATGCAGAAGAGTTGGGATGGAACATCAACCGCCTAGAAGCAAGGGCGGTCAGACTTGCATGCCTAAGATTCGCTCACAGGCTCCGAGGCAAAGCGGTCAAAGTAATGTCTGACAATGCCACGATAGTGGCCCTACATCAACCGTCAGGGGGGAACCAGAAGCCAACAGGTGTCTCTGGAAATCGACCCCTTAATGTCGTGGGCGGAAGTAAACCTCCAGGAGATCTCAGCCGCCCACAACACCGGGAAAGACAACAGTGCGGCGGACTACCTCAGCAGAGAAAGTCTAGACCCAGGAGAATGGAAGCTGTCACCCCCGGCGTTCCAAATGATAGTGAACCGGTGGGGGACACCAGACATGGACTTCCTGGCAAACCGGTCCAACACCCAAG
Organism: Rhinatrema bivittatum; assembly: GCF_901001135.1. Lineage (NCBI taxonomy): Eukaryota > Metazoa > Chordata > Amphibia > Gymnophiona > Rhinatrematidae > Rhinatrema > Rhinatrema bivittatum. Next base: position 114,195,083 of record NC_042618.1, on the reverse strand, counting down.
TACCCAGGTACTTCAGCCGCAAGCGGGAACCTCAGTCCCAGGGGATCGACGCCCTGGTACAGACCTGGCCACAGGGGACCCTATTATATGCCTTCCCACTGTGGCCCCTGTTGGGCGCAATCATTCACAAGATTCAGCTTCACAGGGCACTAGTACTTCTGGTGGCCCCGGACTGGCCAAGAAGACCGTGGTACGCAGACATGCGAAGACTACTAGCAGGGAACCCCCTGCCACTGCCTTCACACAGAGACCTGCTTCAACAAGGACTGATCCTCCACGAGGATCCAGCTCAATTCTCTCTTACGGCCTGGCCATTGAGAGGGCTCGCCTGAGAAAGAGCGGGTACTCGGGGGCCGTAATAGACACCCTACTCCGAGCACACAATTTCTCCACTTCTTTAATGTATATAAGGATCTGGAGAGTATTCGAAGCCTGGTGCGAGGAGCACGACATCATACCACGCTAAATTAAAAGTTCCCGTGATCCTGGAATTCCTACAGAACGGGCTACAGAAGGGTCTGTCCCTCAACTCCATCAAGGTATAGGTAGCCGCATTGTCATGCTACGGCTCCAACAGCGAGGGCAACAGCATTGCTTCTCACCCGGACGTCTCACACTTCCTGAAAGGAGTTAAACACATCCGCCCACCACTAAAGTGGCCGGTACCTCTTTGGAATCTCAACCTGGTCTTGGATTTTCTAGCAGGAATCTCCTTCTGGCCTCTCCGAGGTCTGTCACTCCACCTGTTAACCTTAAAGACAGCATTCCTACTGGCAGTTTTTCAGCCCGACGCATCTCGGAGCTACAAGCACTGTCCTGCCGTGAACCATTCCTTAGACTCACCCCGGGAACCATCCAACTACAGTCCCTTCGTTCCTTCCCAAAGTGGTGTCACACTTCCATCTTAATCAAACCATCTCGCTACCATCGCCGGATGGGTTGAAGAATTCGGAAGAGGCTCGCAGCCTATGCCACCTCAACATCGGCAGACTCCTATCCAGATACCTGGAAATGTCGGAACCTGTAAGAAAAATGGACCACCTGTTCGTCCTTCATAGCGGGAAGAGACGAGGGAAAGCGGCCTCGCGGGCAGCCATAGCCCGCTGGAACAAGAAGGTCATCAAGGTGGCCTACGTAGCAGCAGGCAAGCCACCTCCTCTACAGGTCAAGGCCCATTCTACTAGAGCCCAGGCAGTGTCCTGGGCAGAAACCAGAATGCTGTCGCCCGCCAAGATTTGCAGGGCGGCGATATGGTCCTCCATCCACACCTTCTCCAGGTTCTACCGCCTGGATGTTCAGACTCAGGAGGACACTGCATTTGCAAGGGCAGTACTGAGTGGGTCACGGACAGCCTCCCACCCGCTTCGGGAGTAGCTTTTATACATCTCATTGGTCCTGAGTCCATCTGCTACACGCTAGGAAATGGAGAAATTACTTACCTGATAATTTTGTTTTCCTTAGTGTAGACAGATGGACTCAGCATCCCACTCTTGGCTGCCGTTACGCATGAATCTTTGAATGTTTCGAGGGTAAGCCATGTCTTCATTTACCGAGGACACCCACCCATCCGGGTGGCGAAGCTTTCCGGTTGAGTATCCTGGCGGTCTCCAACTATAGCCAAGTCAACCAGTTCAAACTTACCAAGTTAATCAAGTTATAAAGTTTTAACCAAGTTATAAAGTTAATCAAGTTAATCAGATTAGTCAGTCACACATATATCCACAATGCTTTTCGAGAATACTGAAGAGCTGCACTTCCTGCAGGAGTATGTGTACTAGGAGCTGACGTCAGATTGAAATCTGATCCGTCTCCAACTGCTATGACGAGTACACTATACCCATTGGTCCTGAGTCCATCTGTCTACACTAAGGAAAACAAAATTATCAGGTAAGTAATTTCTCCATTAGAATATTCCTCTTATTGACCCGTTTCCCTACTTTGTGACAAAAATTGTAGCAAAGATCATGGCTACAAACCTTGATTCCAACAATCCATGAATCATAAAGATCAAACAGGCTCTAAAAATATTAGAAGAGCCTTAAATAGTATCCATGAATTGAAAATATGCATAAGAGGCAGTGATAGTACCTTTAGATGCTGGATATGCTTTCATAGAGTCAAATGGAATTATTTAAGAAAAATGTTGAGAGAGTGGGCTTTGGAGCTAATTTTCTTGGATAAACTGCTTATTTTCTTTATTCTGCTAGACCAGTCCAAACTCCTGGGTTTATACTGCCCTACCAGCAGATGGTACCAGTGACATCATCACTGGTATATAGGTTAATGGAGCACAGCAAATTTCTGCAGCAAATGGTAGCTTGTGCTGAATTGGTACAGCAGGATTCCTAGCTCCCAGGGCTTTGCTTAGGTCTCCTTGGTGAAACAAATTTTTCATTGTTCCTAGGGTGGCAGCCTTTGGGTCTTCCTTTGGTTGAGCAGGAATTCTTGATTACCTAGGGCAGCGGTTTGTAAACTATTACCCATGTTGAACAAGGCTTAGTAGGTCTGCTCCCAGGATCCCTGTGGAACCTGGTTGAGTTTAGAGGATAGAGGGTGATCAGGAGAAATTGTTGGGCAAGTGTTTCATCTGGGGTCTGGTACCAAGAGATTGTATCCTCTGATGTTCATGCTCTTTCTCATATTTCTTTTACAAGCACTCTTGATAAAATTTGAAAAAAAAGGGAGCTAATTGAGAGAGAGCAGTGGCTTGATTAGAGAAGCAGGCAAGGATGGCTGACATTTGGCAAAAGAGATAAGTTGGCCATGGGCTGTGCTAGGCAGCTAGATTTCATCACAGCCACCTGGTCCTAGACAGAGTTCCATTCCCAGATGTCAGGTCTTTTGTCTGTATTTTGTCCTGCCAGTAGGTGTTAATTTTATCTCAGTAAGTAATTGGATCATGGACCTGCTGAGAGACAGCTGTTAAGAGGGGCTGCTGGCAGGTTTCTACAATGGCCAGCTCCTTTTGTTCTGCATGCGGTGGGGGGGCCAGATACCTCCCTGGGGGAGACCTTAAGACAGCTACCAGCTCCCTACTTATGCCCTGGCTGGTATTCTGGAAGAGCACTCAGGGCTGAGCTACTCAATTTCCTTTTCAGCTGAGGCCCATGCCATGGCAGGAACATAAGAAGACATAAGAACATGCCATACTGGGTCAGACCAAGGGTCCATCAAGCCCAGCATCCTGTTTCCAACAGTGGCCAATTCAGGCCACAAGAGCCTGGCAAGTACCCAAAAACTAAGTCTATTCCATGCTACTGTTGCTAGTAATAGCAGTGGCTATTTTCTAAGTCAACTTAATTAATAGCAGGTAATGGACTTCTCCTCCAAGAACTTATCCAATCCTTTTTTAAACACAGCTACACTAACTGCACTAACCACATCCTCTGGCAACAAATTCCAGAGTTTAATTGTGCATTGAGTGAAAAAGAACTTTCTCTGATTAGTTTTAAATGTGCCACATGCTAACTTCATGGAGTGCCCCCTAGTGTTTCTATTATCCGAAAGAGTAAATAACCGATTCACATTAACCCGTTCTAGACCTCTCATAGTTTTAAACACCTCTATCATATCCCCCCTCAGCCGTCTCTTCTCCAGGCTGAAAAATCCTAACCTCTTAGTCTTTCCTTATAGAGGAGCTGTTCCATTCCCTTTATCATTTTGGTCGCCCTTCTCTGTACCTTCTCCATCACAACTATATCTTTTTTGAGATGCGGCGACCAGCATTGTACACAGTATTCAAGGTGCGGTCTCACCATGGAGCGATGCAGAGGCATTATGACATTTTCCGTTTTATTCACCATTCCCTTTCTAATAATTCCCAACATTCTGTTTGCTTTTTTGACTGCCGCAGCACACTGAACCGACGATTTCAATATGTTATCCACTATGACGCCTAGATCTTTCTTGGGTGGTAGCTCCTAATATGGAACCTAACATTGTGTAACTATAGCATGGGTTATTTTTCCCTATATGCATCACCTTGCACTTATCCACATTAAATTTCATCTGCCATTTGGATGCCCAATTTTCTAGTCTCACAAGGTCTTCCTGCAATTTATCACAATCTGCTTGTGATTTAACTGCTCTGAACAATTTTGTATCTGCAAATTTGATTACGTCACTTGTATTTCTTTCCAGATCATTTATAAATATATTGAAAAGTACAGGTCCCAATACAGATCCCTGAGGCACTCCACTGCCCACTCCCTTCCACTGAGAAAATTGTCCATTTAATCCTACTCTCTGTTTCCTGTCTTTTAGCCAGTTTGTAATCCACGAAAGGACATCACCACCTATCCCATGACTTTTTAATTTTCCTAGAAGCCTCTCATGAGGAACTTTGTCAAACGCCTTCTGAAAATCCAAATATACTACATCTACCTTTATCTACATGTTTATTACCGTATTTTTCGCTCCATAAGACGCACTTTTTTTCCCCCAAAAGTGGGGGGAAAATGTATGTGCGTCTTATGGAGCGAATATAAAAAAAACAAACAAAAATCTAACAAACCCCCCCCCCCGACTCCCCCAAGACCTGCCGACTTAATTTACCGCAACCCCCCACCCTCCTGAACCCCCCCAAGACATGCCAACTTAGTTTACCGCAACCCCCCACCCTCCTGACCCCCCAAGACCTGCCGACTTAATTTACCGCAACCCCCCACCCTCCTGACCCCCCCAAGACCTGCCAAACGGGGTCCAGGAGCGGTCCGGGAACGATCTCCTGGGCGTGGGCCGTCGGCTGCCAGTAATCAAATGGCGCCGACGGCCCTTTGCCCTCACTATGTCACTGGGACCGACCAATAGCAGCGGTCGGTCCCTGTGACATAGTGAGGGCAAAGGGCCGTCGGCGCCATTTTGATTACTGGCAGCCGACGGCCCACGCCGAGGAGATCATTCCCGGACCGCTCCTGGACCCCCGCTGGACCACCAGGGACGTTTGGCAGGTCTTGGGGGGGTCAGGAGGGTGGGGGGTTGCGGTAAATTAAGTCGGCAGGTCTTGGGGGAGTCAGGAGGGTGGGGGTTGTTAATTTAAAGTGTGGGATGGGGTTTTTTTGGGGGGGGGGAGGGGTTCCCAGAGAAAAAGGTTTTCTGATCTGGGGAGTGGACCGAAATGGCCCTCCCCAGACCCGAAAACAAAATGGGGAGAAAAAAAAAAAGCTATGTACTCCCCTAATTTGCTTCATAAGACGCCCAGACGCAGAGCCGGTTTAGCACAATTAATTTTTTTTTTTAATTTTCCCCCTCTGAATCCTAGGTATGTCTTATGGTCAGGTGCGTCTTATGGAGCGAAAAATACGGTAACTCCTTCAAAAAAGTGAAGCAGATTTGTGAGGCAAGACTTGCCTTGGATAAAGCCATGCTGACTTTGTTCCGTTAAACCATGTTTTTCTATATGTTCTGTGATTTTGATATTTAGAGCACTTTCCACTATTTTTCCTGGCACTGAAGTCAGGATTACCGGTCTGTAGTTTCCCGGATCGCCCCTGGAGCCCTTTTTAAATATTGGGGTTACATTAGCCACCCTCCAATCTTCAGGTACAATGGATGATTTTAATGATAAGTTACAAACTTTTACTAATAGGTCTGAAATTTTATTTTTGCATTCCTTCAGAACCCTGGGGTGTATACCATCCAGTCCAGGTGATTTACTACTCTTCAGTTTGTCAACCAGGCCTCCACATCTTCTAGGTTCACTGTGATTTGGTTCAGTCCATCTGAATCATTACCCATGAAAACCTTCTCTGATACGGGTATCTCCCCAACATCCTTTTCAGTAAACACTGAAGCAAAAAAATAATTTAATCTTTCTGCGATGACCTTATCTTCTCTAAGTGCCCCTTTAACCCCCTCGATCATCTAACTGTACAACTGACTCCTTCACAGGTTTTCTGCTTCAGATATATTTTAAAAAGGTTTTGCTGTGAGTTTTTGCCTCTACAGCCAACTTCTTTTCAAATTCTCTCTTAGCCTGTCTTATCAGTGTCTGACATTTATCTTGCCAACACTTATGCATTATCCTATTTTCTTCTGTTGGATCCTTCTTCCAATTTTTGAATGATCTTTTAGCTAAATTAGCTTCTTTCGCCTCCCCTTTTAACCATGCCAGTGATCGTTTTGCCTTCTTTCCACCTTTCTTATTGTGTGGAATACATCTGGACTGTGCTTCTAGGATGGTATTTTTTTAACAATGACCACGCCTCTTGCACACTTTTTACCTTTGTAGCTGCTCCTTTCAGTTTTCTATTTTTCTCATTTTATCAAAGTTTCCCGTTTGAAAGTTTAGCACGAGAGCCATGGATTTGCTTATTGTCCCCCTTCCAGTCATTAATTCAAATGTGATCATATTATCCATCTGCATACCTTTATATTAAAATAGAATATCTCCTCGCTTTCATCTCATTAGGGACTTTATCTCTCTAGCATGCCCTGATGATACATTTACCCAGTCAGTATTGGGGTAATTGAAATCTCCCATTATTACCGCACTACAAATTTGGTTAGCTTCGCTAATTTCTCTTAGCATTTCACTGTCCGTCTCGTCATCTTGACCAGGTGGACGGTAGTATACTCCTATCACTATAGCCTTCCCCAACACACAAGGGATTTCAACCCATAAAGATTCGATTGTGCATTTAGTCTCATGCAGGATAAACTACCCTGTTCGACTCTATGCCATCCCGGACATAAAGCGCCACACCACCTCACGGGTGTTCCTTTCTGTCATTGAGATATAATTTGTACCCCGGTATAGCACTATCCCATTGGTTGTCCTCCTTCCACCATGTCTCTGAGATGCCAATTAAGTCTGTCATTCACTGCTGTACATTCTAATTCTCCCATCTTACTTCTTAGACTTCTGGCATTAGCATACAAACATTTCAAAGTTTATTTTTTGTTTGTATTTTCATTCTGCTTTTTTTTTGTTTAAATTTGTTTATTGAAAAGAAATAGGCAGAATATTAAACGACATATAAGCCTAGATAAAAAGTAAAACATATCTTAAGCTTACATAATGGTGATGCATTGCTATACATTGCATGAAGCCTATTTCTATTAATTCCAAGGATAAGCAAAGGAGGAGGAAGAAGAAGAGTAGCAAGAAGAAATGAAAAGGTAGAGAGAGAAATAGGCAGGGGAAGGTAGGTAAAGACACAGGTAGAGAAAAGAGAAAGAAGAGCATGAAGAAAGAATCGGATGACCATACAGAATATAAGCTGGTAAGCGAATGGGAAGCAGTGAGGGGGGCTTGCAGTAATTTGTAGAAGCGGGAGGCTAAATGACCCAGTTCACCATACATCTGATAGATCTTAAGGACCGGTGGTAACCTCATCGCGCTTAAGGTAGCTTTAGGGATGCCTCTTATTGCATTTCAAAGTTGGAGCCAGGAAAAAAACTGGGAAATTGGTAGGGAGTAGGTTTGGCGCATCTGCTCAAACGACAAAACACCATTGTCCTGTAAGAGAGATAAAAAAAACCAAATACCATGGGATTGCCACATTGGCCATCGGATGGGATGGCCCCCAGTGCATATGTGTGGATTACCCCATAAAGGCGCTAAACGAGACAGGAGCCAGGGGCTGGAGTCCGGGATCTGAATCTTATCAATTACTTGAAAGACCTTATGAGTAAGCACGTAAAATAGGATTAAGTGCATGCGCAGGTGAAATTGATGTGGTAGGAAAAAATTCAACAGGATAGGGGAGTAACAAGTGGGTTTCTAAGGGATGCCAGCGTGGGATGTCAAATGGGGAAGCATGGGATTTAAACAGATGATATCCCTGTTGTAATAAAAATGCAAGATGGTAGGAATAAAAATCAGGGAAATTAACCCCTCCTTCCTGGGACGGTCTTTTCAATTTGGACACCGTTATTCTGGGGGTCTTATGATTCCACAAGAAGCGCATTAATGGTCTATCTACTTGTGTATAAAAATCTGTAGTGAAAAATACTTGGATCATGGAAAGCAAGTATGTGATTTTTATGTGCCAAAACCATCTTAATTGTATCTAGTCTGCCCCACCAAGAGAGGTGGAGAGGAGACCAGTGTAGGGAGGCATCTTGCACTTGCTGTAAAATTTGGGATTCACAGTTACTAACCGTGGTGACCAGGTCAGTATAGAAGTGAGCTCCTAAATACTTGAGACCTTTAGTCACTTTCTGGATAGGGAGGTGGGATAGTTTTGCCAGGGAACCCAACATATTGAGTGGTAACATTTCGGTCTTATTCCAGTTAACTTTGTATCCAGACACTTGTGAATATCCAGAGATTAGGTGAAATAGGGACGGAATAGAGGACTCCGGGTTATTAAGAAATAACAAAACATCATCCGCATATGCGGATAATTTATAAGTATCAGAGCCTATGGTAATACCTTCAATAGTAGAGGATTGCCTAATAGCCAAAAGTAGTGGTTCCAAAGCCAGGTTAAATAATAGGGGAGAAAGGGGGCATCCTTGCCTGGTGCCCCTATTGAGATGAAAGCGAGGAGATATTCTATTGTTAATATAAAAGTATGCAGATGGATAATGGTAAAGAAGTTGAATTTAGGAAATGAAAGTCTGCCCTAAGCCAAACCACTGAAGGACAGAAAAGAGAAAAGGCCACTCTGCCCTATCAAACGCCTTCTCGGCATCTAGGGAGACGGCCACAACCGGCGTTGATAGGGTAGATGCGTGATTCTGTATGTGTAAGAAAAGTCTGGTATTGGCAATTAAACTGTTTTTAATGAAGCCAGATTGGTCAGGGTATACAAGGGAATTGAGAGATAGAGATAATCTGGTGGCCAAGATTTTAGTGAATATTTTGTAATCAGTACTCAGTAGTGAAATGGGCCTATAATAGGAGACCAATTTGTCGTCTCTCCCTGGCTTTGGAAGTACCACTATACATGCATCAGACAAGGCAGAAGGAGTACCAACATGTTCAAGTAAGGATGAATAATAGGCATGCAAGTGTGAAGTGAGGTCCTTTTTAAAAGCTTGTAAAAAGTGGTGAAACCGTTTGGGCCTGGCGCTTTCCCACTGGAAAGGGATCCAATAGCCAAGTCAATTTCCTTCAATGTTATGGGAGCGTCCAGTGCTGAAGCTTGTGAAGTGGTCAAGACTGGATGAGAAATTGAAGAGAGAAATTTGTCAGTCTCTGCAGGGGAAACCATTGATTCTGATTGGTAGAGGCTATCATAAAAGTCTCGAAATGACTGACTGAAGGATATCAGTATCAGTTGATAAGGGTTGATTTTGTTGATGAGATGATGGTAGCAATTCATTTCTTCTCCACTCTTTTTTTTTAAGTAGTTGGCAAGTAGTTTGCCACTCTTGTTATTTTCTGCATAATAGTATGCTTTGGAGCGAAACATGCCCAGTTTAACTTGAGATCTGAGTTGCAGATTGTATTGATATCTTGCTTTCAGTAAGGCAGAGAGCGAAGTCGAAGATGGGAAGGCGATATGAGTTCGCTCCAATGCCGCTACTTCATCCTGTAACTGTGAAGTAACTACAGTTTGAGCCCTTCGAGTGCGAATGGTGTATCCGATGATTTCCCCACGTATGGTAGCTTTGAACGCTTCCCACAGAGTCAATGAAGAGATATCTGGAGTTCTGTTGATCTGAAAGTATTCAGTGATTTTTGTGCGAATATTGTCCATGAAAGAAGAATCAGCTAATAGTTTGATTGAAGCACCATTGACAATCCAGCACGAGAGGGGATGACAATTCAAGGCGAAGGAGGACAGCGGCGTGGTCTGAAATTATATTAGAGCAAATGGATGCTGAATGGATACGTTAAAATCTTTTTCCGCTTTATAGGGTGGGAAAACCCCCCAACATTTAGGGAAGTGAGATTAATGAAAGTAGATGAAGTCGCCATGAGAGAGAAATTGAATGTAAGAATGAATGGTGGAGACCAAGCTGAATGCATAGGCATATACACTGAATAGATAGACAGAGATAACTGAGTTCTTCATAAAAGGAGGCATCAGTAGCTTGAATCAGGAGAGATTGTCCAAGGGGAATAGTGAAAGTTGGCAGTTTATGGGATTATAATTTAAAGTCATTGAGAGCTGTCTTTAAGAGAATGGTTGAGAAGCCAGGATTTTAGGTCTTTTTTGAAGGATTTTAAGTTTTCTTGCGCGGTGAGGAAGTGGGGTAGCGAATTCCATAACTTTGGTCCAATGGTGGAGGATAGTTTGGCATTTGGAAGTGAGGGAATCACAAGTTGAAGTTTACTAGATGTTTTTGTTGTGCGTTGAGAGCGATGTATGTGTATAATGTCATCAAAGGCAGTGTAGTCGGCTTTGTAGATTGCTTTGTGGATTATTGATAGAACTTTGAATTCAATTCTTTTTTCTATTGGGAGCCATTGTAATTGGTTGAGCACAGGGGTAATGTGATCATATTTGCTTTTACCCGTTAGAACTCTGGCGGCAGCATTCTGAAGTAGCTGCAAGGGTCTCAAAGATGATTTTGGTAAGCCAATCAAAAGGGAGTTGCAGTAATCCAAACCGGAAAAGATGAGGGCTTGTAGTACGGTTTTGAAATCCTGGGGGTGAAGTAGAGGTTTTAAGTGTTTGATTACTTGTAGTTTATGAAAGCCTTCTTTAATTTTTGTAGAGATGTGTTTTTTTGTAATTTAGATCAATGTCTAACCAAAAGCCCAGGTCTTTAACGTTTTCTTTAAGTTGGATGAGGGTCTTGTCAAAGTGGAAGGGTGGTATTGTTTTTTGTCCAGGGTTTTTTCTGTTAATTAGGATACATTCAGTTTTGCTCATATTTAAGCATAATTTGAGGTGGATTAGCATGTTTCTGATTGCATCAAGGTGAGAGGCTGCTTTTGACATGGCATCTTCTATCATAGAGGAGATTGGAATGAGGATTTGTATATCATCGGCATACATGTAATAAGTTATGTCAAGTCTTGATAAGAGATGGCATAAAGGAATAAGGTAGATGTTGAATAAAATGGGTGATAGAGCCGATCCCTGTGGCACACCTGTTTCGAGGGGGATAGGGTTCGAAGATAAATTGTTGTAAGAAACTTTGAAATATCTATTATTAAGGAAGGAAGTAAACCAGCTAAGAGTTTTGCCAGCAAGCCCAATAGATTCAAGGTTGGAAATCAGAATTTTGTGATCCACTGTGTCGAAGGCTGCAGAGAGGTCCAAAAGAATCAGAAGGAATCCTTTTTTGTTGTCGAGACCTCTTAGGATGGTATTGGAAAGGTTAAGTAGGAGGGTTTCAGTACTGCGGTTTTTTCTGAAGCCAAATTGGGTGGGATAAAGAATTTTGTTATCGTCTAGATGATCGTTGAGTTGTTTCAGAGCCGCCTTCTCAGTCATTTTGGCAAAAAAGGGTAGGTTAGAGATTGGGCGGTAATTATTTAGGTCGTCAGGGTTGAGGTTTTTTTTCTTTAAAAAAGGTGTGATAGTGGCGATTTTTAGCTTGGGAGGCAGCTCGCCTTCCTCGAGCGATTTGTTGATGATAGCTGCAATTGTTGGGGCTAAAGGATAAGCAATTTCTTTAAGTGCTTGGGTGGGAATGGTGTCTAAATCGTGACGTGCAGGATTGATTTTTTTCAACATTTTTTCTGTTTCCGTGATGGAGATAGGTCTGAAGTCGAGCCAAGGAGAGATGTTGTTTGTTGATGTTAGAATTTTGGAGTATGATGAGGTGTTGAAGGCATCTGTTATTTTGGAGATTTTGTCCTTGAAAAAGATAGCTAAATCTTGGCTTAGGTTTTTTTTGGTGATAGTTGCGTTGGAGATGCAGTTATCGGTAATGAGGTTGTTTACAATGTTAAATAAGGATTTGGATTTGTTGGTGGCGTTTATTTTTTTTTTACCGTAATAGTCCTGTTTTGTGTTTTGGATTGATTTTTTGTAGGCAGCTAATTGTGTGCGGTATTTCTGTTGTGTGGCAGGCAGCTTATATATATATATATAGAGAGAGAGAGAGAGCCCTACGCAGAAACTACACGCCAGCAGAAAACCTCACCTAAATCACATGTGCTAACCCTCACCTAACAAAGAATAAAGAGACTAAAACACATAACTAGAAGCATGCAGACAAAAACTGAATTGGAAACTGCAGCAAGTCAGAGTCTCTGTATGCAGTGCAACAAAGGAAAAAAAGAAACATCACCCATCCTTATAAAACAAATCAAGAAATATAAAATCAGTAGCAGTAAAACCATACTAACAAAAAGAACAGATTATTTCGAAACAGCTGATGAGTGGAATATCCAATAATTAAAAACTCATATAAAAAATTTCTAGATACCAATAAAATATTTCAAAATAGCAGACACAAAGACCCAGTAGTGAAAAATAAGGAAACAAAATTTTGTTTGCTCTGCATACCTGGGAACGATTGATATCCAGGTGTCCTGAGATTGTTTTGAATTAGCAGGAGGAGGGGTGGTTTGCTTGGAACTTTCTCCTCTCTCTCTGTCACATACCAGCGCGCTCTCTCACACTGGCTATCAATTACACACCTATACACACATGCTCTGTCACTCACATATACACATGCTTTTTCTCTCACTTATATAGGCTCTTAATTACACACACACATGCTGTCTATCTTTTCAGGCTTACACACAGGCTTTCAATCACACACATACATGCTGTCTTTTTCTCTCACACACAGACTCTTTCACATGCTTACAAACATGCTCTCTCTCTTTCTCTCATATACACACAGGCTCTCAATCACATACTCACATGCTCCCTCACCTAAATCATCTCTCAGTCACACACAGACATACATGCTCTCTCTCTTACTTATACACACAGGCTCTTAATCATACATACACATGATCTCTCTCACACACAAAGGATCTCAATCATACACACACACTCTTTCACACAAACAGGTTTTCAATCACAAACTTACACATACAGGTTCCCAATCGTAAACTTACATTTATGCTCTCTCTCTCACAGGCAGGCTCTCAATCACAGACATATACTCTCTTTCACATATACAGGCTCTCAGTCATTCACATACATGCTATCTCACACACAGGATCTCAAACACACATGCTTGCTTGCTCATTCACTCTCTCTCTCCCTCCCTCCCCGGAACTAGCAGCAGCAGCCTCCTCCTAACCCTAACCTCCTTCATTTTCAGCCCTTGCGGAGCAAGGAGTCCCATTGGCCGCGGGGGTTGAAGTTCTTCTTCACTTTTCTCTGAGCCGCGCTGCTCATTCCTCCGGCCGCGCCTCTCTTCTGTTCTTCGGGCCAACGCTGACTACACTAGCATGGTCTCTTCTTCCCGCGCACGCACCCGCTACTCACCACTTCCTCTTCCCGGGGGGGTGGGGTGGGAAGAAGAGACCATGTCGGTGCCACTGACTCCAGATGTTCTACTGCGTTCCGCCCGGGCTGACAGCATTTTAAGTCCAGGCGGAGGAGGACCGGGGAGCAGCCGGGTCAGCGGGGGACTGAGAAGTGTGGCGACACACCTGCGTGTTCTTGGCGACACACTGGTGTGTTGCGACACACTGGTTGAGAACTACTGTACTAGAAGGTGTGGGACACTTCAACACCCCCCAGTTCATGATTCCAACCTAACAGTACAGAGAATACCAATTCCTATTCCCCCTACCCACCCCCTTGTTCCCTGGCAGATTCAAAAGCAACAAAGAGAAATGTCCATCATGGTCTAGAAAAAATCACTATAAGGAGGACTAAACGTCCCAACAGAAATCCTGGCATTCAATCATTTAGCAGTTGACTGCGGGCCCGGTATGGAAGAGTCTGGATATAGGTCTCCCAAACAGTCAGGAAACGACTCTTCTGGCGAGGCAAGCTGTGAGACGAGAGATATTCCATGAGCGTAAGCGAGTAGAAAAGGTTCCTCCAGGTCCAAAATGATGGCGGCTCCACCTCCCACCAGCCGAGAAGAATCACTCTTTCCCCCACCAAGCTGGCCTTTTGTAGCAGTAAGCGAGTTCCCGGGTCATGGATCCGCAGAGGACGGTATACAACCAAACAAAAGCCACAGAGGCGTTACTGGAATAAAAAGGGTTAAAATAGTGGCCAGGTATTTTGCAATTTTCGTCCAGAAAAGCTTAATGGCTTCTGCTTTTTAATTGATAGGGATAAGTTAGAATTTTTTAGCTCAGGTGAGTTATTAGTTACAGGCACTTGGACTACTTTTCTTATTATTGGAACCTCACTGTCTGGATGCCCTAATTCTAATGCATCATTAGTATCCTTTGAAGAACAGCAGCCATCTTGGATATATCATGTGGTTCGTTCCAGCCCGCAGTTTCTTTTGATGATGGTGGCTTTGGTTTGTTGGACTGCTAGGTTTGTAATGAGGGGCATGCTTATTGAGAGTCCCTCCAGGCCTCCCCTGTTACACCTCAGTCTGTTGTCCCCAGATTTTATTGTGGTATTACATCAGGCCTTCTGTATGTTGCAGAGGCGTGGTGGAAGAGGGGCGCTAGATCTTGCATTGCAGTGGGCTTCACTACCTACGCGACTTAGATTGAGAGAATCAGTAGATTTGACCTCCCCACGGTCTTTTTTAGAGTCTGGGGCGTAGAAGGCTTGGAGGTAGATAGTCTGGAGGAAAAAGAGTTGTACTCTGATGGAGAAGATTCCTTGATTACACTGGGCAACAATGAAAGTGTTACTGACCTAAAAAGGTCCTACTCTGTAGTATCTTGATGTGCTGAACACTAATATGACCATGAAAAGTTTTTATTGGCTCTCGTTTTGAAGATATTTAATATAGTTCACTTTCTATGTTTAGTCATGTAAATTTATCCAGTAGGACTGTAAATAAGCCTAGAACGATGTAATATTGCATAATACCATCATGCACACATAATCCAGAGTTGTTTACATCATTTTCTGATGCAATGCAGTTCTACTGCCATGCTGCTGCCGAGTAAGCTGACGTTAGCAGTGTACTATATGAAGCCCAGTCAGAAAGGGTGAGCATTTGAAATATTCATGCTGGCTGACTACTGCTGGACACTCCGCAGAGATGCTCCCGAACAGGTGTACAAGAGACCAGCAAAGAAATCAAAGACATAGTCTATTACTTCATTTTTCAAACGGTATTAACCGTAGGTCTCCTACTATTGGCATACAGTTCAAGATGTAATTATATTATTGCATATTACAAAAAAACTAGAGCCAATTTTGCATTTTCACAGTCACATTCGTGTTTAGCACATGGAAATTTATAAGAATTGACTAATTTCATTTCCGTAACATGACTTTTATGAAAATTTGTTGCCCAGTGTTATCTAGTTATTCTGTAAGGATGAAGTAACTTACCTTATTTCCCAGTTTATGTCCCTTTGGATGTCAGATTCCAAGGTCATGGTGCCTCCAATGCAAGATCTATTCTCGAGGGAGTCTGTGAATCATCCACAGCTTTTCCTGTGCATTAGGCGGTGTAGGGCATGATCTCAGCAAAATGGGAGTCCTTAAAGGCGGTCCCAGAGGTAGGCAAACTGTATCCTTTATCAGTGGACATCAGAGTTTTACTGTTTGCACAGGTGGATGTTTGGTTTTCGTTGATGGAAAGAGACAGCCATTAAGGATTCACAGGATAGGAAGACTGAGTCTCGCTTGAAAAATTCCTTTGCATCTGTGGCCTATGCTGTTCATGTCCATGTGTGTGGGTTATGTTGCTCAGGTTGTCTTATGTTGGATGCAGTAGTTACTGGTATGTTTGGAGGCTATCATAAAAGTCTCGAAATGACTGACTGAAGGATATCAGTATCAGTTGATAAGGGTTGATTTTGTTGATGAGATGATGGTAGCAATTCATTTCTTCTCCAGTCTTTTTTTTTTAAGTAGTTGGCAAGTAGTTTGCCACTCTTGTTATTTTCTGCATAATAGTATGCTTTGGAGCAAAACATGCCCAGTTTAACTTGAGATCTGAGTTGCAGATTGTATTGATATCTTGCTTTCAGTAAGGCAGAGAGCGAAGTCGAAGATGGGAAGGCGATATGAGTTCGCTCCAATGCCGCTACTTCATCCTGTAACTGTGAAGTAACTACAGTTTGAGCCCTTCGAGTACAAATGGTGTATCCGATGATTTCCCCACGTATGGTAGTTTTGAACGCTTCCCACAGAGTCAATGAAGAGATATCTGGAGTTCTGTTGATCTGAAAGTATTCAGTGATTTTTGTGCGAATATTGTCCATGAAAGAAGAATCAGCTAATAGTTTGATTGAAGCACCATTGACAATCCAGTACGAGAGGGGATGACAATTCAAGGCGAAGGAGGACAGCGGCGTGGTCTGAAATTATATTAGGGCAAATGGATGCTGAATGGATACGTTAAAATCTTTTTCCGCTTTATAGGGTGGGAAAACCCCCCAACATTTAGGGAAGTGAGATTAATGAAAGTAGATGAAGTCGCCATGAGAGAGAAATTGAATGTAAGAATGAATGGTGGAGACCAAGCTGAATGCATAGGCATATACACTGAATAGATAGACAGAGATAACTGAGTTCTTCATAAAAGGAGGCATCAGCTAGCCTTCGTTCAGGCGCAGGCAGCCCCGGCCACGATCCGGGTGGAACCACAGCTGGGAGCAACTGACCCTCCCGGCCCTGCTCGGGTTCCTCGAGAGACGCCTCATTTCACCAAGAATTTCCCTGACAGGGACCCAGACACCACAGATGATGATGGTGGCTCACTGGAGGAAGGGGAAATCCTCCAGGCCTGGAACCATACAGAACTATGTATTGCCAGCCCTTGTCTCCCAGACTCTGGGGATTGCAGGCACAGACCAAAGAAGAACCCCATCTTGGTGTCCCTTAGTAAGGCCTCATGCTATTTCCCAATGCCGGAAGCCATCCAGGAACTGATTGACCTGGAATGGGATGCCCCAGAGGCAAACTTTAAAGGAGGTCGGGCCTTGGAAGCCTTGTACCCTCTGGAACCAGTGACCAAGGAACGCCTGTGTTTTCCGAACGCCTGTGTTTCCCAAAAGTGGACGCCATGGTCTGCGCAGTCTCGAAGCGAACAACCATTCCCATTGAGGAAGGAGCTGCATTGAAGGATGCTCAAGATAGACGATTAGAATCCATCCTTAAGCAAGCCTTTGACGCAACAGCAATGACACTGCAGATCGCTTCCTGCTGCGCGCTAGTGGCACGCTCCTGCTTGCTCCTCTCTAGAGAGGCAGATAATTCCGGAGAAGTGATTGAACCTGCCGCAGCCTTTCTGACATACGCAAGCTCAGACCTGATGTGTACCTCAGCCAGAGGAGTAGCCTTGGTAATGGCAGCCAGAAGGTAGCTATGGTTGCAAAACTGGTCTGCAGACGCGACTTCTAAGACCAATCTCACAAGAATGCCCTTCAAGGGATCTCTCCTATTCGGAAGTGAATTGGAGAAACTAGCCAGCAAGTGAGGTGAATCTCCAGTGCCTCGGCTACCGGAAGACAGAAGAAAAAAGATCCCAGCATCCTTCTCCCAGAAGAGCTAGGGGCAGAGGCTCCCAACACTTTCGACCCTACAGAAATTCGTCGTTCCAGGCATCTTGTCCCTCCGGGAGGTCCCAGTCCTTTCGGAACCGACAACCCAAGAGAGGAACAGGTCCGGGGGCAGGCTCGACCTGAGCTTCCCAATGAGGATGGACCGACCCGTTCACAGGAGGAGGAAATAGGGGGTCGACTCTCCCTCTTCTACCAACGAAGGGTCGAGATCACGTCGGACAAATGGGTACTAAACATCATTCGAGAAGGTTACTCTCTGGAGTTTCGCAGCATCCATCCGGACAAATTTATATCACCCTGCCTCTCCCACCTCAAGAGACTGGCAGTGGAATCCACTCTGATAAGACTACTTAGTCTGAAGGCTATAAATCCAGTACCTACACCCCAGCAAAATACAGGGCGTTATTCCATCTATTTCATCATTCCCAAGAAAGAGGGCTCATCCTGGACCTCAAGAACGTGGACCTCTCCGAAGCCTACCTTCACATCTCAGTCCATCAAGAGCACCAGTGTTTTCTACGTTTTGCAGTACTGGGCCATCATTACCAGTTCCGGGCGCTACCCTTTGGCCTGGCAACTGCCCCCAG
The DNA here is from genome assembly GCF_901001135.1 of Rhinatrema bivittatum. Classification (NCBI taxonomy): domain Eukaryota; kingdom Metazoa; phylum Chordata; class Amphibia; order Gymnophiona; family Rhinatrematidae; genus Rhinatrema; species Rhinatrema bivittatum. The sequence continues at coordinate 114,177,020 of NC_042618.1, read as the reverse complement.
AACATTTTCCAAAATTATGGTAGTCGTGGCGACAACACTGAGGAAGGAAGGGCTCTTGGTACACCCTTACTTGGACGACTGGCTGATCTAGGCGTAGTCTTTGGAAGAGAACCTTCAGGTGACCAGCAGAGTCAAGACCCTCCTTCAGGAACTCAGTTGGGTCGTGAACACCAACTAGAGCAGCCTGCAGCCCTCTCAGTCCTTAGAGTACTTGGGGGCCCGTTTTGACACCAAACAGAACAAGGTCTTCCTCTCCCCCCCCAAGAAGGAGGAAACTGATGGAACAAGTACAATGATTGATGACCACTACGCACCCCAAGGTATGGGACTACCTTCAGGTCCTCGGGCTCATGGCATCAACTCTGGAGGTAGTACCGTGGGCAAGGGCTCACATGCGGCCACTCCAACGCTCCTTGCTGTCAAGCTGGGACACACTGTCCCAAGACTACTCGATTCGCCTCCACCTACCAGCAGAGGTATGTTCTCAGCTTCAGTGGTGACTACAGGAAGACCACCTAAGCAGAGGAGTAAGCCTATCCCCACCGAACTGGATCGTGCTCACCACAAATGCGAGCCTCTGAGAGTGGGGAGCCCACTGTCAGGAGCTGACGGCCCAGGGACAATTGACAAAGGAAGAGGCGGAATGGAACATAAAACCACCTGGAAGCTCGAGCAGTCAGACTAGCTTGCCTGCAGTTCAGCTACAGGCTCCAAGGGCAAGCAATTTGAGTGATGTCTGACAACGCCACAACGGTTGCCTACATCAACCGACAGGGAGGAACCAGGAGCCAACAGGTGTCTCTGGAGATAGACCCCCTCATGGCATGAGCGGAGGTAAACCTACAAGGGATCTCGGCCTCCCACATCGCAGGGAAAGACAACATTTCAGCGGACTTCCTCAGCAGAGAAATCCTGGACCCGGGAGAGTGGGTGCTGTTGACTAGAGGCTTCCAACTGATAGTAAATCACTGGGGCCTCCCGACCATGGACCTACTGTCAACATCTCACAATGCCCAAGTCGCCTGGTTCTTTAGCCACAGACTAGAGCAGCACTCCCAAGGGATCGATGCCCTCATCCAAACCTGGCCAGAGGAGGGACTTATGTACGCCTACCCCCCATGGCCCCTACTGGGCAAGATCATCAGCAAGATAGAGCATCATAGAGGACTAGTCCTACTAGTGGCCCTGGATTGGCCCAGATGACCGTGGTACGCAGACATACAAAGACTCCTTGCGGGGAATCCTTTGTGCCTCCCTCCACACAGGGACCTTCTCCAGCAGGGCCTGATCCTTCACGAAGATCTGTCTCTCTTCTCTCTTACGGTCTGGCCATTGATAGGATTCGCCTGAAGAAGCACGGTTACTCGAAGGCCGTGATCAACACCTTGCTCCGCGCATGGACGTTCTCAACGTCTCTGGCATACATACGGATCTGGAGAATATTTGAGGCCTGGTGTGAGGGCTTCGGGGTACGCCTGTGAACAGCCAAGATCTCCATGATTCTGGAATTTCTTCAGGACGGTATGAAGAAAGGTTTGTCACTCAACTCCCTCAAGGCTCAGGTAGCAGCCCTTTCCTGCTTCAGAGCTGAAGTAAATGGAATCCATCTGTCGGCACACCCGAACTTGGCCCGTTAACCTAAAAGGGGTTAAGCAACTCCAACCACTCCTAAAGTGGCCGGTTTCCCTATGGAATTTCAACCTGGTATTGGACTTTCTAGCAGGGTCTTCCTTCAGGCCAACGCGCAGTCTGTCACTATGCCTCTTAACCTTGAAGACTGTATTCTTGGTGGCAATATGCTCGGCCCGTCGCATCTTGGAACTACGGTACTATCCTGTTGGGAACCATTCCTTCAGTTTACTCCAGGAACGATACAGCTTCGCACCGTCCCCTCCTTCCTACCAAAAGTGGTCTCGGGGTTCCACTTGAATCAATCCATCTCCCTGCCATCTCCGGAGGGACATAAGGACTCGGATGACTCCAGCCTTCTTCGTCATCTAAATGTTGGCAGACTCCTGGTACGATACCTGGAACAATCAGAACCGGTACGCAAAATGGATCGCTTGTTTGTTCTCCACAGTGGGAAGAAACAAGGCGAAGCGGCCTTGTGAGCGACCATAGCTCGCTGGATCAAGGAAGTAATCAAAGCAGCCTACATAGAGGCAGGGAAGCCCTTACCCCTGCAGGTTAAGGCTCTTTCTACTAGGGCCCAGGCAGTATCCTGGGCAGAAATCAAACTGCTGTCGCCCGCCAAGCAGCAACATGGTCTTCCCTACACACCTTCTCCAAGTTCTACCACCTAGATGTCCAGGCCCGAGAAGACACAGCCTTCGCAAAAGCAGTGCTAAGTGGGCCACGGGCAGCCTCCTGCCCCGTCCGGGAGTAGCTTTTGTACATCCCACTCGTCCTGAGTCCATCTGGCTACACACTAGGAAATGGAGAAATTGCTTACCTGATAATTTCGTTTTTCTTAGTGTAGACAGATGGACACAGTATCCCACCCACGGCTGCCCAGGAGAGAAGCGCCAAGGAAGAGCCTGAGAAGCGAACCTCGATGCTATACAAATACGGCTAAGCCAATGCCTACCCCTAGTCCAGGGCACCTGCAATACGACTGGTGTCAGCATTATGTTGGTTAAGTGCACTGGCGGTCTCCAGTTTGAATCAAGTTTTAATCAAGTTTGTTTTAGTTAGCCAAAATATATATGTCCACAATGGCTTTTCGAGGAGGATACTGAGGATCTGAGGTCACCGCAGGGGTTTATCTAGGGTGACGTCAGCTTTGAAATCTGACTCCGTCTCCCATCTGCTAGAAGAGCACATAGCCCACTGGTCCTGAGTCCATCTGTCTACACTAAGGAAAACAAAATTATCAGGTAAGTAATTTCTCCAATGAAGAATTCAGACCATTAGGAATATCACTGTATATACTGTAACTTTATGAATTAGTGTCAATACTTTAAAATGTACTAACTGATAAACAGGGAACCAATGCTACTGTAAATATGGGCTAATTTGGTCTCTGACTTGCACCAGTGATATTGTATCCTAAATCAAACTTCCGCAACCACTTTTTTGGTAACCTGAGATATGAATTACAATAACCTATTTTACTTAATACCAGACCTTGTAAGACATTTCACAAACCTTAACGATCTAACCATCTTCAAATGATAAGACACTTTCACAACTTGCCTAATATGGGCCTATAATATGAGAGCAGAATCCAAAATTATACCAAGGTGATTGGTATCATGAACAACAGGAATGTTCACATTATCCATCTGGATAATAGAAGAAATAGGAAAACACATCTCTTTTTTTTTTTTTTTTTTTCTAACCACAAGCTTTGTTTTTTGCACATTTAAAACCAACATGTTGACCTTCAAGTATCAATTGCAGACATCACATCCCTAAAAGTATCTTGTGGTAGCTGTCTGCCTTTGTCGCAGGGAGCTAAAAGCTATATATTGTCAGCATATATTAAAAAAAAATGTATATTGTGTTTTTAAAAGTTTGGCCAAAGGCTGTAAATATACATTAGATAAAACTGCTGATAACTCAACTTTGTGGTACTCAAGAGGACATAACTTTCCAAGATAACATACATTCACCAACTCTCAACTGCTGCATCCTATTAGTCAAAAAAGCTGCAAATGATTGCAATATTATTGATCTAATCCCTAACTCTCATAGGCGCTTTAATATAGTATGGTTAAGTGTGTTGAAGGCTGGTTTTACATTAACTGGACCAGCAAAACCAGCTTTTCTGCATCGATCTCAATATATAAGGCATCTAACAAAGCTCTCATACAGGACTCTGTCCCATAGTACTTCCAAAAACCAATCTGCCATTTGTCTAATACATCTTTTTCTTCAAGAAAATTGTACAATTGACTCAAAACCCACTCCTCAATTTTGGCTCTTTTTGGAAAATTTGAGATGGGATGATAATTTGAAATTTACAAAGACAAGTTATTTTTAAGTGGTTGAATACATGCCTGTTTTAAATAATCTGGCAAATACCCCTCAGATAATGAAGCATTTATTAATTTGCTCTAACATGATATACATGACCTTTTTTACATGCAGACCATTGTGTCACAAATGTAAGCCTTTGGACTCTGGTGTGGTTGATACACCTTGTAAGTGAACTCACCAGGCCCATGCCGACAGCAGGTGGACTCACTCTTACAAGGGCTGGGACAGGAGCTTCATCTAGACCAGCTCTCTTCCCCACACGTTGAGCCCTTGGGTTCCAGGAGCCGGCAGGGCTTAGGCAGGAGTCCTATAAGGCACGGTCAGATGAAGTCTAGTATTGAGCCGAGGTCAGAGCGAGCCTGCTAGCAAGCAGTGTTAAGGTTCAGGCTGAGGACGGAGCAGGCGGAGATTAGGCAGTGTCAAGGTCCAACCTGTTGTCAAGGCAGGCAGCAGTCCAAAAGTGTAATCGGGGTCCGAGACCAGGGTCAGATCCAGAAGTCAGGCAAAGACGACCATTCAGACAAGAACAGGGAACCCAGACACGGCAGGAATAGGCAGAGCAGAGCAACAACACGGGAGGCAAGGCGAGACAAGGAATCAAGGCAAGTAAAGAACCAGCAAAGCAATATGCACTGTAGGAGCAAGAAGGATCTGTTGCTGAGGCACTGGCTGGAATCATGGTTGGGGTTTAAATACCCAACCCGCGTAGATGTCATCTGCCAGCGCTGCTGCCGTTTCCCACCATGGAGTCCTTACCATCCAGCGTGCACACCTAAGGGGACCAAAGGAGGAGACAAGATGGCAGCACCCTTGCGGTATGAGTGATGGCATCGGAGCTGAGTGCAGCCAGTTGCAGGGCTGTTCCATGACTGGCCAAATGTTACATATTGCAAATGGACATGGCTCAGTAAGGGAGAATGTGGTTTTTATCTGGGCAATCACATCCCCCAATCAAACAAGGGGATAGGAGAGAGAATTCCACAGACTTTGGCTTCAGGAAAGAAAGCTGTATCTCAGTAACTACTAACATTTTTTCCCTAAAGAGGATCACAGATTGGATGTCTTTTGTTAAATTTTCATAATCTGGTAACCTGTCTTCTAATAATTTTGGACCACAAAGAAGATTTTGAACAGTATTAAAAAGTACCCCTGAATTATTTAAGGAGGCATTAAGACTTTGAGTGTAGCATCTTTCCAAACTTCAAAAACGCTCTACTTATATGCATACAGACATCCCTGTATTTCCCCCTCTTCAGTTTTTAACTTCCCCCATCTCCTTTCCTCCCAACGCATTACAGTTCGAAGCGCCACTAGTTCCTTATTAAACTGGAGGAGATCTTTATTTTTATTTTTTGTTAGGACTACTCTTATCATATGCCTTACTCAATATACTATTCCAACAACTAACTTCTATGAGAAACTTCAAGATCTGGTCTTCATGGAGAAACCAGCACCGTTCTATTTTTACTCCTGGGGGAATTCTGCGCTACTTTGGCATGCAGAATTTCCATTTTCTGGACAGAATTTAGTGAAAATGGAGCAGGCCCCAGCATGCTGCGAGTGGGAGCCCATCCTGCACGCGGCAAAGATGGAGCAGGCCCTGGCGTGCTGCAAAAGATGAAACAGGCCCCAGCATGCCACGAGCGGAGCCCATCTCGCTTGTGGCGAAGATGGTGCAGGCCCCAGTGAGAGTAAGCCTGTAGAAGTGTGTGTGTGTGTGTGTGTGTGAGACTGCGAGCTTGTGGGGAGAGTGAAATAGCAAATGTGAGGGTGCGTTAGTGTGGGTGCCAGAAAGAGGACACCTGTGTAAGGAGATTGTGAAGAAGTGTAATTATGTGAAAGAGACTGGGAGCTGGTATGTGTGAAAAAGGGATTGAGGGTGCTTGTTAGTAAGAGAAGGAGCCTTTGTGAGGGTATATGTGACGCAGAAAGCTTGTGTGAAGGGATTGTGAATGTTTGAGAGAGAGCCTGTGTGAAGGGGTGTGTGTGAGAGAGGGAGCCAATGTGCAAGGGTATATGAGAGACACATAGGTAGCCTGTGTGAAGGTATATGCATGAAAAAAAAGAATCCTCTGTGTGTGTGTGTGCGTGCAAGTAAGAGAGGGAGCATGCATGAGGGGATGTTTGTGTGCGAGAGAGAGAGGGAGCCTATATGAGGGTGGGAGTGCCAGAGAGAGGGAGCCTGTATTGAGGGGGTGTGTATGTGCATTAGAGTGAGGGAGCCTCTGTGTGAGAGAGAGGAAGCCTGTGCGAGGGGCAGTACTGAGAGAGGGGTCAAACTCTGGGAGTGGAGATAGAGTGGAAGGGGTTGAGCTTAGAGAGGGAGTGGAGTAATAGTCGCAGCTGGAGGAGTTCAGACCTGACAGGGCAAAGTGAAAGGAGACCGGACAGGGGAGTAAGGAGAGAGGGTGGAAGGGAAATTTATAGTGAGCTTCTAGGGAAATTCTGCTCAAAATATTTAAAACTCTGCATCTTTAATAATTTTTTTATATTATGTTTTAAATTAATTAAAAGACTTACGTATACTGATATTTTGAGCAATATAAAGTATGCAGAATTTTACATTTTTTTGTGCAGAATTCCCCCAGGAGTATATTTTATACTAGCTTGGCCCTTGAAAGGTCATGGATATGAAGAAAAGAATATCCCTCCACTATTATTTCTATCCTGTTGATGGCCTTGAAGAATTCTACTTCATTGGCTTATATCTGGGTCTGGTGTTTGAGGATGTGCCACAATCAAGTAAGGCCTATAAAATATCAGCTAAAGAACAGTGTAATAGAATTAGTAATTAGTCGAGAAACTGTAAACTTCTTGGATGGTAGAGTAAACAGATACCAGTAATGATTTCTCAAGCACATTTTATAATCATATATCAAAAATGTACAACTTCTTTATGAAGCTATATTTTTTATTTTTGCAGTTAAAGTACCTAAGCCAGGTAACGAAACATCAAGGTGGTGATTTGATTATTAGAAATGTAGATAGTTGGATGGCTGGTGGATGTGAGAACCACCTGGTAACTTGCCTGCCTGCTGCGAAGGTGGTGGACCTCATGCATCACCTAGATAGAATTTTAGACTGTGCTGGGGAGGAGCCGGCTGTCGTGGTACATGTAGGCACCAACATAGGAAAATGTGGGAGGGGGAGGTTATGTAAGCCAAATTTAGGATTTTAAATAGAAAGCTGAAATCCAGAACCTCCAGGATGGCATTCTCTGAAATGCTCCCTGTTCCACATGTAGGTCCCCAGAGGCAGGCAGAGCTCCAGAGTCTCAATGCGTGGATGAGATGATGGTGCAGGCAAGAGGGATTCAGTTTTGTAAGGAACTGGGCAACCTTTTGGGGAAGGGGAGACTTTTACTAAAGGATGGGCTCCATCTTAACCAGAGTAGAACCAGGCTGCTGGTGCTAATTTTTAAAAAGGAGATAGAGCAGCTTTTAAGCTAGAACAAGGGAAGAAAGCCAACAGTCACTCAACAGTGCATGGTTTGGAGGAAAATATCTTTGAAGGATACTAATGAAACAGGAGAGTTAGGGCATCCCAACAAAGAGGTTACAATAAAAGCAAAAGTAGTCCATGTGACTATAAATAATCACCTGAGCTAAAGGATTCCAGATTATCCCTATCAGCTGAAAAGCAGGTTAATGCAAACAAAAAACACACTTTGAAATGTCTTATGCCAATCGCAGAAATAAGATGAGTTAGTACATAGCAGTGAAGGATGAGATAGATAAATTGGCATTTCAGAGACCTGGGGGAAGGAGGATAACCAATGGGACAGTGCTATATCAGGGTACAAAGTATATCACAATGATAGGGAGGGTCAACTTTGTGGGGGTGAGGCTCTTTAAGTCTGTGAGGGCATAGAATCCAACAGGATAAAGATCATACAAGATACTAAATGCATAATCAAATCTATATGGGTAGAAATCCCATGTGTGTTGGGTAAGGGTATAGTGATAGGATTATTCTACCATCCACCTGGCCAAAATGATGAGACGGACAATGAAATGCGAAGAGAAATCAACTAAGCTAATCAATTTGGCAGTGTAGTAATAAAGGGAGATTTCAATTACCTAATCAAAACCAAATGGGAACTATAAATCAGAATATTAGTAAAGCCTAAATGAAGGTGTCAGCAAGCCTGACGTATGTTTCAACCAAAACCAACCTGTCTTCTCAATCATTCACCTTCATAAAAAAATCACTTTATTGCACTATCAAAAAATCATCCAAAATAATTTTTTTCAAAAATGTTTTCAAAATATAGTTTATTTTAATCCCCAGTCCAGAAAGTATGTTCAAAAACAATCTCTTAGAATCACTAAGTAACGCCCAACACAGCCGATGCTTCGCAACAGCAGTGCTTCTTCAGGGGCATGTGAAAATTCTTTATCAAGTTGAAATATGTGCCTAAAACATGATATCAGAAAGTTTTTTTTTTAAAAACCATGCAATATCAACAATAAATCACAGCAGTACTTATCTTTTTTGAATGGCTACCATTTCAGTCTGGACTCAGCGTTTCAGCCGACTCTTCACACGAACGGAGGAACCAAAGCTGACGTCAACATCTCTTTAAATACACAGCTGATGCAGGACGTAAGTCCTTCACGTCACTGAAATGCAAATGAGAGGTAGTGGACCCATCCCATCATATAAACGATCGCAATAAGAGTTGTTCATATTAGTTAGAACTGATGTTTAGATGAAAAACCATCAAAAGAGAAAAATTTCGGCTGAACGAAGCTCTTGGAGAGCTTCGGTTCCTCCGTTCGTGTGAAGAGACGGCTGAGATGCAGAGTCCAGACTGAAATGGTAGCCATTCAAAAAAGATAAGTACTGCTGTGTTTTATTGTTAATATTGCACAGTTTTAAAAAAACAAAAAACTTTCTGATGTCATGTTTTAGGCACATATTTCAACTTGATACAGAATTTTCACTTGCCCCTGAAGAAGCACTGCTGTTGCGAAACATCAGCCGTGTTGTGCATTATTTAGTGATTCTAAGAGATTATCTTTTAACATACTTTCTGGACTGGGGATTAAAATCAAAAAATATATTTTGAAAAAAATTATTTTGGATGATTTTTTTTAATACTGCAGTAAAGTGATTTTTTTATGAATGTGAATGATTGAGAAGACCGGTTGGTTTTGGTTGAAACATACAACGTCAAGCTTGCTGACACCTACATTTAGGCTTTACTAATATTCTGATTTACAGTTCCCATTTGGTTTTGATTAGGTTGCTTCCTTGCTTGGGTAACTTTATGACTCTCCTTGATATTGAGTTGTGTGACACTAGATTTCAATTACTCCAATATTGACTGGGTAAATGTAACAGGACATGCTAGAGATGTAAAGTTTCTGGATGGTACCGGACGGTACCGGACCCTAGCCTCTCGAGCAGTACGCCGGACCTGGCATTACACAGCAGGACCCCCCTCAAAGGACTGCTTCATGAAGCAATTTGTTCAAGAACTGACAAAAGTGGGAGCTATTTTAGATGTAATTCTTAATGGATTGCAGGATTTGGTGAGAGAGATAACGGTGCTGGGGCCACTTGGCAATAGTGATCATAACATTATCAAATTTAAACTAATGACTGGAAGGGGGACAATATGTAAATCTACAGCTCTAATACTAAATTTTAAAAGTTTCCGGTCTCCGAAGCTCGAGGAGACGCACAGGTCGCCAGCCAGGACCAGTGCCACCGGGTTGATCTGCCCTAGCAGGGCTAGACCTCTGTCAGATCCGAGGGCCCTCCCACGTGGAGACCCTCCGAGGTGGTCGCCATATTGTCTGCGTGGTCGCTGTCACCATTTTGGCTCTGTTCGCCATTTCAATCGGTGCGCACAAATCCCTTGTTCGCACAACGTCACACGCACAAGTACCGGGCGCACAAGTGACGCGCATAGCCAAGCGCTTAACTGTGCCGGACACATAATTTCGACCTGTGCGCACAACAGCGCGCACATCTCCCTTCACAGGTGCACCAAACCTACGCGCGCATCTTCGACGCACACCGGAGCGCACAACTGTATTGTACGCAAGCCATGGCACCACCTGAAAATAAACTCAAAGCTCAGGGCCTTTGCCCAGAATGCCACATTAGAGCTGCACAGCATGAGGAGGTCACGGCCCTGTGTATCTAGTGCGAAGAGGCCCTAGGGGACCCAACTTATGGCCCCCAGCCGGTACCGGACCCTAGCCTCTCGAGCAGTACGCTGGACCTGGCATTACACAGCAGGACCCCCCTCAAACGGGGTTCCCCAGGGACACGGCACCCCCTAGTTTAGACCCAGCATCTATCTCCTGGGTGGAATTCTTCAAAGGTCTGCATACCTTCGTCCACATGCAACTGGGGCCTCCTATAATGCGGCCACAGGCTCCACCAGAGGACCTCAACATGCCGGGACCCTCTATGCCCAGGGAAGTGATCCCACCACCCAGAAGCCCCACCTTCGGGGACACAGACATCTCAGATGAGGAGTTAGAGCCCCTGGAGGAAGGGGAACTCCTGGGGACAGAACCATGAGATGCTTCTTCACCAAGGACGAGCTTCCAGACCTGGTCTCACACAGCTTAAAAGAACTTGCCATCCCGGGCACAAGTGCCTCGGGGGAACCTAAGATGAGCCCACTATTAGAAGGGACTCCGTCAAACCTCCTGCCATTTCCCACTATTACAAGCCGTCCAGCAACTAATAGACCTGGAATGGGATGCCCCAGAAACTACATTCAAAGGGGGCCAGGCTCTGGCAGGCATGTACCCTCTGGACCCAGCCACCAAAGATCTGTCATGTCCGAAAGTGGATGCCATGGTCTGCGCGGTCTTGAAGCGCACTACTATCCCAGTGGAAGGAGGAGCAGCACTGAAGGATGCTCAAGACAGACGTCTGGAATCTATCCTCACAGTCCTTTGACGTCTCCACTATGTCTTTACAGATCGCAGCCTGCTGTGCCGTGGTGACACGCGCCTGCTTAGCACAGACCAGGAACAACACTCCTGGGGAGGCCCTGGAACCAGCTGTATCATTCTTCGCGGATGCCGCTTCGGATCTGGTACGCACAGCAGCTAGAGGAGTCTCATCTGCCGTGGCAGCCAGAAGACAAATCTGGCTCCGAAACTGGTCAGCCGACGCATCCTCCAAACCGAGACTCACAAGGATGCCTTTCAAGGGAACACTCCTGTTTGGAAGCGAACTAGAGAAACTAGCCAACAAATGGGGCAAGTCCCCACTGCCGCAGCTACCAGAGGACAGGAGTAAGAGAAACCAGCAATCCTTCCCCCGGACCTCCAGGGGCAGAGGATCACAGCGCCTTCAACCCATATAGAAGCTCATATCAAGCGGCCCGCCCCGCAGGCCGGAGCCAGTCCTTTCGGAACAAGCACAATAAAAGGGGAGCCAGCTTGGGCCCTGGCCCCACCCCGCACCCCACAATGAAAATCAGCCGACCCATCCAAAGGAAAAAGCCATAGGGGCCAGACTTGCCCTATTCTACCAAAGATGGGTTGAGATAACTTCAGACAAGTGGGTCCTATCCATCATTCGAGAGGGATATTACCTGGATTTCCACCAGCTCCCTCCGGACAAGTTTGTGGAATCTCCCTGCCACGACCCTTCCAAGAGAATGGCAGTGGAAGCTACACTGACCAGATTACTAACCTTAGAGGCTATAACACCGGTGCCTCCACAACAAATATTTAAAAAAGGTTCCAGGGGCGATCCGGGAAACTACAGACCGGTTAGCCTGACTTCAGTGCCAGGAAAAATAGTGGAGTGTTCTAAACATCAAAATCACAGAACATATAGAAAGACATGGTTTAATGGAACAAAGTCAGCATGGCTTTACCCAGGGCAAGTCTTGCCTCACAAATCTGCTTCACTTTTTTGAAGGAGTTAATAAACATGTGGATAAAGGTGAACCGGTAGATATAGTATACTTGGATTTTCAGAAGGCGTTTGACAAAGTTCCTCATGAGAGGCTTCTAGGAAAAGTAAAAAGTCATGGGATAGGTGGCGATGTCCTTTCATGGATTGCAAACTGGCTAAAAGACAGGAAACAGAGAGTAGGATTAAATGGACAGTTTTCTCAGTGGAAGGGAGTGGACAGTGGAGTGCCTCAGGGATCTGTATTGGGACCCTTACTTTTCAATATATTTATAAATGATCTGGAAAGAAATACGATGAGTGAGATAATCAAATTTGCAGATGACACAAAATTGTTAAATCACAAGCAGATTGTGATGAATTGCAGGAAGACCTTGTGAGACTGGAAAATTGGAAATCCAAATGGCAGATGAAATTTAATGTGGATAAGTGCAAGATGATGCATATAGGGAAAAATAACCCATGCTATAATTACACAATGTTGGGTTCCATATTAGGTGCTACAACCCAAGAAAGAGATCTAGGTGTCATAGTGGATAACACATTGAAATCGTCGGTTCAGTGTGCTGCGGCAGTCAAAAAAGCAAAACGGAAAATGTCATAATGCCTCTGTATCGCTCCATGGTGAGACCGCACCTTGAATACTGTGTACAATTCTGGTCGCCGCATCTCAAAAAAGATATAATTGCGATGGAGAAGGTACAGAGAAGGGCTACCAAAATAAGGGGAATGGAACAACTCCCCTATGAGGCAAGACTAAAGAGGTTAGGACTTTTCAGCTTGGAGAAGAGACGACTGAGGGGGGATATGATAGAGATGTTTAAAATCATGAGAGGTCTAGAACGGGTAGATGTGAATCGGTTATTTACTCTTTCGGATAGTAGAAAGACTAGGGGGCATTCCATGAAGTTAGCATGGGGCACATTTAAAACTAATCTGAGAAAGTTCTTCTTTACTCAACGCACAATTAAACTCTGGAATTTGTTGCCAGAGGATGTGGTTAGTGCAGTTAGTATAGCTGTGTTTAAAAAAGGATTGGATAAGTTCTTGGAGGAGAAGTCCATTACCTGCTATTAAGTTCACTTAGAGAATAGCTACTGCCATTAGCAATGGTAACATGGAATAGACTTAGTTTTTGGGTACTTGCCAGGTTCTTATGGCCTGGATTGGCCACTGTTGGAAACAGGATGCTGGGCTTGATGGACCCTTGGTCTGACCCAGTATGGCATTTTCTTATGTTCTTAAATAAATACTGGCCATTATTCCATCTATTTTATCGTCCCCAAGAAAGAAGGAACGTTCAGACCTGTCAACCGTCACCTGAAGATTCCTCGCTTCCACTTGGAAAGCCTACATTCAGTAATAAGGGCGATACAACCGGGAGAGTTTCTTACCTCCATGGATCTGTCGGAAGCTTACTTACACATTCCGATCCATCAAGAGCATCAGCGTTTTCTACGCTTCTCGATCCTGGACCTTCACTACCAGTTCCGGACACTACCTTTCAGGTTAGCCACTGCACCCCGGACATTCACCAAGATCATAGTGGTGGTGGCAGCAACACTGAGGAAGGAAGGAATCCGCATGCACCCTTATCTGGACAATTGGCTGATCAGAGCGAAATCCCCAGAGGAAAGCCACCAGGCAACCAACAGAGTCAAAACTCTACTGGAGAGCCTCAGGTAGGTAGTCAACACAAAAAAGAGCTGCCTGCAGCCGTCCTAATCTCTAGAATACTTGGGAGTCCGGTTCGACACCAAACAAGACCAGGTCATCCTGACACAGACAAGGAGATCAAAACTGATGACCCAGTTACAAACCCTGTTGAGCGAACTTTGCCCCACAGCATGGGATTACCTACAAGTTCTCGGCCTCATGGCATCCACACTGGAAGTAGTCCCATGGGCACGAGCTCATATGAGACCCCTACAATGCTCACTACTATCACGATGGAATCCACTGTCCCAGAACTACACTGTACGGCTTCAGCTCTCGAACAGAGTTCGGGCCCAACTACGATGGTGGCTACAAGAAGCCTATCTGAGCCAAGGAACAAGACTATCCTCACCAACCTGGATCCTACTCACCACGGATGCCAGCCTATGAGGATGGGGAGCACACTGCCAGGAGCTAACTGCCCAAGGGCAATGGAACGAAGAAGAGTCGGGATGGAACATCAATCGCCTAGAAGCCCGGGCAGTCAGATTAGCCTGCCTAAGGTTCGGTCACAGACTCCGAGACAAAGCGGTCAGAGTAATGTCAGATAACGCCACAACAGTGGCCTACATCAACCGTCAGGGAGGAACCAGAAGCCAACAGGTGTCTCTGGAAATAGACCTCCTAATGTCATTGGCGGAAGTGAATCTTCAAGAGATCTCGACCGTCCACGTTGCCAGGAAATACAACGTCACGGCGGACTACCTCAGCAGAGAAAGTCTAGATCCAGGAGAATGGAATGGGGAACACCAACCATGGACCTCCTGGACCTGGCAAACCAGTCCAACGCCCAAGTACCCAGTTTCTTCAGCCGCAGACGGGAACCCCAGTCCCAGGGAATCGATACCCTGGTACAAACCTGGCCACAGGAAATTGTCATGCGCCTTGCCACCGTGGCCCCTATTGGGCGCGATCATCCATAAGATAGAACACCACAGGGGACCAGTACTTCTACTGGCCCCGGACTGGCCAAGAAGACTGTGGTACGCAGACATGCGAAGACTGACAGGGAACCCCCTGCCGCTGCCTCCACACAGAGACCTGCTCCAACAGGGACCGATTCTCCACGAGGATCCAGCTCGATTCTCTCTTACAGTCTGGTCATTGAGAGGACTCTCCTAAGGAGGAGAGGATACTCGGGGGCAGTAATTGACACTCCGAGCATGCAAGTTCTCCACATCCCTAACATATATAAGGATTTGGAGAGTATTCGAAGCCTGGTGCGAGGACCACATCATACCACGCTCAGTCAAAATTCCTGCAATTTTGGAATTCCTGCAGAACAGCCTACAGAAAGGATTGTCCCTCAACTCCATCAAGGTACAGGTGGCCGCATTGTCTTGCTACGGAACCAAGAGCGAGAGCGGCAGCATAACCTCTCACCCGGATGTCTCCCGCTTCCTGAAAGGAGTCAAGCACATCCAACCACCCCTAAGGTGGCCAGTGCCTCTTTGGAGCCTCAACCTGGTCCTAGATTTCCTAGCAGGAACCTCCTTCAGACCTCTTCACGGCCTCTCTCTCTCTGACTATTAACATTGAAGACAGCCTTCCTGCTTGGCAGTCTGTTCAGCCCGTCGTATATCCAAGCTACAAGCACTGTCCTGCTGAGAGCCATTCCTCAGACTCACCCCGGGAACCATCCAGTTACACACAGTTCTGTCGTTCCTCCCCAAAGTGGTGTCTCACTTCCATCTCAACCAAACCATCTCACTACCATTGCCAGATGAGCATAAGAATTCTGAAGAGGCTCGAAATCTACGCCATCTCAACATCGGCAGACTCCTAGTCAGATACCTGGAAAAGTCGGAATCTGTACGAAAGACGGACCATCTATTCATCCTTCACAGCAGGAAGAAGCAAGGGGAAGCGGCCTCGCAAGCAACCATAGCCCGCTGGATCAAAGAAGTCATTAAGGCAGCCTACGTAGAAGCAGGCAAGCCACCGCCTTTACAAGTCAAGGCCCATTCTACTAGAGCGCAGGCAGTGTCCTGGGCGGAAACCAAGATGCTGTCACCTGCCGAGATCTGCAGGGCAGCGACATGGTCCTCCATCCACACCTTCTCCAGGTTTTACCGCCTGGATGTTCAGGCTCGGAAGGACACAGCATTTGCAAGGGCAGTACTAAGTGGGTCACGGGCAGCCTCCCACCTGGTTCGGGAGTAGCTTTTATACATCCCATTGGTCCTGAGTTCATCTGCTATATGCTAGGAAATGGAGAAATTACTTACCTGATAATTTCGTTTTCCTTAGTGTAAACAGATGGACTCAGCATCCCACCCACGGCTACCGTTACTCATGGAATTCTCGGGGGACATCCCCGGAGCGAGTGTTTCACGGGTAAGCCATGCTTTCCTTCATCTAGGACACCCATCCTACCAGGTGTCCACGTTTCTCGGTTGAGGGCACTGGCGGTCTCCAGCTATAGCCAATTCAACCAGTTCCAGTTAATCAAGTTATCCAAGTTATAAAGTTAATCAAGTTATTCCAGTTATTCAGTCATACATATATCCACAATGCTTTTCGAGAATACTGAAGAGCTGCACTTCCTGCAGGGGTATATGTACTAGGGCTGACATCAGATTGAAATCTGATCCGTCTCCAACTGCTATGAGGAGTACACTATACCCATTGGTCCTGAGTCCATCTGTCTACACTAAGGAAAACAAAATTATCAGGTAAGTAATTTCTCCATTAAATTTAATGTGGACAAGTGTAAGGTGATACATATAGGGAAAAATAACCCATGCTGTAGTGACATGATGTTAGGTTTCATATTAGGAGCTACCACCCAGGAAAAAAATATAGGCATTATAGTGGATAATACATTGAAATTGCTGGGGCAGTCAAAAAAGTAAACAATGTTAGGAATTATTGGGAAGAAAATGGAGAATAAAATGGAAAATGTCATAATGCCTCTGTATTGATACCACTCCATGGTGAGACTGCACCTTGAGTACTCTGTACAGTTCTGCTTGCCGCATCTCAAAAAAGACAGTTGCACTGGTACAGAGAAGGGCAACCAAAATGATAAAAGGGATGGAAAGGCTAAAGAGGTTAGTGCTTTTCAGCTTGGAGAAGAGACAGCAGAGGGGGAGATGATAGAAGGCTATAAAATCATGAGAGGTCTAGAAACAGGTAAATGTGAATTGGTTATTTTCTCTTTTGGATAATAGAACAACTAAGGGGCACCCCATGAAGTTGGCAAGTAGCACATTTAAAACAAATCAGCGGTAATTCTTTTTCACTCGACGCACAATTAAGCTGTGGAATTTGTTGCCAGAGAACATAGTTAGGGCACTTAGTGTAGCTGAGTTTAAAAAAGATTTGGATAAGTTCCTGAAGGAGAAGTCTATTAACTATTTATCAAGTTGACTTAAAGAATAGCAACTGCTATTACTAGCATTAGTAGCATGGAATCTACTTAATAGGGATGTGAATCGTTTTTTGACGATTTAAAACAATCATCAGATATATTTTAAATCGTCAAAAATCGTTAGAGCCGCGATACAATAGCAATTCCCCCGATTTATCGTCAAAAAATCATAAATCGGGATAGTGGGGAGGGCGGGAAAACCGGCACACCAAAACAACCCTAAAACCCACCCCGACCCTTTAAAACAAATCCCCCAGCCTCCCGAACCCCCCCAAAATGTTTTAAATTACCTGGGGTCCAGTGGGGGGGTCCCGGCGCGATCTCCCGCTCTCGGGCCACGGCTGCGTTAATAGAAATGGCGCCTGTGGCCCTTTGCCCTTACCATGTGACATGGACCCCAGGTAATTTAAAACATTTTGGGGGGGTTCGGGAGGGTGGGAGATTTGTTTTAAAGGGTTGGGGTGGGTTTTAGGGTTGTTTTGGAGTGCCGGTTTTCCCGCCCTCCCCCGATAAAACGATTTTTTAACCAAAAAAACCATGACGATCAGTTCCCCCCCCCCCCCCCAGCCAAAATCGATCGTTAAGACGATTGATCACACGATTCACATCCCTACTACTTAATGTTTGGATACTTGTAACCTGGATTGGCCACTGTTGGAAACAGGATGCTGGGCTTGATGGATCCTCGGTCTGACCCAGTATGGCATGTTCTTATGGTGTGATCTGATAAAGATATAACACAATCATATTGCTAAGAAGGTAAAATATTTAGCTGTCTTTATTTCTTTTCTCTTTTTTTTTTTTTTGACTTGGGGCTCCCATAACTCTGGAAGTTGTCAGCTCTGATCATATACATCAACCCTACAGTATTTTAGCAGTGGTCATGCCTGCTTCTGGGGCCACACACCACAAAATTTTTTTGTTTTTGTTCCCCCCCCCCAGGAATTTCAATGTTCTAAAAAAAGTGGAAAAATGATTTTTACAAACTGGAGAGAAATCAGCGGAAAAGTATTTTTTCTTCTGATTTTTGTTTTTACTGTTATAGCATTGAAATTCCCAGGAAAAATAAAATAACTGAAAACAAAGGTCCCTAACCACAAATAAACTGAAATTTAAGAAAAAGTGTTGCGAAATTAATAATATAACAGCTAAGTCTTCATACTCAAATGTATGAGAATCTCCATGTTCTTAATTTTAGTGTTATGCTCAATTTTAGAAGTTAGTGTGCAGGTAGATATATTTTGAGTATTATCCTATATTTTTATACCAGTTATATATCTTCTATGAGAAACTTTTAAATGTTAAGCTGTTTGAGTTTTGATATATTAAAAACTGCTGGAAGCACAGTATCTAGTCCTACTTCAGTTTATTTGCATATCCTTAGATGTCAGTCCATAAACTTTAACATTTATAGGAATTATTTGGTTAATCCACTAATTTGCGAATATGCTGTGCTTGGTGTTCAGTGTAATTTCACTTGATTCTTATTCTTTGCCTGTAGGTACTAGATGAAGAAGCAGAAGTTTTTATAGTGAAAATGTGGAGGCTATTGATATATGAAACCGAAGCCAAGAAGATTGGTCTTGTGAAGTAGAGCTTCACTCAACATTTCGAGCTCTTTCAATCTTCAGTTTTTTTCCTTCCATCATTTAAGGACTTCGAGTTTTCTTTGTCCTCAGACATTTGTGAGATCTGTATTTTTTATGTAGAAAATGTGAACATTTTTTTTTGTCCACTGCTCATGGCCGCCCTCCTGGGTGTAAACCCATCTGTTTCTTCATCGGTTATCTTTGAGTCACCAAGTAAAATTACTGGGATGTTTTTTAAGCTGCAGCTATTGTCTGTCACTCTGGTAATCTTGTTTTGTTAATTTTTTTTCCTTTGTATATATTAAAATGACTCCAATTGGTTTTGCAAAATGTATGCACTTAATGTTGAACAATATCAGTTAACATCAAGATAATGGATTTCTTTCCTAAAATTTGTGCTTTCACCCTTTTTGTTTTAAAGAGTGATCACAAAGAACGAGCTTTTTGAAGGATTAGAATTTACATTTGGAATGTAAAAAAAAAATTGCTTCAGTGACTGATCCATATTTTTATTTGTAAGATGTCCTTGACTCCTTTAAAAACAAGGATTCACCTTTAAAGCCCTCCTTCCTTCCTGAACAATGCAGGAAAAGTGGTAGCATTTGCTTAGAACTCTTGGAAAATTGGCCTGCAAATGTGTTTTTACATTAGTTTGTGCTAGATAACTCCTCCAGTTACTTGGTGCTTTCATTTCAGGTAGTAGTTTCCAGGTAGGTTTTTTCCCTTCCAAATATCGGAGCAGATTAGGGCAAAATCCCAGTGATGTGGTTCTATGCACCATTTTAGTAATTTTGCCAGCACCCTCTTGGTGAATTTTAAGAAATCCATGAAACTTGGGGAAGGAAAAGATAGAATACAATAGAGCACAGCAATTCATAGGTATTCAAATTAAAGCAGTACATTTTTATCTGCTTTAAGACCAGCCCCAGACAGATAGGCCCCACAAGTTTATCATGGTCTTTCTATTTATACTGATAGGCTATCTGTCATGACATTGAAACAAAATTATACTTTGCTGCCTTGTCTGAACATGGGTTTTATTTATGCATAAAGTGATTGACAGGACTGGCAAGATGTACATTACATTTTTATTGCAATATTCCCAGGCAAAGAGGTGTGTGTATGGGCAGTTTTCATTGCAGGACAAAAAAGGGTATCTCATTTTTTTTTTTTAAACTATAACTCAGTCCTTATAGTGAAATCAGTAAATCTGTTCCAGTATCTTTATACTGTATTAAACAGAAGGGTGATAGTATGCCTGTTTAGAAAGCCAAGCTGTGACCTGTTGCTAGACTTGCATTTTAAGAGGACATTTGAAAATTTGTTTTCTTAACAAATGGAATCGTAACACGGTTCCACCTTGTAAATATTTCAGATATGAAAAAATGTATATATTTGATCTGGGAACTCTGATTCTTTCAGAGACTTGTTTAATAAATGACATTAAAGTAGCACATGTGTACCGAAGATAAGAAAAATTTATGTTCAGTATCAACTTTATGAAACTGCGTTTTCTCACATGAGGGCACTATTGCTGAGGAAGCCTTTGGGATGTATTTTTTTTCCTTTAGTGGGTTCTAGCCAAATGTGATGGATTCCCTATCATTGTGGCATATTTCCAAGGAAGTAAAACTGTAATAATATTGCTTTCCCTTATTCATCGCACCAGTTATTAAGAGTTCAATACTAAAGTCAGTTAGCTATTCTGCAGCAGATCTGTTTTTGAGCAGTGTGCTGCACAGGTTGTGTTCCAAGTGCTATGAGGCAGTTCATACAACATGCTCTGAGATTGGGTAGATAATGATTCAGTTGGAGTACATACCATAGGCAGTTGTTTTCTAGATACATTATTTAAAGGAACATGCCACTTTCTTGCTTCTAAGCCTTATATGGAGAGTAAAAACATGAGTTGTTCATGGTAGCAGAAAACTGCTATAAATAGTTTTTTGGTTTTTTTTAATGAAAAATTAAGAAAACCCCCCAAAAATGGATTCCTCCCTTTTTGCAGTGCAGAGTCCTCTTTACAAAATGCATTCTGATTAATGTTTTGGAAGGGTTATTAGTTCAGTAACCACTTTGCCTTGGTGCTTTCTTTTCATCATCTCTAATGTTAAATCAGTAAAGAAGGGGGTGTGGTTGTTTGAGAGGGCAGGGTTTACATAATTCACTGGCAGTTAAAATCATTAGGACCTTTCTGGTTTTTATATTTAGTCTATTCCTAAGGTGTGGTTAGGGTTTTAAATGTTAAATTTTGTAAGAGTTCTTCCATAGCCATTTCCATCACTAAAAACATCAGTAAAACAGAATGGTCCTGTGCTGATCCTTATTATCAGAACCATATGCAGGCTTCACATGGGTAAGCAAGAGATAGAGAGGGCTCAAGGAAGTGCATTTTTACAAACAGAGGGCATGAAGCAAGCCCACACCTTTTTTTTTTTTTTTTTTTTTTTTTTTTATATTTTAACTGCAAAAATGCATGTTAGGGTATAACAGAAAAGAGAGAACAAAAAAGGAACCAACGGAGATAACTTTGGAAAACTAAGCAAGTACTGCTGCTTTGTGGCATTTCTACTAAACTAATGATCTAAAGTCTTGAGTGTCTTGCTATAATTAAGCAAGACTAAGCTGAATAGTTTCTAATTATAATGGGAGCTCACTTTCAGTGGAGAAATCTCCTGATGGATAATTGTCAATTTTCCAAGATACCCTTGCTGAAATTATGCTCTTATTTAGCTTGAGAAGTCTGGTTCTGTAAATTCATTTGACATTAGTGAAATCAGATTTAGATTAAACCTCAAACTCTTTTTTAAAAAAAATCTGCTTTTCCATAGCTGCAAACATTGGATATATGAAAAGGATTGTATCTGTTACCAGTTTTTACAATTTCATGATGATCTACTTGAAGAGAAAATAGAAATACTCTTCCATTGATTTCACTTGTGATGAAATGCTGCTTGTAAGCTGCAGTGGGATGTTTAGCTGTGTAATCATTTGAATTATTTTTAACATTTCATGTTTTATAATGATTCTTTTGTCTTTAAATTCAGTAGGCAGTGCTACCCATTAAAATCCATACCTTTTGTAGATAAACTTTTAAGTGTGGGGCCGCTTGGATGACCTGGCAGCTGTAGTGCTGTACACTGCCAAGTGCAAAACCCAAGTTTAGTTCCAGAGTACACTTCCAGCTCCTCCAGTCAGCCAGTGTTTGGGATACCGCAGGGGTAGTGTTAACAGTTCTTGAGAAGAAGTCCCAGTCATACTGCCTAGCTTGAGTGCATTTTTGCTGACTTCTTGAATGAATTGTAGTCCTTGCTTCTCATCCATAGGATTGTCATTATTATTGGGCTATATGGAAAGAGGGAAAAAAAAGTGGAGTAGCTGTGAATGAAGGCTTATGGTGCATTAGCCCAATTAGAGCAAGTCCAATTAAATTGGAATCCCAAAGGAACAAGAATAAATTAGTGGGCCATCCCCTTTCCCAAAACGTATGATACTTGCAGTACCTAAAGCAGAGCCTGTGGACATAGTGCTGCAATGTTTTAAGCCTCTGCAGTTATCTTTGCTGTTTGCATTCTGTTATACTGCATAAGCATTTGACTTTTTATAAGGCTTCCCTAAAGCTGTACTGACTGGTCAATTACATTCAAAAGATACAATAATGTGCAACGGTTTAGGCACCTTCTCAAACTGTATGTTTCAATGAGTCTTTAAGTGAACAGAAACTGGCACAGCCCCTACATCATACAAAGTTAAGAACATCTTTCTGCAATTTTTAATGCAAAATTACTATTAGCTGATTTTAATAGTGACATGAAAAAGTTTGAACATCCTTTCAATTAGTACTTTGTTACGGCTCCCAAACTTTTCTTGTAGCCAATTTTCTATTCTTGTTTTTGGAATTTTTTCCCACTCTTCTAGCACAGAAATATTTTTAGGGCTTCATACGTGCATTTGCATGTTTGAGATCTCCCCATTGATTTTCAATAATCAGTCTGGAAGCAGTGAAGACCATGGCAAATCAGCTCTGTTTCTTTTAAGTTCTTCATGGTTGATTTTGAACTATGTTTCAGAACATTACTTGCTAAAATATCCAACCCCTTTTCATTTTCAATTTCTTCACTAATTATAGGGCATTAACTTCTAGGATATGTTGATATTTACTTGAATCTATTTTTCCTTCCACACACACACAATTTTCTGTGCCATGAGGTGACATACAAGCCCAAAGTATAATAGATCTATCGTCATGCTTAACAGTTGGCAAAATACTTTTTTTTTTTTCCTACCAATGTATCTTTTGTGGTTGTGGTTGTGGCTGGACAGTTCAGTTTAATTCACCAGACCAAAGGATTTTGTTCCTTAAAGTTTCAGGCTTATCAAGGTTTTGTTTTGCATAATGTAGATGAATTTTGTGATAAGATCATAAGAGAGGTTTTCTTCTGACAACTCTCCCCCATTAAAATTGTACTGTCGATAGCAACTCCATTGACAGCTAAACTTTTCAGCAGGCATTTGCAGTGATCTTTGGGTTCTGTTTTACAGATCTGACCACGTTTCAGGCAGTTTTCCTTCGTCTTCCAGATCTTGCATTGACTTCAACAGTTCTGTTTCCATTTTTTTTTATAGCTTCCTCTGCTTTGTAAGAGTGAGTGATTCTTAATTTCAAATGCTGAAACCGCTGTTGCTTAGAAGAGCCCAGGGTTGTTGAAAGTAGAACAATCATCACAACCTGAAGATTGAGAAGGGTCAGAGTATTTGTTAAAAACTAGAATTGTCTTCACCTGACTAATTGAAGGCTTAATAAGTCAATCAACTTTTTTGGCCTTATTAACTTTTTTTTTTTAAGTAGTAATGAATCAAATGGAAGGGTGTCCAAACTTTTGCACATGCCATTTTCACTGTTTTATTATTTTTATTCTGCTAAAATCAGCAAATAACTTGCATTAAACATTGCAGAAAGATGTTGTGTTTAACTTTGTATAAGTAGAGTTGTATTAGCTTCTGTTCATTTAGGGATTCATTGAAACATACAATTTGACCAGAGTGCCTAAACTTTTGCATACATATGTACCTATCGAGATAAGGCTGAGTGGTTATAGTACATACGTGTTGGAAAGGGAAGAGGATGCACAGGAGTTTATGCTGTTGCAAAAATTAAAAGAATGTTTCATTGGGATGAAATACAGCAAAGTCAACCCCCTGTGAATGCATGTAATTGTGAAACACTAATATATAAGCTAATAAGCAACTCCAGAATATTTTCAGAAGTATCACCTTAAAAAAGAACTGGGGCTTGTCCATTGACTCAGTGGCAAGTGTGCGCTGTACGTGGAAGACCTGAGTTTGAGTTTCAATCCCTGCTTTAACTTTGGGCCAGCTACAGCTGGGGAAGCTACAGGAGGGCAGTTTTAACAGCTGGGGGAAAGAGCAAGGTCTTAGAATTGTTCAGTGATGACATGTACTGGCTGGATCTAGAGTGCACATTTCAAAGAGAATCAGGCTGTGGCTCTTGGTCAAGGACAGTCATCGTAATTGCTAGGCTGGTGAATGTTATAAAGATAAGGTTAAATATCCTGTGTAATTGTGAATGAAGGCTCATGGTGCCATAGGCCAAAGGAGGCAGATGGGATTCTGTTGGAAGCCTAAAGAAACATCCCCCTCCAGCTCCCCCAAAAACTTCAGATTTTATATCTGTAATGATTTATACTTTAACACACATTGTACATTTTCTCTACTGTTAATTAACCAAATCATTAGAAAATCTCATTTGCAATTTGCAAGCAATGGGATAATGTACATATCGAATTGTCATGCACATTTTTCTCCTACAGTTATAAGTGGACCAGCAGAATTATTGCCAAACATAGTTACAGTACGTTATTAATGCAGTTATGAAGAATTCATTGCAATATATTTATTAGCTGTAGTTACTCCATGCATGTCTCTAGTTATTGGCATTGAACTCTTTAGGGGGATAACTTTTTAACAGCCCACATACATTTTCTAGCAAATATATGTATAGAAGTTACATCAGTTTTAAAATGGAAAGTAGATGCATAATTTCCCTTTGAAAATTACCCCACCAAACTACCAGCACGCATTTATTCCTGCTAATGTGTGCAGAAGTTTTTTGAGATTTCAATGTATACTTTTTTTTTAATGCAGAAGTATGCATGTAAGTGCCAAGCTCTCCCCATTTTCAGTCCCCAGGAACAACTCTGCTCTCTGGGTAAACTTATGCACAAAAAGGCTATATATGCATAGTTTACCCATATATCAGGCAAACAGTTTTATAACAGGCCATTTCTTAAGGGAAAGCACTGCCTGCGAAAATGCCTTTGAAAATTGCCTCCCTGTGTATACTAGCAAAACATCATCACTGTGATATGGATTACACTGGCATTCCTTATATGAAATACAACCAATGGTTTATAACACCACTACACTCATTGATTACATGGAAGAAGGCGCGTGCATAGAAAGCTTGGAATTCTGAAGGGTCAGATCTGCATTTTTCACAGTATTACAAAAAAAAAAAAAGTGCAGTACTGGTATAAAAATATTCCTTCTATAGCTTCAGCAGTTTCATACCTAGTGCAACATGTTAACATTGTTTAGTGAGCCATAATAGCTGTAAATTATCTTCTTAAAATATTTGATACAGGAGTATGTCACTCGTATGTAACTCTTTGAAAACTAAATACAGGTCGCAAAGGGTTCATTTTTTGTGTGGGTGGCCTTTACACTTTTGGCTTTATTCACTCTTCCTTATCCTGGCTGCAAGTATAAAAATTTATTTATTAAAATGATCCAAAGTTCTAGGGTTTTTTCCTTTGTTTAACGGATGTATTTTCTTGTTGACTGAATTTCACATCACAGATACAAAATAAAAAAAAAAAATTGTGCTGCTTCTGAATGAAATTTCAGGAAAATCTGTTTCCTGATAGTGTTGTACAATTCTTAATAAAGACAATTGATTTTTTTTCCTTTTTGTTCATAGTTTATTTGATTATAGTCACACTGTGAAAGATTTGTATCCCAAAATGGATGTTATGAAATCAGATTTTGGAGACACATTTGATTGTATATTTTTAAAAATTGTGTGTGCTTCTCTTAACACACAGGATGAGTATAACAATGTTTTACTTGTTTTCTCCAGTGCAAAAAACACTTCAGTTTTGCAGTTTTCTTCACTGAAAGGAAGTATTTTTTTTCTGCCCAATAACTGTTTCTCCAAGGACTAATCTAGGTTAGACTTTATTGCAAATATAGACCCTACCTCAAACTTATGGCTTCTTCCAGAATGTAGAGAACCAAGAATGGCATCATTATTTAAGCTTAGAATGGCCCTAAAAATGACTCTTTAAATTACTGTCAGACATGACTTGCAACACATTTAATGGAACTGATTTTCTCAGTGATAATATTGCTACAGTTTGATAATTTTTTTGTGTGTATTAACAACTTTACCCTCCCTCATCTGTAGAGTAGTACTTTTTCCAGAGTGTTAAATAACCTTTTCCTAGCATGTAGCCAGATGGACTCAGGACTAATGGGTTATGTGCTCCCCTGCTAGTAGTTTGAAATTGAGTCAGGTTTCAAAGTTATCTCCCTAGATATACCCCTGCAGTGACCTCAGCCATTCAGTATCTCTTCCTATCCTAGCAGATGTGGAGTGTGCCTTCCCTATCGGGAACACAGTACTCTTTAGAAGATAAAATTTCCTCTTCTAATTGGAGAAAGATTGAGCCCCGCTCTCCTGTGGTAATATCTAATGGTCCCTGTCCCAGTTGAGAATTCCTAAGGTGATTTCAGAGATCCCTCAGTAGGGTGTCTTGGTCCGGTAGCCGGTTCCCGGTGTGGACTTTGCTGCTGAAGCAACTGCAGGCAGTGGGTGCAGGAAGCTGAGCGTGGCAGTGATGGCCTATGCCCTCTCCACCTCGCAGCCGGAGACCTTCTCTGTACTCAGCCTGTAAGCGCTGAGCTCAAGTAAGTAAAGAACTACTCCTTCAATTCAGAGACGTGGAAGGGCTTCGGTAAGTCTTTCCTCCAGTCTCCTTGGCATGCCGTACCGACGACGTTCCTGACCCCATTAGGGCAAGGGAAGGGGGTTTCTGAGTGGGTTGAGTGGCCCCCCGATGGGCTGGGCCTGCTTCAGACTTGGTCGGCACTCCACATGGTAGGCCGCGGTGGCGCCATCTTGCACATGGTTTGGTGCAGCGCCTTTTCCCCCCCCCCCCCCATTGACTGTCAGTATGAGCAGTGCGGGCCAGCCCTGTTGTGTGCCTAATGCATGCATAAGTGCGTGCACACCTGTGTGCATAATGTGCATAAGTACACGCATACATTCATACACAACCAGATACATGCTGACAGGCATCAGGGCAGATTTGTGCACGCTTGAGCTCGGGCGCTAACCGGCTGAACGCACAAGCTACTGTTAACTATAGTTCCGGCAACAAAGAAGCACAAGTAACACTCCCTTTGTGCTGCCTGCCACATTAGGGCTGCACAGTCTGACCTAGAATCCTTCCTGTGTCATCACTGTGAGGAAGCCCAGGGAGAGCTGACTCTCAGAACTTCTCCAAGCCTGGCCCCTCCCAGTCAGAGGACAGGTCAGCCACGACCTTATCTGATAGTACCCCAGATCTGAGCAATCCTGGGGCTGTGTCTTCCCCAGGAGAGAGGGGGCAGTATAGTGGTGCCTACCCCAGTTCCTCCTGGGCTAGGTATGGACCCGGCGACCTTTTCTTGGGAAGGCCTCGTCCTCCCAGCCCTTTCAGCATGCCTCTGGGACATGCTTCGCCTCACCAAGGGTATCCTTGACAGGGACCCAGACACCATGGAGGATGATGGGGATGCAGATTCATTAGAGGACGGGGAAATTCCTCCAGGCCTGGAGCCATACTGGACCATGCTACGGTTTTTCCTCAGAGATGAATTGCCGGCCCTGGTCTCCCAGACCCTGAAGATTCAGGGAGTTCCCGGCATGGACCCTATCTCGAAACCAAAGAGGAATCCCATCATGGTGTCTCTATAGAAAGCCTCTTGCTATTTCCAATGCTGGAAGCCATCCAGGAGTTGACTGACCTGGAATGGGCTGCCCTGAAAGCCAGTTTTAAAGGAGGGCTCTCCTGATGAAGCGTGGATTTTCGGCAGCTGTAGTAGCCACCTTGCTCTGTGCACAGAAGTTCTCGATGTCCCTGGCATACATGTGGATCTAGAGAATATTTGAGGCCTGATGTGAGGAACGCAGGGTGCCCCCTCAGCCGACAAAGATCCCCAGAAATCTGGAATTCTTACAGGACAACCTGAACAAAGGACTGTCCCTCAACTCCTTGAAAATCCAGGTAGCGGCTTTCTCCTGTTTCAGAGACAAGGTGAATGGAGCCCGCCTGTTGACACATCTGACTTGGCCCATTTTCTAAAAGGAGTTAAATACCTCCGACCACCCTTAAAGTGGCCAGTCCCCCTATGGAACCTCAATCTAGTATTGGACCTCTTAGCGTGGCTTTCCTTTCGGCCGCTGCATGCTCTGTCTCTACACCTGTTAACACTGAAGACTGTATTCTTGGTGGTGATATGCTTTGCTTGTTGCATCTCTGAACTACAGGAGCTGTCACGGGAGCTGTTCCTCCGGTTGACTCCAGGTACGCTGCAGCTTCGCAAAGTCCCTTCCTTCTTGCCAAAGATAATCTTGGAGTTTCACCTGAACCAGTCCATTTCCTTACCATCCCTAGATAGATATAAAGACTCGGAAGACTACCACCTCCTACGCCACTTCAACGGCAGTAGGCCGTTAGTACAGTATCTAGAGTGTACAGAACTGGAACACACGATGGACCGCTTGTTTGTTCTTCATGGTGGAAGGAAACAAGGCGAAGCAGCTTTACGAGCTACCGTAGCTCGCTGGATCAAGGAAGTGATCACAGGAGCTTATGTAGAGGCAGAGAAGCCTTTATCCCTTCAGGTTAAAGCTCATTCCGCTAGGGCCCAGGCAGTATCAAGGGCGGAAGCTAAGCTATTGTCTCCTGTCGACATCTGCTGAACAGCGACGTGGTCTTCCTTCTCCAGGTTCTATCGCCTGGACATCCAAGTCCGAGAAGATGCGGCCTTTGCAAGGGCGGTGCTAACCAGACCATGGGCAGCATCCCGCACGATTCAGGAGTAGCTTTTGTACATACCATTGGTTCTGAGTCCATCTGGCTACATGCTAGGAAATGGAGAAGAAATTAATTACCTGATAATTGTGTTATTCTGAGTTGTTTTTCCTTGTCCACTTTGTTTACTCAAACATCCCTTAGTGGAGACAGGAAATGGTCCAGAGGGCATTTTCAGCTAGCAGAGGTGAAAGAAGCCACGAGCAGCTTACTTTCAGGTCCCTTGTCTTCTTGCTGCTGGGATAAGCAGCACACTGGACTGCAGCAAATGACAGACCTCAGGAAGACGCAAAGGCCCAGAAGAGAAACCTCTGCAGCTCTCCTCTCACCCCTTCCCCTTGCTGTTCTATGATTGAGGGGACTCCACCAGTACTTCTGCTCTCTAGCTTGATGAACATTTCTTATGCCTCCAGTCACAAAAGGGAAAAACTTCAGCACAGGTACCAAGTTGCAGATGGACAATGCAGATGGACTCAACTTCCTGCCCACGGCTGCCTATGAACAGTGCCAAGGAATCACACATGAATCTCAATCCCAAAGATGTTACGGGTAAGCCATCACCCTATCCCTAGATCTGAGCATCTATAATATTGCTGGGATTCAGCGCTTATGTTTTGGTTGAGTACAGTTATGGTCACCAGTTTTAATCAAGTTCTTAAGTTATTAAATTGTATTCAAGTTTTTCAATAGTATGTATACAATGGCTTTTGAAGAGAATACTGAATGGCTGAGGTCACTGCAGGGGTCTATCTAGGGTGATATCAGCTTTGAAACCAGAGTCTGTCTCCATCTGCTAGCAGGGGAGCATGTAACCCATTGGTCCTGAGCCCATCTGTCTACACTAAGGAAAACAATTATCAGGTAAGTAATTTCTCCATTAAACTGTCAGAGCCAGATATTCTCACTCTTATCCCATAGACTCACAATAGGGGAAAGCTTTTTGGTACATCTGGACCAGTGCTGATTTAATGCCAGAACATCAACCTGAAATTTGTTTGAATTACATCAAATTTTCCTTTTTCCATACTGCAGCTGGAGTGGAAAATGGAAGCCACTTCTTGCTCTGTCCTGGTACTATTAATTTTTAAATAGAAAATTATCACTGATCCTGGCCTGGAGTGTGGCATAGTCTCTTGTTCTATCTTTGTTGGATTTTGATGTAGCTCCAGTTTTTACTTTTCCACTTGGCTGAATCTGAGTTGGAACATTTGATCAATGTAGTAAGTAACTCCATGGAAATTAATTTTGACAAAGATGTCACTCTGGGTCTACCATCTAAAGCTTCTGGTAGGTTTGAGAGAGCACAATTACTACATCATTTAATTGTGGTAGAATCTGCTCAAAAGATCTGTCATGAAGATCCCACATATTTGTTCTGCCAGGAAAGGATCCACAAACAATATTTCGCAGGAGCCTATTTCAAAACATCAAGCTCTCTATTTGCATATCTACATACCAGCTCTTTATAATGCAATATATGCCCTCAGTTATGGAGAAGCTTAATAAATTTTCTGATAACCTTTATTCAGCTAAGCAGAATGATTTTTTTCTTCATAATTTCTGCAGGAGATGAATGCAGTAAGCATCTTGTAAGATCTGCTTATGGCAGCTTTAATACAGCAGCTAGAGAGAGGATCTGCATTATCCAAAGGGGCTAATAGAATGGCTTGGCTTAGAGCTTCAGGCTTTAAATAAGATATACAGAACAGCTTGCCAAGCCTCCCCGTGTATAGGAGAAAACATTTTGGGAAACAAAGGAGATGGCAGACTTCTATCAAGGAGTGTTGCTCTACATCAGTGTTTCCCCAACGAGTGTGCCTTCAGAATTGATCGGGTATGCCACAGAAGTCACCACTGCCCAATGCTCAGATCCAGGACAGCACCTGGGCTCTGCTCTCCACAACCTGCAGCAACAAGAGATACTAGTGGTGAAACTCTTCTGAGAATGTATATTCTCTGAGGACAAGTAGGATGGTAGTCCTCACACATGGGTGACATAATCAGACGGAACCCCAATGCAGAAAACTTATGTCAAAGGTTCTAGAACTTTGACTAGGCACACTAAGCATGCCCTATACCATGTGTCCACGCAAGGTCCCTCTTCAGTCTTCTTTTCCACAGAGCTGCAAGCCTTGCGGTGTGATTGAGCTCACTTTGGCTGTTTTTAGTCTTGTGGAAAACTTATTTACTTTTCGCGTTTTTCGTGTTTTTTTCCTTCGATCCATCACCAGCTCCTTCTCGATGCCTTCCTATGGTGTCCCTAGTCAGGGTTTTCAGCATTTTGGGTAAGTTTCCTTTTGTAGTTGATTCCTCCCCATAGTGGCAGTGCCTTGGTGCCTGCTGGCCACCAAAACCCAACGCCATTGCTTTCAACTTTGTGGCCCTTTTGTTTTGCCCCATCATGGCCACATTGGGTTTTTGCCAGTGCCTGAGGACCATGTCTATTACTGATCCTCATGAGATGTGTATTCTCTGCCTGGCGACATCACATGATGTCCGGGATTGCCACTTATGTGCCCAAATGACCCCGAAGGGACATCTGCTTCAATTTGACAAGATGGATCAGCTCTTTGGGTCGAGGAAGTCTGAGCCATCGGAATTGGCAATTGCATTGAAGGACCTTGGAGCTACACGGAAGGACACCATGCCTTTGATAGGGTTGTCTGTTCCGTCGCTGCCGGTGTTGACCCTCCCCCCCCCGGCTGAGGGTTCCAGGTTTGTTGTCTTTGACCTTGGCACCAAGGAAAGACTGGACTGAGCATCAAGGGAAGCCTAAGAAGCATTGGCACCAGTCCCCAATGATGTATGGTACCAGGCGTGGGGATGCACTGGTTTTTGCTGTGATGCCCCTGAAGCAACCGTTTGGTGAGGAGAGTCCATCCTCTGTGCCCAGGGTCTATGACAGTCGCTACTGGTCCTGGTGCCAGTTGCCGCTTCCCCTCGAGGATCCGAAGACCATCTGGCCACCCCTTCTTTCTCCGTCTGTTTTGGCATCAGCAACGTTTGAGGAGGAGCTAGAGCACCGAATCCAGCTGGCAGTGGAGCAGGCACTGCAGGACTTCAGACCTCTGGTACCGATGGCACCAGACCCGGTGCCACCCATCCTTGTACACTTCTAGAGCAGCTGAACATGCTCATCGGTGTTACTGACCCAGCTGGCACTGGTTCCCTGTACAGCATCGGTGCTTGGTGGGGCACTGAATCCTCCTCCTACCGACCCAATGATCATTGCTGATTCCTCCTCTGAAGAAGCTCCACCAAGGCCGGCAAAGATGTCAAGGCCTGTAGCCCCCCCTCCCCAATCCAGTTTCACCGGTGCCTGCATCTGGACGAAGGCCAAGCACCTAGGGCCCCATTTCCTGTTGCATACAGTGAGGATGAGGGTCTTTATGACCCCTGGTGGAATGATCTGACAGAATCCTCCTCTGAGGAGGACTTGACATTCACAGGGTTTGTGAGGGTGATAATGAAAGCCATTCCATTTCAACTTTTCACAGAGGAGGGTGCCAAGTACAAAATGCTTGAGATCCTCCAGTTTGTGGAGCCTCTAAGGAGAGTGTGGTAGTCCCAGTACACAAGATCCTTAAGGCATTACTGCTGAAGATATGGAAACACACCCTCACAGGTGCCACCTGTTGACAAACCTCATCTGCCTTCTTAACTCGTCCAGAAGGCTGTCGCGTTCAATAAATATCAGCTGCCTTACCACTCGGTGGTAGTTGAATCCACTCTCAAGAGGGCCAAGAACTCTTGGGAGGAAGGTGTTCCAAGCCACCATGCTTATTACCTGCATTGCTGCCTACCAGCTCTACATGAGCCAGTACTCGCGAAACATCTGGAAGCTAGAGATGTGAATCGGAACCAGAATCGGTTCAGTTCCGGTTCAGATTCAAATCGTGCATTTTTTTTCGTCCAGCCCGATCGGTTTGTTTTTTTTTATCGGCTGCGCCCGATCCGATTAAACAAAAAACCCACCCCAACCCTTTAAAACCTCTCCCTTAGCCTCCGCCACCCTCCCATCCCCCCCCCAAAATGTTTTAAAATTACCTGGTGGTCCAGTGGGCCCCGGGAGTGATCTCCCGCTCTCGGGCCATCGGCTGCTACTAATAAAAATGGCATTAATGGCCCTTTGCCCTTACCATGTGAGAGGGTAACCGTGCCATTGGCCGGCCCCTGTCACATGGTAGGAGCACTGGACGGCCGGCGCCATCTTTAAAAATGCCGAGGGCCATCCAGTGGACCGCCGCTGCCATCTTTAAAAATGGCGCCGGCCGTCCAGTGCTCCTGCCATGTGACAGGGGCCGGCCAATGGCACGGTTACCCTGTCACATGGTAAGGGCAAAGGGCCATCGGCGCCATTTTTATTAGTGGCAGCCCATGGTCCGAGAGCGGGAGATTGCTCCCGGGGCCCACTGGACCACCAGGTAATTTTAAAATGTTTTTTGGGGGGGTCGGGAGGGTGGTGTGGAGGCTAAGGGAGCGGTTTTAAAGGGTCGGGTGGGTTTTTAGGTTGTATCCTAACAGGGGATCTTGTTTCAGAGTCTCCAAACTCAAATTATCCTCACCATGTATGCATCTGTCCTGGGGTGGGGAGCTCATGTAGATGGGCTCCGTACTCAAGGTCTTTGGTCCGCTTAGGAATATTCTTGTCAAATCAACTTCCTGGAGCTTCGGGCAATCAGATACATGCTATGGGCTTTCAGGTAGGCATGTGCTATATCAACAAGCAGGGAGACATAGGATCATATTCTGTGTCGGGAAGTGATCTAGATCTGGTGGTGGGCCCTGTCCCACAGGATGGTGCTCAGGGCCATGTACCTGGCCAGGATGGAGAAGCTGATAGTGGACAGGCTGAGTCAAGCTTTCAGACCCCACGAGTGGTCCCTGAACCAGGGGGAAGTGAATCATATATTCTGCCTCTGGGGGAGCCTCGATGTAGATCTGTTTGTGTCCCTCTGCAACAGGAAGGTGCCTCGATTCTGCTCCTTGTACAGGTCAGATGGCAAACCAGCCTCAGACACCTTGCCAGTCATTGGGGCAAGAGTCTTCTGTATGCCTATCCTCAGATTCCCTTAGTGGCAAAGACTCTCTTGAAGCTTCACAAGGACAGAGGGACTATGATCCTCATAGTAGGGGTGTGCATTCGTTTTCGCTGTATTGGCGATCCGCAACGTATATTGCACTATTCGTAGTATTCGTGGGGAAGCGAAACGTATCGCGATTCTCCACGATTACACGAATCTTCGCCGAATTATACAGCCACCTAAATAAAAATTTAAACAAACCCCCCCACCCTCCTGAATCCCCCCAAGACTTACCAAAACTCCCTGGTGGTCCAGCGGGGGGTCCGGGAACCATCCCCTGCACTCACACCCTCGGTGCCAGTTTCATCATGGCGCCGATAGCCTTTGCCACAGGGGCTACCGGTGCCATTGGTCAGCCCCTGTCACATGGCCATCAGCGCCATCTTGTGCTCCTACCATGTGACAGGGGCTGACCAATGGCACCGGTAGCCCCTGTGACATAGTATGGGCAAAGGCTATCGGCGCCATTTTGAGTACTGGCATCGGATGGCCGGAGTGCAGGAGGTCGCTCCGGGACCCCCGTTGGACCCCCAGGGACTTTTGGCCAGCTTGGGGAGGCCTCCTGACCCCCACAAGACTTGCCAAAAGTCCAGCGGGGGTCCGGGAGCGACCTGCATGCTGGCCGTCCGATGCCAGTAGTCAAAATGGCACCGATCGCCTTTGCCCTCATGTCACAGGTACTGGCGGTTGGCCCCTGTGACATAGTGAGGGCAAAGGCGATTGGCGCCATTTTGAATACTGGCAGCAGATGGCCTTTGCCCTCACTATGTCACAGAGGCCGACCGTTGGCACCTGTGACATAGTGAGGGCAAAGGCGATCAGCGCCATTTTGAGTACTGGCATCGGATAGCCGGCGTAAAGGAGGTCGCTCCCGAACCCCCGCTGGACTTTTGGCAAGTCTTGTGGGGGTCAGGAGGCCCCCCAAAGCTGGCCAAATGTCCCTGGGGGTCCAACGGGGGTCCCGGAGCAACCTCCTGCACTCCAGCTGTCCGATGCCAGTACTCAAAATGGCGCCGATAGCCTTTGCCCATATTATGTGACAGGGGCTGACCAATGGCACCGGTAGCCCCTGTGACAAAGGCTATCAGCGCCATGATGAAACCGGCACCGAGGGTGTGAGTGCAGGGAATGGCTCCCGGACCCCCTGCTGGACCACCAGGGAGTTTTGGTAAGTCTTGGGGGGGTCAGGAGCATGGGGGGTTGTAGTTAATTTGAATTTTAGCTGGGACGTGAATAGAAATCGCCATATTAACGCATCGGGGCGCCATACGGCCGAATGCAACGTATCTGCTCCCCGTCGAATCCGAATCACGAATGCAACATATGGCGTCCCTCTGCACATCCCTACCTCATAGTACTATATTGGCCAAGACAAGTCTGGTTTCCATTCCTGCTGGAGTTGTCCATCCGGAAACTGATCAATCTGGGGCCTTCCCCAGATCTCATCCTGCAAAATGAGGGCAGGTTCTGGCATCCCAACATCCAGGCCCTGTCTCTCACAGCCTGGATGTTGAGAGGTTGATTCTACAGCCTCTTGATCTTTCAGAATATGCCTCTTGGGTCCTAGTGGCTTCTAGAAAGCCTTTCACTAGAAAGTCCTAAGGCCTGACGAGGAGTAGTTTTTCCGTGTGGTGTGAGCAGAAGGCCCTAGTTCTGTTCTCATGCCCCTCACAAAAACTGCCAGTTTACCTGCTACACATATCAGAGGCTGGCTTGAAAACGCACTCAGTTCATCTGAGTGCAATTGTTGCATATTACCATCATGTAGATGGTATATCCATCTCTATACTGTCTATAGTTGAGGATTCAGGTTCTCTCCCCCTCCGTTACCAACAGCACTGGTGATGTTGTACCCATTGGCACCATGGTGAATGTCTGTTGGTCCCCTTTTGTGTTGGGGGGCAGCCTGTAGCTAGGTCTTCACCTATGTATGAGAACTACCATCCTGCTGCTTCTGAGAAAGCAGAGTTGCTTACGTGTAGCAGTTGTTCTCTGAGGACAGCAGCATGTTGCACTGAATGAAACCTGCCTGCTACCTTGTGGAGTTGGTTTTCTCCTTTTTTTTTTTTTTTTTTAATCGTAATTCTGTTACGAGACTGAAGAGAGACCCTATATGGACATGTGGATAGAGCATGCTTGCTATGCTCAGTGTGCCCAGTCAAAGTTCTAATCTTTGACATAAGTTGTCTGTATCAGGGCTCCATCTGATGATTTCACCCATGTTTGAGGATTAATATCCTTCTATCTTTGGCGAACACCTGTAACAGGTAAGCAACTCTGCTTAATCCTGCATGCCTTTTCTTCCTAACTACAGCATGAGCCCTAGCCTATGGTAATTAATGAGCAGCTGGCAGGGCCTGCTTTGTGTGGCACACACATTGCACCCAGCACTGCCTCCTGCGCTTCATCCTTTGAGTCCTTCCACTCTCTTCCCAGGCACAGTTAGATGGGGAAAGCATACACTGAGTACTGGATGTCACTCATTGTAAGTACTGGGTGCAACAGCATTGGTGGAGCTGGGGCAGCCACAGTCACTAACCCAGCCAGCTCCACTTCTCTCACTGAATTCTTTCTTCTTTTGTGCATGTGTCCCATTCTGATGAGTTCATGTGTATCTCTACCCCCTCTCTCCCTTTGTTTTAAAAATTGGGGGAGAGTGTGGTGGGGCTTTCACTGCTTTCCTAGCTCTCCTTTTGACAGTGTGATTCCTCTCAATGTCCAATTTCTATCTGATAGAGCCTGCTATGCCATCCACCAGGGTAATGCATTTAGCATGCAAATATCCAAGCAAAAGATACTGTATTGGAGGTGAAATTATTAGTGCAAAGGAAAATTGGGATCTGGTGGTACTTGTATTTGATGATCTTAAGATAGTCAAATAGGTGCATAAAGTAAACACAAAAGCCAGAAAGATGCCTGGCTGTATAAGGAGAGGAATGGTCACTGGAATAAGGGAAATAATACTGCCTTTGTATATGGTCCTGGTGTCACCTCACTTGGACTACTGTGTACAATGCTGGAGACTGCACTTGCAAAAGGATATAAAGAGGATGGAGTCTGGCCATGGCCTGGCTACTAAAATGGTTAGTGGTCTTCATTTTAAAGCATATGCGGATAGACTTCAAGAATGGTATACATAGTACTGGAACCCTTTTATAAGTTATTGAGTACAATGTGGGCTGGAAAGGTTCTTGACACAGCAATCAACTATCCCTCACTTGCTCCAGCCATTTCATTAAGCAGCAGGCTTAAGTGCTATCATTTTTAGCACCCAAGGAACCTCTTCAATCATGGATCCCAGGCTCTACCCTAATGAGAAAAACCTTCAACCCAACAGCTACAAGGTATTTTCCTAGCTAGCAGACTACTTCATCACCTCAGTCACAAAATCAGGCCATCAAGTATAAATAGTAAGGTCCAGACAAAAAACTGAACTGGAAACCACTAAAAGCCAGACTCATAGGCCGTGCAATCATGCAAAAACAGAAATATCACCATTCCTCATAAAACAAAATCAAGAAATAGAAATCAATCATAACAGTGAGGAAACCTTTCTAACAAACAGATGACAAATAGAACACCTAATAGTTAAAATTAATATGGATTTAAAAAAAAAAGCTTTAAACATTTCCTGAAAATCAAATATTTCAAAACAGCAAACATATCAAAAATCCAATAATTTAAACTAATAAAAATAAAAAATTCCCCTCCCTACCACACTTGGAAACTTAATTTACAGTCACCCTGAGACTGTAGAGGATTAGTAGGGGGAAGGAGAGGAGGGTAAACACGAACTTCCTCCTTTCTTATATACACACACTCATGCAACCTTCTCACCTTTCTTCTCACACCCCTCTTCTACTTCCTCCTTTTTTCCTTCCTTCTCACTCATCATGGGTCATTCAACCTCCTCCCCTTTGCCATTCAACCCCCATACCCTTTTCCCTTCCTTCTGTCACTCACCCTCCCACTCAGTCCCCTTATCCTTGCTTCATTACACTTCCCTCTCAATCACTCAACCCTCATTCCCACTCACCCCTCATTCCCACTCACCCCTCAGTCACTCCCTCCCATCTCAGTTACTTACTATTACTCTTGATATTCTGTATGGCTCCGGGTTGAGATTGCACCTTGAATACGATGTGCAATTCTGGTTGCCGCATCTCAAAAAAATATAGCTACAGAGAAGGGCGACCAAAATGATGTTGGGCATGGAACAGCTCCCCTATGAAGAAAGGCTAAAGAAGTTAAGGCTTTTCAGCTTGGAGAAGAGATGGCTGAGGGGGGAGTGGATATGCTAGAGGTCTACAACATCATGAAAGATTTGAACAGGTTAATGTAAATTGGTTATTTACTCTCTCAGATAATTGAAGGACTAAGGGGCACTCCATGAAGTTAGCAAGTAGCTCATTTAAAACAATTGGAGAAAATTCTTTTTCATTCAACACATGGTTAAGCTCTGGAATTCATTGCCAGAGGATATGGTTATGGCAGTTAGTGTAACTGGGTTTGAAAAGGTGTTGTTAAGTTCCTACAAGAGACATCCATAAACTGCTATTAATCAATAAGAAATAGCTTGGGATCTGTTTAATGTTTAGATAATTGGCAGATACTTGTGACTTGGATTGGCCACTGTTGATACAGGATGCTGTGCTTGATGGACCCTTGGTCTGACTCAATATGGCATATCTTATGTTCTCATTTACTTCCCTCTGTCATGCACCCTCCCACTCAATCCCATTCTTTCTGTTACTCACCCTCTTTTGTTTCTCATCTCACCCCCTTCCCACTCAGGAACTAGCCCTCTCTAATACCCACCCACTCACTTATTCCCTTCCCTCACATTCACCACCTCCTGTTGTCACTCATCCTCTCCTTCCCACTCATTCATGTCCTTCCATTTCACACACTCAGCATCCTCAACACTTTCCGTTCCTTCCCCTTACTCCTCACAGCAGCACCGGGCCTCTCCTTACTGATGAGGGATGGAAACCCCACCAGCGAGCCCATAACGGAACCTCTCCTCGCTGGTGGGGGGGGGGGGGGGGGGAACCTGCCACGCGCTCATGCACTGGGTCTCTCCTTTCCCCTGTATAAGTGTCGCCATTGGCTCTTAATTTTCTGTAAAAGCCAATGGCGACACTTATACGGTGGAAAGGCAGGCAGTAGGTGAGCGGTTGTGCTGTATTTCATCCTGAAGATGCGACGGGCTTGCTGTACGTATGAAACACTGCTCGATGTTGCAGATCCTTCAGCTACTACTCGGAGATTCCAAGGATCCGCCCAAAAAGTGCTTTAGTATAAAGATGGGTATTCTCAACAGCAGAAATTGAGATCACATTGCCATAAACTAAAGAAAATAGCTTTGACTTTCCCAGTCAAAATCAACTTTTTGACTCCTTGTAGAGTCTTATGTTAGAGCCCCCTGTTTCAGAGCAGAAGAAAATGCAAGTTGGGGGAAAAACTTAATCTAGTTGTGATGGATTAGCAATCAATTCTTATAAGTTTGTAGGTCCTTCATATCAGCAAGGGGGGGGGGGGGGGTAGACTACAATTCCTCTAGATTTATCCCCCGAAGAAGAATCTCCTTCAGCTCCAAATTCAGAACCTCTTGGAGGAAGAAAGCTTATCTGTACTCAAAACAAGAACCATGGAGAATTCCCTAGTTCAAGAAAGAGGAAGTGGATTCTATTTCAAATAATTTGAAAGAAAATGAGAGGTTTTTATTTTATCTTGAAACTCAAGGCTTTAAACAAATGTCCACACGAGGAAGATTTGAAAATGCAAATGATAATATTGCCATGATTTTACCACTGTTAAACAAGAAAGCGTAGTTCTGCTCTCTAGACCTAAAGAATACATACATCATTATAATGCTACTGCTGGACTGCAGGCAATTCTTCAGATTCGTAGTGGGATCTGCTTACTTTTAATATACTTTGGCCTATCATCTGTCTTGTGTCTTCCCAAAGTGTCTAATAATAGTTGTGGAACACATCTGACATGGGATTCACCTTGTTCCATACCTAGAAGATTATTCTATGAAAAAGCAATTCATATGCCTCAAAACTGGAGCCCTTGAAACTAGTAGCGAAACTCCTAGAACATCTAGGATTTGTCATAAACTCTCCAAAATCCAGTCTGAACCCAACACTGTAGTTTATGTTCATTGGAGGCTTGTTCTATTCTCAAGAAGCAATATTTTTTCTTCCCATTTGAAAAAAAATAACAAATCTTACTCCTCAGTGAGATATGACAGCTGAGTGCATCAGAATATATAGTCCTGACTTTAAAAAAAATTAGGGCTATGAAGTCTATACTAGTATATTGTGTGTCAAAAATATGTGCATCATCCTTCCAAGAGGCATTTTGCCAAGAGGGAATTATTTTACTAGGTGATTTTAATATATACATTGAGCTCAGAAATGTTGGTGACCAGAAGGTTTTTAGATATTATTGAGGGCTTGAGCATTTAGCAATATTCATACTGTTGGACAGGCCTGGATTTGTCAAAAGGGAAACTAGGCCTGTGCCTAGGGTAGCAAAAATCCAGGGAGCAGTAGGCTGGCTGAAGATTTCCTGCCTTTCAGCTATGCTGAATCTCACTCACCAGCGAACAGCCCTAAATAGTCCTGATCCAGTCCGTCCCCTCCAGGCAGCATGGGGGGGGGGGGGGGGGGGGAACAGGAGAGCCTGCAGCAGACAAAGCAAAGGGCGATCACTTTGGGGAGGTTAGAAGCCTTCCCAGACTTATGTATATCCTAATCATTTAATTATTTCTTTACCATCCCTGATCTTCTCCTTGAACCATATTTTATCTTTTTTATTTTTATCCTCATTTGATTATTTTTATTATTTTACTTCATTTTAGTTTACATTTATGTTATCTAGTGTCCTTATTTTATGTTATTGTACATGTTTTAGTTGTAACCTGCCCTGAACTTTGGAGGGTGTGGGAAATAAGCCCGTTAAAATAAACAAATAAATAAATAGATTGGAGAGTGGGAACAGAGGCTGGGAGATGAGGGGGATTGGTTGAGGGGTGTATGAGGTAGGGAGCAGTGTTTGTATGTAAGAGAGAAGGGATTGGTGCCAGGTGTGTGTGTCTGTATGTGTATACCATATTGGATAGGATATTAGAGAAGGAATGCAAGGAAGAACAGGGCTGGAGCATGGTAGGGACACCTCCCTCCTCTCTTCCCCACCTACTTCATTTCAAATCTTCACTCCCTTGATCTTGAATTCTCTCTCCCAGATCCTAGAACCTCCCTTCCTTCCTTCTCCCCAGAACCCACTCCTCAACTCTTCCTATTCCCCTTTCTCTCCCACCTCTTCCCCATTCTCCCCATCCCTAGTTCTCTTTCCTTCTCACACTCCTCCCCCTTTCTCCTCTCCTTGAGATCTCCCGGTATTGAAATGTGAGATTATGTTTCTTTATTCAATAAAAATAAAATATGAGGATTACTACCTTTAACTGATTAGCCTTGATGCTTGTGATGAACTGCACCATCACGCTCTGCTTCGACGGTGGAGAAAGGGGAATTGCATTCAGATGATAGCCAACATTGGGCCCCAACTTTTACGGTCTGGGGTACTGATATGGAAACATTAAGGATAAAGCATAGGACAGTTTCTACAGTCAAATCCCAAAACAAAGTGCATTCAAACAACATTGTCTGAATTATCAAGAAAGCTGCTCACCCTGTAAAAATGTTGCTAGCAGTACTTTTGTTATGGGTTTGACAATTGCTTAGTACTGATTGTAAATATTACTATCCTTAACAGAAACATGGGATAACTTGCATGGAGCAGCAGGTAGTACCATAAGAAACTTTCTGGGCAGACTGGATGGACCATTTGCTCTTTTTCTGCCATCATTACTATCTTAATTATAAAACTACTTTATTTTTATAATGTAATATAAAAGATGGAAATGTTTGCCAAATTTGCTTTAGAATTTTGTAATTTATGCCACAGGATCTACCCTTGAGCTACCACAAGAAACTAGGGGACTGTGCCTTAGACCTATTTCCTGTTGTCCAATCTCGGGTGGGGGAATGAGAGCACCAACAGTGCCTAGGGGGATGCCAAAATCCTAAATCTGTCACTGAAGATAAGTGGTTTTGTCTGCAAATTTAAAAAGATGAAAAACTATCACAGACACATGGCATGATTACTTAAGACTTTAGTCACTCTGTTAAATGAGTGCAATCGGTGTCATCTTATATATAAGGATATGCTAGTTGTAGCAGATGATATTCTTTGCCAGAGTTGTCTCAGTAACTGACATCAGGTGAATGTCCAGTGTATGATATTGATCATATTCACCCTATGTGCTACTTGTAAGGCGATAGTGAAACAACAGATGAGGCATTTGGAGCAAATAGGCAGGGTGGAAAGGCTTCACAGCCCTAGACTGGATTCTCCAAAGCAGAGGGGGGGGGGGGGGATAGACCTCCAGGACCCAAGGTGTAGGATGTAAGTTGCTCTGTGCATGCTAAATCAGTAGAAGTATCTAGTAGATGAAGGTACCAAAGATTTAGACTGCTCACTCAGGATGAGTATTCCAACAAGTTTAGTGGGTTACTTTTTCAATGCTGAGAAGCTGACACCAAATGCATTTTTTCACTGTTACAGTCATGTCCCAGTATCAGATTCAGATGTGATTAAGTCCATGTAAGTGTCCCTCAGTGGTGCAGTTGTAACACCCATTAAAGCAACAGAATTGCAATACTTACAATGTAATGAGGAGGAACTGTGGGTTAATGTGGAAAGAGGCCATGGAACATTTTGTTTATATTGGTGTAGTATAAAGACCTCCAATACAGATAGAAAAAATGGATAGAGATTTAATGGAGGATATTCACAAAATTACTATGAAAGGGAAGGTGCTATTGCTAGGGGCTTTCAATCTGCCAGATGTTGATTGGGACATCAGGGCTGCAGTGTCTTCTAGAAGCAGGGAAATCCTGGATTATCTGTAGGAAGAACTGTTCTATCAACAGGTAAGAGAACCCACAAAGGGGGGGGGGGGGGGGGCAGGTGCGGGATACTGGAGCTGGTGCTTACCAACGGGAACAGTTTCTCTCATTTTATAATGCATGATCATCTTGGATCCCGTGATCACCAGATGGTGTGGATCAATAGTAGAGTGCAGGAGATGAAGGTTCATTTCAAGGTGAGGAGCATATGACTGCTGCAACCTCACAGGGGTGCTGTAACAATTAGTTTATTCCCAGGTTCTAAGAGTAGGGCCAAATGCTAGTGGAGATCCCAAAGTGGTCTCTAAAGTTGTAAGAGTATCACAAAAATGTCCCTTACTAATTGCATTGGTGCACTTCACAGACATTGGGTAATAATATGAAAGAGGAATGTGATGTAGCTCAGACACACCCGAATGGGAGTGTGTTTCTATAAAGCTATTTAGCCTAGCTTGGCTCCTGTTCTTCTCTTCCACTTCCTGTCCGAGCAGTGTGCCAAGGCTCAATGGAGGAGCACTAGCATACCCTCACGTTAGCAGTTTTTGTAATGTCTTAAGGCAATGGTATTCACTCCCAATCCTTGAGGATTAGCAACCGGTCAGGTTTTTAGAATATTCATAATGAATATGCATGAGGTAGATTTGCATACATTGGAGGCAGGTGCATGTCGGCAACCTTCAAGGGCTAACAGCCCTTGAAGGCTGCCGACAGGTCTGGTTTTAGAATATCCCCAATGAATAGGCATGAAATATATTTACATGCACCTGCCTCCAATGTATGCAAATCTACCTCATGCATATTCATTATGAATATTCTAAAAACCTGACCGGTTG
The DNA here is from genome assembly GCF_901001135.1 of Rhinatrema bivittatum. Taxonomy (NCBI): domain Eukaryota; kingdom Metazoa; phylum Chordata; class Amphibia; order Gymnophiona; family Rhinatrematidae; genus Rhinatrema; species Rhinatrema bivittatum. Next base: position 114,133,407 of record NC_042618.1, on the reverse strand, counting down.
CTAATCCTCAAGGATTGGGAGTGAATACCATTGCCTTAAGACATTACAAAAACTGCTAACGTGAGGGTACGCTAGTGCTCCTCCATTGAGCCTTGGCACACTATCCTAAAGTGTATTGAGATTCAGAGGACCACAGGCAAAGAGTGGTGAAAAACGAGTTAGCCCCATCCTCCTAGATTTCACTGAAGAACAGTGTTAAGTGTCTTCAAAGTGAATCTTATATGCTGCAGTCGGAGAAAAGGCTTCCAGACTGTTAGATCTGCTACTCTATTATTTTTGTGTATTAATCTTTTTTTTTTTCTGTGCATTAAAATGGATTAACATGGAGCACACATACTACTTTCTCCCTAGCTGGACTATAGTCTCCACTTCAGAAACAAATGGATAAAATAGTGTGGTTGCCATATTAGCCCATTTAAAGCTCATTCTGTTTTGACCTGATGAAATATGGTTCCCACAACCCAGTGACGAAACATAATTAGTCCAATAGAAAGGTATTACATATATATATATATATATCTCCCACTGGGTTGTGGGAGCCATATTTCATCATGGCAAAACAGAATGAGCTTTAAATGGGCTAATATGGCAACCACACTATTTTATCCATTTGTTTCTGAAGTGGAAACTATAGTCCAGTTAGGAAGAAAGTAGTATGTGTGCTCCATGTTAATCCATTTTAATGCACAGAAAAAAAAAAAAGATTAATACACAAAAATAATAGAGTAGCAGATCTAACAATCTGGAAGCCTTTTTTCCGACTGCAGCATATAAGATTCACTTTGAAGACACTTAACACTGTTCTTCAGTGAAATCTAGGAGGATGGGGCTAACTCGTTTTTCACCACTCTTTGCCTGTGGTCCTCTGAATGTCAATACACTTTAGGATATATATGTGTGTGTGTGTATACTTTTTTTTTTTACTTTTACTTACATAGAAAAAAAGAATGAAAAGGAAAGCTTCATCTTACGAGAAATCAGATTCACTAATCATTATGCTCTCTTCGTTTTATTTATTGATTTAGCTTTAGAATTCTCTAGGAGTTTCCTCTAGCTACGAGAAATCAACTATCAGCGGTCTCACCGTATTTACAGCTTTGCTTTGCTTTTTGGTCCATACAGCGTATCATACTTCACTCTGAACCTGTTGGTGATGTCACCGTATTGCTTGCGAGGGAGTTTCTTCCGGGTTTGGCACTGCAGGGGCAGGAGTGCTGCGGTTAAGGTATTTAAACTTGCCTGTGGCGTTGTTTGATTGCTCTTATGAAAATTTCTGCTGTAGGGACTGGGGGCTTGAAGTGTGATTAAATTTCTTTTGAGTTATCTGTGTGCTGCTTTCTTTCAGGAGTGCTTAGCTACTGTGATACACTCACACAGCGCTCAGCATCGGCTTTTGTTTGGTTGGTTGGGATGCCCCTTTTATTTAAATAATTATTTTGGCTTTGCACTGCCTGTTTTTGGGGTTTTTTTCCGGGTTCGTCCAATTTTGGAGGGTAGGGTAGTTGTAGATAAAGAAGAAGAGATTGGTGGCATAATGTAGTGCTGAAGGGAGGATAGGATGGGTAGAGGGGAAGAATTGGGGGTAAGAGGGTAGAATCTGTAGAGAAGGTTGAGATCATGAATGATTTTTCAGTATGGGAGGAGTGATCAGTGAAATACCCAGTGCTGCCTAGTTGCAGGACTAGAAAGATTTGTAAGACTGTACTGAAGATACATATATTGTAAGGTTTTTTGTTTGCGTTTTTTTTTTTTAAGAAGTAGAAGATATAAATAGCGTCGTGTATTCAAACAAACTGGTTCTTTGGAGAAGGTTATGAAGAGTCGCGGGCCTCTGTGCCAATGAGCTAGCTCACCTGGGAAGAGCAGGATGGTTTGTGTCTTCAATTGCCGGAGCAATGACCGATAATACCATATTAAATTACGGCAGATAAAGATCAAAGTAGCCCATCCAATTTGCTTAGGAAAGTGCTCAGGGTTATAACTGGCACTCAGTATAGGTCCCCCATATACAGAAAAGTTACCATGTCACCCCAGGTTTCATTCTATTCTCGTGCCGTTAGGGATCTTCTATTTTTCCTTTCCTTACTGTTAGTTTTATAACTTTGCACAGCATAAATGTATTTTAGAATTTAATTTAAGGTACTCTTCTATGAATTCTTTGTAGTGTCTGTTAGAGATTGTGAGGGACAGGTTTAATGGACCCTATGCTTCAGAAGATTGTTTTACCGCTTTATTACTGTAATTGCTTCAAAATTGTTGCAGTAATGACACTTTAAGTATGTAAACTTACATTATCATTTGATTTAGTTTTAAGATTATTTAGTACGCTTAGTATTACAGTTCTTCCCAGGTGTGAGACAAGAGGCTTGGGGCAGATAATTAGATCTAAATTAGAGCAAATGGGTGCAGGGTATGTACCTAACAGGTTTTTGAAGCCATAGAAACATGTTGAGTGCCAGGGAAGATTCTATAAGTAACTGAGAGTGGGTTCTTAAATCAGGAGGAACCTGGGACTGTGGGGGGTCCCACTAGCAGTAACCAGCATTTAGATGCAGGATTTCTGTTATCTAAGTGTATTGTAAACAATGTTTGCCTTCAGAAAAAGTAAAAAATGTTTGTCATTAACATAATTCAGTCTCCTGTTGCTATCAATTAAGGACAATTTTTAAAATGTCTGCACTTGGACAAAGTCCCTGGGTACACTTTACCTGCAGACTTTGCACTGATTTTCAAAGTGAGGGTATACTCAAATGTTCACTTTGAAACTTGTTGTGGGTGCAACATATTAAGGATCTTCATGCCTGCTTTTTCTGCGGGTATTTTTTGAATGGAAAGTTCTTGCAAAGATTTGAACATGCAATCTACACACACTTTACTCCACCAACCAAACACATTCAGGGCCTGTCATCCTTTAGTTTTGGCAGCAAGAATGTCAAGAGTGGAACATAAGACAGAGCTCAAGGGTGGCAAAAATAGATGTAAATTTTTGAGAAATTTTGAAGTAATAGGAAAAACTATTTGAGTTTTGTTTTTTTAAATAAAAATAGAAATTTTGGGGAAAATTGAAATGTACACATTACTTATTTTTGTATAATATTTAAGCGTTACTGTTTTCAAGACAAAATAAGCTATGTGCAGATCAGCACAAGATCTCTTTTAATATAAAAATAGGCATTTATACTTTAAAATTTCATGTCATTTATTTCAAATATCTCCAGTGCTGGTGACCTACAAGCTAGTCCAGATGTACTGAGTTAGTCCAATAAAAAGTAATCTCCTTTATTTCTGTGTATTCAAGAGCACTAACATGGCAACCACAATTCTTTGTTCAGGATTGGAACTGTAATTATCTAATATTTATCTTGCATCTTTATTTTACAAAGGCAAGCATATTCAGAGATTAATAGGCAGGGAATGATATTTTTAAATCATTCTAAGTATTTCAAAAGATGTGTTTTTAAATTTTTCCAAAGTTTCCAATTTTTCCACTTCTGGCCTTGGGGGGAAAAAATAGAAACTTTTTTTTTTTCCAGGCCTTTGCATCTCTAGGCAAGAATGAGGTTGAGGAATTTGTTGGAGGGACAGGGACGAATATGTTTAAGAATAGGTTAGAGTTGGTGTATCTTGAGGGTTTTGAGTGTACAAAAACAAGGACAGAGGAAAAAAATTTGATTTTTGAGATTGGACCATTCCTGAATTTAAGGATTCTATGCTTAGGAGTTCTCTCTGTCCAGGTCAAAGTGATAAGGGAGTGTTTGTACTCAAATGTCTTATAACTTTTTTATTTTCCTTTGGTGTATGTTATTTCTTTTCCCGTGCCAGCAAAATCTCACCAATTGTAAGGGAGGACAGATCGTATTTCCGAACAGATTGTCCCAATGACGGAATTAACAGCATCTTTACCTCACTACCAGCAAGGACAGCTGACAGAGGTATTCCCTGATAACCACTCACCTAACTCAGTAAGTGCTGAGCAGTGAAGATCAGAACTACTAACAACCCTGGTCAGATATTTTATTTTCAGAAAGGATGGATAGGTTGTGCACTGCATATAAAAAGAGCAAAAGTGAGCTTACAACATGCTGTTTTATATATCAGTACACAGAACGTGCTTTTGGATTTGCAAATCTGTGAGGTATTGGTTCTTTGAAATAATGAAATGGTTTTTTTTTTCCAGGCTGAACAATTACAATCTTTTATAGAGGCCCGTAGACCACTTACCTCCTCCTCTGCACCTCCAATACTTTAGTGCTGTTAGTTTAAGCCAGCAGTAATATACTATGTGTTTGCCAATTCTTGACTTAGTTCTTCTTTAGCATGCTCCCCTTGCTTTTCTCTTCCCCCAACTTTAGTTTTCTTTTTCTTTTTCAGTTTTGAAATGGATATTTTCATTTTTCCTTTTTTTTTTTTTTTTCAGATTTCTATTTGTCAACTATCCAAGTATTTCTGGTACAAGCAATTCACTTTGTAAATGTAAAAATCTTATAAATAAATAATTAAGAAAACAAAAACAAAGAAATAATGAAATGGGAGGCTCTGTGTTCCTACATCAATTCTACAAGTAATCAGCCATACTTACAAAAAAATAAATAAAATAATTTGTTATAAATACATTTCTGATAACCATACATCAAAAATTAACTACTCCATGGGCCCATTCACATCTTAGATACAAAAATCTATACGTCATAATACTGACTCACCTAATTACTTTGAACAGTATCAGTTGTATTCCAACAGAGTATTTGATTGTTCCTTCTCGCTCCCTTTGGTCTCAGTTGTATCAGAACTGGCCTCTGTTGGGTTATGGTCCATAAGCCTTTATTTACAACTCACCAGGAGTTTCCCCGATATATATTTGGCCAACAAAGCAACAGCCCTTGGCCAGGGCCATCTTTTTTTAAGAGAAAAAAGAGCTTCTTGGATGATGATTTGAAAAGATCTGTATTCAGGGAGTTTGATGGGCTAAGTTTGATACTTAGCTGGAGAAACTCCGGATTTGAAAATCCTGCCAGTTTGACTGCACCTGAAATAGTTGAATGATTTTTTAGCTGGTTGAAAACTTACCTGGCAATGCCAGGGGCATTCAGGGCAGAGTGGTGGTATCCAGCTAACAGGGTCATTTATCAAAGTGCATTATGACATTAATGCCCGCAATATCGCCGTGTATGTTGGATAAATTTTGCATGCGTTAGCATGAATGCAAATTTATTCAAAGGGGTGGGATTAATGAAAATGAGGGACAGTAACGCACACTATTGCACGCTTTTAATGCCAGAAATAACTACACCTTTTTTGCAGGCATTAAGCTGTGCGATATGCTTGAAACGGCTGTAGCGCAATTTGTGATAAATATTGCAAATTCCTTTTTGGGCATGGGAGAGAATGGAGTAGCGAGAGAGAGCCTCTGGGGTGGCACACAAAGTAGTCAACTATTTATATCACTATAGGAGGGCCAGCTAGTAACTCGAGGTGAGGTTTTGGCAGTGGTGTAGGGTTTTGGGACCAGTTTTACATGCAGAGTGAGATATACGAACAGCACAGTACACCTCAGTGAAGATTTGACGTCATTTGCGGTGAGGAAAGTCAGGCTCTCGTCCCCTAGCTTGATGGACTCTCTACCAGGGTACTATCAAGCTAGGACAAGAGAACTCTGAAGTAATCTCTTCTTAGTCTGACTTCCCTTACTCCAAATGACGTCAAATCTTCACTGAGGTGTACTGTGCTGTTTGGACGTCTCACTGCATGTAAAACTGTCCCCAGAACCCTACACCACCGCCAAAACCTCACCTCGAGTTACTAGCTGGCCCTCCTGCTGGGTATGTGCCTATGCCTCTGAATAGCCTGGTTAATTTAGCCAGATAAGGTTATCCTGCTAACTTTGCCAGCCTCCCCCCCCCAGTTTTTTGTCTAGTGGAGTACAATGAGGAGACATGCCATGTTGTTTAATGTGAGATGAACCATCCCTAAACAGAACCCAGTCAAACCTGAGATATAAAAATCAGAAAGCAATACATTTAGGGAAAGCAGTATTTCTTTTCTCTTTTCTTGCTTGGGGGCTTGGATTACATAGAAATGATCCAAAAAAAAGTGTAATAAAATGAACAAAAGTCCTATATCAAGCATAGATTTTACCTTCATTGTGATTTTTCTAGGCTTATTTTTTTTTTTACACGATCTAAAATGCAAATAAGGAAAAGTCACTTGTCTGGTATTTATTCTCATAATTTTGTGTTATTATTTAACTAATCTTTACAGCCCCCAGGTAAGTAACCTTCAACATGATAGCCTTTCGCCAAGGGTGCCTTGTGTTTTTTTTTTTTTTTTTTTTAAGGCAGAATTGAATCTGGACATTATTTTATTTCCTATGTGTGTCTTGCTAAGTTGCATGAAAACATAACATAATAAAGCTGCTTAGATGACTGAAACTTGTTCAGCCTGAAGCAGTATGGAAATCAAACCCTTGTCCTTCAGTTATGCTAGAAGTGAGAGAGATCTAAAATTTACCTCATTCCACTTGTGGACAGTCCTTCCCAAGTGCAGCACATCCCAGTACTTTCTTCAGCATTCCTTGTGGGGTTCGTCCCCGTCCCCCCCCCCACACACACACACACACTGTTCCCTCAGATGCAAAAATATTTGGGAACTAAGGATTATTTAAAAAAAAAATAAATTCCTTGTCTGTTTGTGGTTATATACTTTGACTACTAAAGCAGTCTGCCCAGAACAATCTAATTTATTAGCTACCCAGATATATAATATAACAGTGTGTAATCTTGCTGCTAAGTCAAGTCTCTGGCCAGCAAAGCTTTTAACCTTTTATAACTGTGAAAGTGTAGAGCTAATAGCAAGCAGGCCCAGTACAGTCAAATGTAGGTAAGGAAGTGTCTTATCGCTGGGTTCAAGAATTATGCACTAGTTTGCTATTAACGAAGTCTTATGCTGTTTGGAGATATGTGTTCCAAGGATCATGCTCTCCGCTGTTAGCCCATGAGAATACAGGATGTAGACAGCACCTGTCTGGAAAATCACAAGAGCTTGGTGGGGCTTGACTTTTACTTTTGCCTAAAGAACGGGGTATGGCCGAGGACAGTGAGGAATCTGTCCCTTTGCTTTTGCTGCAGTCTGGCTGTGTCCCCACCTGGGTAAGGTTAAATCCTGCTGGTGAGGGTTTCTGTATCTAGAGGGGAATGAAATGTTTCTCACATTCTAAAGATCTGTCGCAAAAGTTGTTATGGAAAACTTTCAGAATAAGAAGTCAAACTTTGATGCTCTGAGAGTATTGTTTTTGGTTTGCTGAAACTATTTAAAACATCTTATGATGTTACAGATTATGGAACAAAAGTAGTAAAGGGTTTCTCTCATTTTGTGTCTGAGGAAAGTGCATAGTACAGCTGGATCAAAATAAATTGTATTTGTTCTTCAGGTTTAGGCACTAATACACAGATCTGGTTTACACTTAAGCAGATTTATTTTGTAATTTGCTTAGATGCTTTAGCAAGATTAATTTCAATCCAAGTAATCCCATGTGTTTATGGGTTTTCAACCTCTTTGGTGATTTCCTACAAAATTGTAAGTGCTTTTGTAATCTATTAATGAAATCAAAATAGTAACATTTTTTCCTGAATTCTGTGACTTGGATTTGCAATCTCCTATAAAGTTCAAATTATTTTATGTAATTGGTGTAATATTTGTAGCAATATGATTCATTAATACAAGCCAACAGGAAATATATATATATTTTTTTTACATTTTAAGAAACTTCAAATATTATTTACATAGTCAGATATCAATAAAACCTAAGAATTAACAAATTGTTCTCTAGATATCTGATTCCCATTGCCTCTCCTGTTTTACACATTTAACCACTAGAACAGTTCCAAATATGTCAAAATTCAAACTTCACCAGATGTTGGACTCTGGCTATGAGAAGTATTAGACTAAACTTTATAAGTACCTATAATTTTGTGAACTTTAAATTATTTCAAATTTGTCCTTGGTGCCTTACATTTCTACTGTTACCTGCTTTATAAGAAGCTGTAGACTAAACTAAGTTATATCACTCTAAAAAGATCTGCACCAACTGTTTTCCAATGCCTTAGAATAATGCTTGGAGCCAACAAACTGTCTTTTTGTGTTTGAAGGATTGTAACCTTCTTTCCTCCCTCCATAGTAACATAGTGGTGATGGCAGAAAAGGGCCAAATGGCCCATCCAGTCTTCCCAGTAAGTTTAAGGTAGTAATTGTCACTCTGTGCAGGTTACTTCCATATTTCTCTTAAATTTAGTAACTTTTTTTTTACTGGGTGATGAGTTTTCTGGAAAATTCATAGTGTTGCTTGATGTGCTTTGCTTATGGACTTGGCCGTCGAAGTAGCCTGTGCTTTTTTCCCTTATGTTTGTGTTTTGATATCCCAGACCATAGAAGTTGGGGCCCTCTGAAACCAATTCTTCTTTTTCCCCCTGCCATCTGAGCGGGGATCATTTGTTAAGGGTTGAAACTGCTGCACCAACAAGTTACCCTCTGCATGCTATCCATTTCCATCCTCTAGTCCTGCCATCTAAGCAGGGAACAATGCTCAGTTGCATTGAAAGCATTAACGCTTATTGGTTAAGGATAGTAATCCCGTGCCTTCTGCTAAGAGTAGTAACTGCCACACCAGCAAGTTACCCCGCTGCATGCTTTTCTCGTTTCCATCCTCTAGTGTTTAGAGATCCACAGTGATTATCCCATGCCCCTTTTGAATTCTTTGACTGTTTTTTTCATCTTCACCTTCTCCGGAGAAAGGGCATTCCAGGCATCCACCACCCATTCCATGAAGAAATATTTCCTGACATTGGCTTTGTCGTCCCCCCTCACCAAGGGCCTGTACAAGGGCATTATCACCTCCTCGTTCTTACTGGTTATTCCTCTCTTAGTCACAGATCTGAAAAATATTTTCTGTGTTGAAAAATATTTTGTCTGTGTTACCCTAAATTGCTGCAGATGTATTGTACTATCAAAAAGTGTCCTACATATAAAGCAAGACACTGGAGCACTATACCACCTTTGGTTGATAAAGTATTTAAAAATTAAGCAATATAAATTTCTGAAAATAATCTACCTTGCCAGTTTTGTGTTTCATGGATCTTGAGCACTTGAAAAATTTAGCCAGGAGAGGGAAATGAGACATTTGTGCTAAATAAGTGCCTTATATCATCAAGAGAACCTGTTGCTCAGGCCCATGGTAGACATCTACATTTTAGAGCCAGTGTGGCAAATTCAGAATCTGAGATCTCTGTTGTAAAAGCAGAAAGAGCGGAACCCCTGTAAACTTGTGTGGCTTGCTTGCAAGAATCCAAGTGCAAAACTGGAATCTCCCCTCCCAACTCACCTAGCCCAGCCATCCCAGCAACTATCCTCAGCCAAGAGCCAATTGGCAGGACTCCTTCCGGATTCCTGTAATCTTGGGTTTACATCCAACTACTAGGTGTCGGCATTGCAGGCTGACTGGGGATTCCTTACTCCCAAGAGCTGTAAACACTGCCCCTGCAGCATCTTTAGCACTCGCCGACCACAGGGAGCAGAAGAATTGGACCCAGGCCAACCCTTTCATTATAATTTTAATTTAGTTTTTAGAAAAGTAGCACAATTGCTGTGGTACTCCATTTGGATATGAGGAAATAAAGATCAGTAAAGAAGCTGTAGGTGATGCCGCCTTCTTGAATGAATCTTAATTCGAGTCAGAGGAAAGCTAGCCAGAAGTGGATCACCTACAACTTTTTTTTTTTTTTTTTTTAACCCTTATTGCTATGCATTTAAAGCTTATCCCCATGTACTCTCATACTGAGTTTGAACAGTACACTTCTAGCAATATTTTAAATACTGCTTAGGACTTCTGAATACACGCAACAGTAAACTTTAGGACAGGCAAAACCAGTTTTGTTTATCTAGGTTGTAAGAGCAGGCTGTACACACATAAAGAACAGATTGCTTATGCTGAATATTGGTTACTTATAATGCTGAGACTTTGCCACCAGCTGGTGTGTTTGAGGGAGAAGGGTGGGGGGCATCTGTGGGGATGCACATAAAATTACTTTATCCTGACTGAATTTCTCCCTTGCTGGATTTTCTATTTTAAATTGTGTTGACACTTCTCTATAACAGAGAAGTTTCTTTATTTCTGTGTTTAAGCAAATGTTTGGCAGCTATCTGGGATTTGCATGCTTGTTATCTCTGTGGTTGTGATTGGCTGAAGGTTGGGTGTTCTGAATGTATAAGATCCCTGAGGTGCCATTTACGCCTGCATTTTCTGTTGTGGCCCATCCTTAATCCCTTTTATATAATGCACATTTTGTAAAAGAAATATGATCCACAGGCGTAAGATGGGAGAAAATCCTCTCGGTACTGATGAGGTCACTGAGCTAGTGAAAGTGCTGAGAACTTTACAAACACATTTTAAACTACAGTGTACTCAAAGTGATTGAAACAAGAATTGTTTGGTGAAAAATCTAGCAATAAGGGACATCAATCCCTTTTTATTGGACTAACTTCAGACATCTGTGTGTGGCTTTTGAAGGCCATGCTTCCTTTGTCAAGTCAGCAGACTAACATGGCAACCACAATACACTGTACAAAATTTAGTAAGAGCATGATAGCAGATAAAGAATAATTGGCCCATCCAGTCTCCCTAGTTCTTACAGTTCATTGCCAAAGATATATCTGTGCTGCCAGCTGTAGAAGCTTGACCACTTGTATAAGAGAAAAATAAAATAGATAGAACTCATGAAAACAAATGGCATGGTAATGTGGCGCTTCTGGTTGCTTGATTTTTATTTTTAAGTTTTCAGCTTGTTGCTATCTCTGCTTAGTCCATCGTAAAGTAAGTTATAAACTGGGGCTGGCTCAGTGGCAGTGCACATGCAGGAGAATTTCACTTGCTTTCCGAATCTAGCTTCTGCTCATTTGGCTGCCTAGGGATGCCTTGGAGCAGCATCCCCAGTCCCCTGGGGATAGGAAGTCCCAAACATCGCACACTAGCATGTCGGCACCTAGTAGCCTGACTCGGGGTGCATGCCTACTGGCTTTAGAAGAAGCTGTGGTGACACTGGGCCCTGGCCAAGGACTTACATTGCAATAGCTAGGCTAGGTTGGAATGGGTAGAGGGTTAAAAAAATATGGAAAAATTACCAGCTAATTCCAGATAAAGGCTTATCGTGCTGTATTCCAGTAGAACTGGAAGCCAAGACGAGTAGGCAAAAACTGTTAGATCCGCTTGACACCCCCCCCCCCAAAAGAATCCAAGAATCAATTGCACAAATTCAGAAGAGTTATGTAGTTGACTTATGTTGAAAGAAGACCAGAGGTCCAGAGAACCCTACTCTGATTGTCCAGCAACATCAACATGGTAATCCATGCGATTTTATATATAGCTAATTTTATGGCAGTGAAAACTTTTGCCTGAGCGATACAATGGCCTCCATACATTCTGTCTGGATTGTTATTAAAGTACTACTGCAAAAAAATTATAAGCACATAATCTGACCCTATTTACAATTTCTTCCCAATTCCCCATCCTCGGACAGTCCAAACAAGGGTCTGATGGACCCACTCTCATTTAACTTTCCTGTATAATTGGTTTATTACTTCCCCTAAAGTTCTGGGTTTGTCCACATTGCAATTATATCATTCATTATTACTGTCAGACTTTTTCAAGCTTTAAATTTACAAAAGTTAAATTTAATGTCCTTATTTTTCATTGTATGAAGTGATGGAAGACTGTTTCTGTACATTTGTGTTCTACCGGTTGCAGCTCTTGGTGAAAAGTACAGTTCTAATTGGAAGGAAAAAGAACTCTTAGCAAGATACAGTACTCCTCCATTTCAGAAGAGTTCCCTTAAGTACTTTGCAGGGGCTTTTTACTGCTGGGGTAATAAATCAGGTAAACTGTAATTTTTTGAAAGAAAGAGGTGAAATCTAGGTATGGCCAAACTAACAATTTGTATTTTAGCTATCATTGCAAATGAGAATTTAAATGACACAATACTGATGATCAGAAACTAAATGCAGAAACATTCTTTGTTATCAACATTTTAACAACTTTTTTTTTTGCCTGAGATCAACCCCAGTTAGAGAGGCAGTGTCACACTCTGGAATAGGAAGATGGTGTTGACCTGTATGAAGATCCTCAGGCTGACTTGTGCAATTTTGGTGAATAACTATGGAGGTCTTCTGATCACCAGTAATGTATGCTTATAGTCCTCCACCTGTTATCAGCATCATAGGTAAAAGTAGAAATGTTTCTATTAATGGGAGATAGTCAAATTAGGTTTTACGAGGGCTTTTTTGGATTAGGAAATATTTTGGTTTGGTATCAGAAAAAAAGTATTTTCGACATCATTATGCTGTTGCATTTCACCTGTGGGCGCACAGGACAGTGTGGTTTTTTTTTTTTCTATGATCATATAAAATGATTCCATATGTATCTGATCAGTACATCTTCTGCACATGCACTTTTTCTCATCTACTTAAGTAAATATTTGAGTATACCATGTATTATACAAGAATCCCTAGTGAGCAAGCAGTAAACAACATAGAATAACATGTTCCCTGTCATCACAGCATGCAGAAGAAATAGCCGATGAAAAGAGAGAAGCAAGTTTCTTTTGTGGATTTGTTTTGTTTTTCCAGAGTGAAAGTAGTGAGCGAAGGCGCAATGAGAGCTCTGAGCCAGAGAGCAATGGGCAGCCGCAGGGCCACGGACAGCAGGTGGTTGAACAGGATGAGGAAGAAGATGAAGAGCTGACTCTAAAATACGGAGCCAAGCATGTCATCATGCTCTTTGTACCTGTCACTCTCTGCATGGTGGTGGTTGTGGCTACTATCAAGTCGGTCAGCTTTTACACACGCAAAGATGGGCAGCTGTATGTATGACTTTGCTATTCCCTTTAGGTTGCTGGATTGGGATATCATGCAAGCCACACACAAGCACAAATTGTGGTAAACACACAAATCCTAGTTTTGAAAATGGTTGTCAGATCTGAAAAATGTTCTTCTTGACATACAGAGTTCTTAGTTGGAGCAAAATATATTTTTAGGCCCACACAGCTGACATAAGTGATGTGAACCAAAGATAATCCAGACTAATTGTAATCTGACATTAGAAGTATGGGTATTATGACAATATGACAAAGCACTTTATAACTAATGGGGTGAATCTTCAAACATTTCCATGTGTAAAATTAGCATATGCATGTGTAAGTAGCTTGTACTCTCATACACGCTGTTTTAGAAACATCAAAAGTGTGCACGTATATTCGGTCCCTCGCACGCATTTATGCACAAAAAAAAGACAGCCGAGGACATTCCGGGCTGGCCCAAGAAGTACACACGCAAGTTGCTATTTTATGAGAGACTTACCTGTGTACGTTTGGCAAGTTATTTGCCTAATTTTACACCTAATTTTGCACAGTTGATATCAGACTCGTTTATTGTTTACTATTAGTTGGATAGGAGGTTTGGGTAAACTGGGTGGAGTGCAGAGTGAAGAACTAGGTCTCAATGACCTGGAGAAGGACTTGGGTGACCTAGTTGAGGTCTCAGCAAACTGATTTCAATTATGCATGCATGTTTGAAAATATACCGACTTCTGTGCATAAACAGGCTTTTACTCGAGCAAGTCAATTTTATTTTGTTCTTAAAATGTACACGTGCATGTTTTTAAAATAGGGAAAGAATGTGCTTTCAATACATTGCAGATATTTGTGCATAAGGAAACATATGCATGTTTGTTACGGGGTAGAAGTGTGTATTTTATAATCTGCGCCTATCTGATATACACAGGTTATTAAATACTGTAATAAATCTCCGTGCGGCCATATGTGTGCATATATGGGGCTGCGCAGAGTTGTTTGAAATTTACTCTCAATATTTCTAATATCCAGATAGTCATAGCAGAGGCCCCATGGGAATTAAGACACTTGAGGAAATCAGAATATCTGTAAACATTTACAAAGTCAAACAATACAAACATTTTTATGTAAAGATCCTAGAAGATTGGATAGTTGCAGGTAAAGGTTCTCTTTTTTTTTTTTTTTTTTTTTAAAGTAGATTGGTAGATAGGTGGATTATGAATTTAAAAAAAAAAAAAAAGTTGATGCATGTTGCTAGAAATAATATTATATAAACCTTCCCAGAGAAAGTACTTCCTCCCTTTCACTCTCTCGAATTGGGCCTAGGATTACAATGCCAGACTTACTAGACACAATTTTGGCACTTCTCATTTAAATCCCAACTAAACTTTTAAAATTTGAGCCCTAAATGCACAGACTTGCCCAGAACAATTTCTGAGCACATGCAGGATTTTATGTGAAACCCACTGTGGGGTCGATTTTTTTCAAAAACGTATGCGCCGATTTTATAACATGCTCATGATTTTCAAATTATGCACGGCAATGGATTGGCTTTTTTTTTTTTTTTTTCCAGTCTGCTCCTTAATTGGAGCGAACTGGGAGGGAACTTCCCTACCCCCCTAACCCCTAAGTAGCTACCCCCAATTTTTTTATTTCACTACTTACTGCTCCTCTGGAGCATAAGTATTTTCCACATGACGGCCGGCTGCCGGCGTGTGCTTCCCCGGGACAGCAGCTAATGGCTGCTGACCCGGCCCGCCCTTTTTTCAGGGCCCGGAACTTCTGCACGTAACAGGGGTTATGTGCATTGCTGGGCTTGTTTTAAATTGCGCACAAGGCCCAGCCACGTGCATAACCCATTTTTTCGTGCGCAGCCCTTTGAAAAGTTACTTGTATAAGTGCATCCTACAGTTGCGCAAAAGCTGGACTGACAGACTGAAGCCAAGATGTACACCTTTTGATTGTTTTATAGGGTTTTTTTTTTTTTTTTTTTTAAGAATAAAAAGTCCAAATGTTGTTTTTCCCCCATTTAAAAAAAATTTATGCTGTTTTTATAATTATCCTCACATGCATTATTCTCCACTAAGAAATCTGTTTTTCTGATGAGGCCTGATTGTTTATTTATTTAAAACACTTATATTCCACCTGAGTCAATTCTGTTTATTTACATATTCTTCTATTCTGCTACTTCATAAATCCAGAAACTTGCAGTACATCCTGGACAATTTATATTGAGCAGCCAATAGGTGGCATGCTTGCAAAGATTTTATTGCATACTTCAAAATGTAACCTACAGTTAAGAACATAAGTTAACATAGTAACAGAGTTTTCCTAGCTTGTAGCCAGATGGACTCAGGACAATGGGTTATGCTCCCCTGCCAGCAGGTGGCGATGGAGTCAGATTTCAAAGCTGACATCACCCTGCATACATTCCTGTAGTGACCTCAGTCCTCCAGTATTCTCAGTCTCCAGCAGATGGTGGACGTATCTCTCCCTATGGGGATTGTTGTACCTTTTGGAAGGAGAAATTCTACTTTCTAAATTGAAGGAAAATTGAGCCCCACTCTTCTGCGGTGATACCTAAAGGGCCCCCCCCCCCCCAGTTGAGAATTCCTGAGACTTTTCCGAGATCCCTCAGATGTGTGCCTTGGTCCGGTAGCTGGTTCTTGGCGTAGACTTTGCTGCTTAAGCAGCTGAAAGGCAGTGGTTGCAGGAAGCCAAGTGCAGCAGCGACAGCCAAAGCCCTCTCCCCCTGCAGCCAGAGTCAGTCTCTGTACTAAGCCCACAAGCGCTGAGCCCAGATAAGCTTAAAAAAGAAAAAAGATGCTTTTCCTCCTGATTCAGAGATTTTTGGAGGAGTTTCGCAAGACTTCCTCTGTTCTCCTTGCTTGGTGTACTGTACCGACGTTGCTCCTGATCGCATTGGAGTAAGGGGAAGTGGGCTTCTGAGTGGGTTAGGACCCACTTTAGGGTTGGCACACTGCGTGGTGGGCCATGGTGGCGCCATCTTGCGCATGCCGCATTGCCCTCCATAGAACATCGCTATGCATGGTATATTGGCGCTGCGTACGTACATATGCTCACAACTTACTAGGCACAGAACACATGAAAAGCCTGGAGCATGGGGCTGTGTGTGTGCCTAGCTGTGTCCTGCCTAGGTTCTTGAATTCTGTGTGCATACATTTTTAAGTGTGAGCCAATAGGACGCACAGTTACCGCCGCAAATGGCACTGCCAACCAAGAAAACTAAGTGCTTTGCTCTCTGCAACGCTTGCCATTAGTCTGTCAGTCTGACCTGGACTCCAACTTATGCGAGGAAGCCCAAGGGGAATTGATCTCCTTGGACTTTGCGAAGCCAGGTTCCTCTCTTTCAGAATGATGGGTTGGCCACTGCCTTAACTGGAAGTACACTGGACCTAAGTATCCCCTTGACAGGTTCATCCATGGGAGAGGGAAATTCAGCTGGTTCCACCCCAGTACCACCTGGATTAGGCATGGACCCGGCGCAATCTACTGCCTCTCTTGCCCCAGTCCAGATGGAACCTCAGCCGGTGGCCCCTCCCTCTCCCATTCCTATTGGCAGGCCCCGAGGTATGCCTCGCCTTACCAAGGGTATCCCTGGCAGGGACCCAGATGGCACAGACAAAGAGGAGGATACAGATTCCTTGGAAGATGGGAAAATTCCCCCTGGGTTAGAACCGTATCTGACCATGTTATGGTTTTTCCATAGAGACGAATAGCCGGCCCTGGTTTACCAGACCCTGAAGATGCTAGGAGTCCCTGGGGTGGACTCTGATGGAACCAAAGAAGAATCCCATTCTGATTTCCCTGCAGAAGTCCTCCTGCTACTTTCCAGTGATGGATGCCAACCAGGAGTTGACTGATCTGGATGGAATGCCCCAGAAGCAAGTTTTAAAGGGGGCTGAGTGTTGGAAGCTCTATGCCCTCTGGACCCAGCGGTAGGGGAACATTTGTGTTTTCCTAAAGTGGATGCACTGGTCTGTGCCGTCTCTAAGTGAACAACTATCCCAGTGGAAAGAGGAGCAGCCTTAAAAGATGTAAATAGTAGACGGTTTGAATCTATCCTTAAAATAATCCTTTGATGCTATAGCAATGACCTTACAGATTGCTTCTTGTTGCACTCTGGTGGCTTGTTCATGTCTAATCCTCTCTCAGGAGATTGATGACTCCGGGGTGAATTCCAGAGTGGTTATGGAACCTGCTGCCGCCTTTTTAGGAGATGCAGGCTCTGATTTAGTCCATACTTCAGCCAGTGGAGTGGCCTCGGTGGTGGCGGCCAGACAGCTATGGCTGCGAAACTGGTCAGCTGACGCAACCTCCAAAGCTAATCTTACAAAGATGCCCTTTAAAGGATCACTCCTATTCGGGAGTGAGTTGGAAAAGCTGGCCAGGAAATGGGTCGAGTCTCCAATTCCCCAGTTACCATAAGATAAGAAGCAGCCACAGCGCCCCCTCGCCTATGAGGGGTCATTCCAGGGGTTTCCAACACTTTCACCTCTACAGAAATTCTACATTTCAGAGGTCTTGACCTTTGGGAGGTCCCAGTCCTTTCGTACCTGACAGCCCAGGAGAGGGACAGGTTCGGGTTCAATCTCATGCCGAAACCCATAATGAAATTTTACCGACCCACCTTCGGGACGAGGAGATAGGGGGTGGCCTATTTCTTTTACCAATAGTGGGTCAAGATTACTTCAGACAAATGGGTACTGGAAGTCATTCGAGAAGGATATGCACTGGAATTCCACAGCACTCCTTGGGATGTTTTCATGATGTCCCCTTGCCACTCCCAGCTCAAGAAGCAGGCAGTGGAGATTACACTTCTAAGATTCCTCAGGATGAGGGCGGTAGTCCCAGTACCTATGCCCCAGGAAAATAAGGGGCGTTATTCCATTTACTTTGTCGTCCCCAAGAAGGAAGGTTCCTTTCACCCCATCCTGGACCTCAAGAGCATCAACCATCACTTGCAAGTAACTCATTTTCACATGGAAACCTTACACTGTGTAATAATGGCTGTTCAACCGGGAGGGTTCCTAACCTCCCTGGCTCTATCCAAGGCCTCCCTGCATATTCCAATCCGGCAGGAACACAGTTTCCTACGCTTTGCGGTGCTGGGTTGTCATTATCAGTTTTGGGTGTTACCCTTTGGCTTAGCCACCGCCCCCAGAACCTTCTTCATGGTGGTCATGGCAGCAGCATTGAGAAAAGAAGGGATCCTGGTGCACCCATACTTGGACAATTTGGCTGATCTAAGCCAAGTCCGTGAAAGAGAGCCTCCTAGTAACCAACAGGGTGATCTTTGTTACAGGAACTCAGCTGGGTAGTAAACCTCACCAAAAGCAGCCTTGAGCTTTCCCAGTCCTTGGAGTATATTTGAGTCCAGTTCGACACCAGGCGGGGCAAAGTCTTTCTTCCACCCACATGGATACAGAAGTTGATATACCAGATGCGTCACCAGGTGAACACGGTAACACCTGATGGTGTGGAGCTATCTCAGAGTACTCTGGTTGATGGTGGCAACCCTGAAAGTAGTGCCTTGGGCAAGGGCACACATGTCCTCTTCAGTGCTCTTTGCTATCACGAAACCCATAGTCTCAAGACTATTCAGTTTGTCTTCACCTTCCGATGGGAGTCTGCTGTCGCTTCCAGTGATGGTTACAGTAAGCTCATCTGAACAGGGGTGTGTCCCTGTCGTCCTCGGACTGGCTGGTTCTCACGACAGATGTGAGCCTCCGGGGCTGGGTTGCTGACTGCCGAGGGATGGTGGACAGAAGAAGAGGTCCTATGGAATATCAACTGCCTGGAGAACCGGGCAATCATATTGGCATGTTTACAGTTCAGCCACAGACTACAGGTCCAGGCGATCCACATGATTTCAGACAATGATAGCCTACATCAACTACCAGGGAGGGAACCAAGAGCCAACAAGTGTCACAGGAAATAGAACTCCTGATGGAGTGGGCAAAAGTACATCTAGAGATGATCGCAGACTTTCTAAGCAGAGAGAGTCTGGATCCAGGAGAGTAGGGATTGTTGGCTAAAGCATTTTCAACTGATAGATTGTTGGGGCTTCCCATCGGTTGACCTGCTGGCCCTATCCCGCAATGCGAAGGTTCCTCGATTTTTCAGTTGCAGAAGAGATCAGTGGTCCCTGGGAATAGATGCTGTCTTCTGGCCGGGAATTGCTATACGCCTTCCCTCCATGGCTCCTGCTGGGCAGGGTCAATCGCAGAATCGAACGCCACAGGAAACTAATCCTGCTGGTAGCTCCGGATTGGCCCAGGCATACGTGATATGCGGACATGTGGAAACTCCTGGTGGTTAATCCCCTGCACCTCCCACCACTCAGGGACCTGTTCAGCAGGGATCGGTCCTTTATGAGGATCTGACTCTATTCTGTCTTAGTCTAGCCCTTGAGAGGGCTCGCCTGATATTCTGCGGCGGTAATTGTCACGTTACTCCACGCTCAGAAGTTCTTCACGTCCCTAGCATAAGTGTTGATCTAGAGGGTATTTTAGGCCTGGTGCGAGGAACATGGTGTTAACCCTCGGGCGATCAAAGTCCCACTTAATTCTGGAACTTTTGCAGGATGGTTTGAATAAAGGTTTGGCCCTTAACTCCTTGAAGGTGCAAGTAGTGGCTCTCTCCTGTTTTAAGGGTAAGTTGAATGGGGGCCTCCTTTTTTGGCCCACCCTGACGTGGCCCGTTTTCTGAAGGGAGTGAAGCACCTTCAACCTCCCTTACACTCACCGGTCCCCTTGTGGAATCTCAATTTAGTACTGGAATTCATGGCAGGTACTTCATTTTGGCTGCTGCATAGTCTTTCCTTGCACTTATTGACCTTGAAGACTGTATTCCTGGTGGATATATGCTTGGCACGTCATATCTCAGAACTACAGGCGTTGTGCCAGGAGCCATTCCTCTGAATAACTCCAGGGGATTTACAGCTTCGTACTGTTCCATTCCTTCTTGCCCAAAGTAGTCTTGGAGTTTCATTTGAATCAGTCTGTTTCATTGCCGTCCCTAGATAAACTCAATGATGTGGAGGAATATAGTCTCTTCCATCATTTGGATGTCAAGAGACTTTGTGTGTTATCTGGAAGTCTCAGAACTGGTCCAAAAGACAGACTCTTTGTTTGTTCTTCATGGTGGAAGGAAACAGGGTGAACCAGCTTCACAAGCTACCATAGCTCACTGGATTAAGGAGGTGATCGCGGGAACCTATGTGGAGGCTTGAAAGCCATTACCTTCTCAGATGAGAGCCCATTCCACTGGGCTCAAGCAGTCTCATGTGTGGAAGTTAGACTGCTGTCTCCCGTTGATATCTGCCGAGTGGCAATGTGGTCCTCCTTGCACACCTTCTCCAGGTTTTATCGCCTGGACATGCAGGCCCGAGAGGTTGCAGCCTTGCACAGGCGGTGTTGACTGGACCGCGGGCAGCCTCCTGCCCCAATCGGGAGTGGCTTTTGTACATCCCTTTGGTCCTGAGTCCATCTGGTTGCATGCTAGGAAATGGAGAAATTACTTAGCTGATAATTTCGATTTCCTTAGTGTAGACAGACGGACTCAGCATCCCGCCCTTGGCTGCCCAAGAACTGTGCCAAGGATTCGCCCATGGGGTGAAGAATCCAAGAGATTATGGGTAGGCCTTCTTCCAGTTCCTAGATCAGGGCTCCTATATTCTTGCTGGGGGTTCAGTGTTTGACTGGTTGAGTACAGTTACAGTTATCCGTTTTTAATCAAGTTTTTTCACTAGTATGTCCACAGTGGCTTTTGAAGAGAATACTGGAGGTCTGAGGTCACTACAGAGATGTATGTAGGATGACGCCCATGGTAGTAACTGCCACTCTGTACAGGTTACCCCCAAGTGTCTGCTAAGGGCAGTAACTATTACTCCGTGCATTTTACCCCCATGTCTGTTAAGGGTAGTAAATGCCACTCCGTCCAGGGTACTCTCATGCCTTATGTCAAGGATATTAATACTTACAAGCAAAACCAAGCAACTGTCAAACCCATAACAAAATTACTGCCACATTTTTACATAATGAGCACCTGCCTGATAATTCAGATAATGCTGCTTGAATGTTCTTTGCTTGTGGACTTGGCCGTAGAAGCTTTATCCCCAATGGCAGCATATCAGTACCCCAGACCTTAAAAGTTGGCGCCCAGTGTTGGCTGTCATCAGAATCCAATACCCTTTTTTTTTCCCCCACCCTGCCATCAAAATTGCTTACTGGGTCAGACCATGGGGTATATCAAGCCCAGTATCCTCTTTCCAACAGTGACCAATCCAGGATACAAGTACCCAAACATTAAATAGATCCCATGCTACTAATGCCGTTAATAAGCAGTGGCTATTCCCTAAGTCAGCTTGAATAATAGCAGCTTATGGACTTCTCATCCAGAAACTTGTCTAAACTTTTTAAATCCCAATAAGCTAACTGCCTTAACCACATCCTCTGGTGACAAATTCCAGAGCTTAATTGTGTTGAGTGAAAAGGATTTTCATCAGTTATCTCTAATGCATTATCTGTAAAGAACTCTGCTACTGTGAGAGGTTTTAGTACATGAAGAAGCATTACAGAACTTTATTACCAATCAAACAGAGTAGTGACTGGCTTGTGGAAAAATAATTATTTATGTAGCACCAACAGTGGTCAAGATCCTTGGTCAGGATAAATCACATGGTGGTTGTATCCCTGCTTTCAAGAGAGAATTTTCCTGTTCCAGATTTCCATCTCAGTACTTACCAGCCTCCATTGTGCTGTGGCACTTTGCTCCTTCACTTGCAACTACCCAAGGGTTTTGTTTCCTGTATTTTTATATCTCCCTCCCAATTTAGTCCAGCCATCGCAACGACAGACCTCGGCCAAGAGTCACACATCCTGTTCCCTTCATTACTCTGTTAACTTGGACCCTAAGTCTGGTCTCTTACTGTGACCATCTAGCAATGGTTGAGACTCTCTCACTTCAGGAGCTGTGAACACTGTTTCCACATCTTCAGTTGGCATGAGTAGCAAAGGCCTGCTCGGGAATCAAACCTATGACTCCTGCTTGTCAGTGTACAGCCTGGTGAGAAGTCCTGTGAACCTGCAGTATTAAGTTTCTCAGGATCATAGCATGAAATGCCTTACCAAGAGAATAGTAGAAGGAGAAGCTGTAGTGCCTCCTAAATTTGTAGTGAAAATAAAGGGTATGATGACATTTCTGTTTTTTGGGAGGTTATTTTTAAAAGCAAACAAGGAAACTGAAAACTAGAGCTCCCTTGACATCTGGGTTTGCATAGCTTTTGTCAGTGACTAGTCACAGGCTGAGTCACAAGTTGGCTGCTGTTTTTAGAGGCTCTAACTAGCCTCTAACCAGTCATCAGGAGAGCGTGAGGAGGGCTATGGCCTAGCATTTTCTTAGTTTCATTGGTTCCTTTTGTGTAGTTCCTTTTGTGACTGGGGATATAACTTCCTCTCTTTTCCTCTGCTCTTTACTTATCGGTATTGGAACCAGAAGTGTTTGGGATGCTGCAGCATCTCTTAAGGGTGGAGGCTTCCATTATATATGGGGGCAAAAATAATTTCTGCACTATAAAAATTATTCCAACTTCCTTGCCCCTGCTTATCTGAGCTTATACATTTGGTTGGATACAACACTGTGGGAAAAGACACATCCCTTCCAATTGCACCTACCATTCCTGGCCTCTGTTCTATAAAATTCCTGAGCCATATAATTGGCCAGAGATCTGGAGATATTCAGCTTATGGCAGTTTTTTTTTTTCCTCTCATGCAGCAAAAGTGACATTCCAGCTCACTCAGCAGATATTCACCTCTTTATCTAGCGTTTTACTTCTGTATGTCATAACATTTTTTGCTCCTCTCTGAATTTCTCAAATTTAAAGGCCCCTAAATAAAACCTATGTGGCACTTGACTGACTTTAATCCTGGACTTTCCCATTTTTGGAATTTCTCTTTCTAGGATCTATACACCATTCACTGAAGACACTGATACCGTGGGACAGAGAGCCCTCAATTCCATCTTAAATGCTGCCATCATGATCAGCGTTATCATAGTGATGACCATCCTGCTGGTTGTGCTGTACAAGTATAGGTGTTATAAGGTGAGCAGTGGAAGGGTTGCACTTCCAGTGTGTTCGCATTCTTTCACCTCAATCCGTACCCTGCTGTGTCAAAATAGCTTACCTAATGGTTTCAATTATAGATGTGTTGGAAATTACAAAGTATTTGCATGCTGCTCAAACTAAAAAGTAATGTTTTGGGTATGGTATAATTTTTGTCACAAAGGAATCACCTTGTACTGAACCAGTTCTTGAAGAATGGAAATATATTTTTTTCCATTTAAACACAACTTTCTTGCTGAGAGATGACTTGTATTCTAGTACACTGTTGTGCCAATCAAGAGTCACTCCGCTACTTTTAAAAACATGCCCAAATCTGGCAGACAGCAGTCATGTTGTGGGGCTTTTTTGAAGGATGAGATGCTAATATCCCCAAGCAACTCCCAGAGGCTTCCTATCCAGCCCCTAGAAAGCAAGACATTTTGGTTTGTTAGGTGGGTGGGAAATGATAGGGAAAATTTCAATAGAAATGCATAAGTGAATGTGATGTGTTTTAACATTATGGCATAGTCCCTTTATATCCATTGGTATTGTTGCAGTAACATCTGTTGGCATTTTTTTTTTTTTTATTATTACTATTGCTGTTGCCAACATTTAATCTAAACAAAATCGTTTTTTCCTGTGGAGAGAATTTCCTTGGCTTTTAAATTTTCCTCCCATTTAATTCAGGTTGCAGCAGGCAACTCTGACTCTGTAGCAATAGATAAATTATCATAGGTGCGGAGCAACATGAGAATGTCTTAATCAAAAAGCATAGAAACATGTAGTTACAGGTTCTTTTTTTTCATCTGAGATATTTTGGTTAACTCCTGAAGTGTTTAATAGGAAGTGGAGAATGTTGTGTAAAAGTTCAATTAAAGTGATAGGTTACTAAACAAACGTGAAACAAAGCCAGCAGTGAAGAGTGTAATTTAAAAAAAACCAAACTATTTTAATGGTGGCTCAGTGACAGTGCTGTGTGCTGCCATGTGGGAGATTTGGCTTTGATTCCCAGGCCAAGACTCTCTATACTCAGGCTGCCCAGAGCTGAGGATGCAGCAAAAGCAGTGTTCACTGCCCCTGTGGGGAGAGAGACCCAGCCATTGCACAGTAGCAATCCATAGTAGCCAGACTCGGGGTGTTGCATACCAGCTTCCCATAGGAGTTGTGCAGTCTGTGGCTCCTGGCCAAGCACTGTTGCAGTGGCTGGAAAGCATGGTAGATGGCTTCCTGGGAGAGGTGGTAGAGACCAAAATAGTGACAGAATTCAAAAAAGCATGCGATAAGCACAGAAGATTCCTGGTTATGAAGTGAGAGGCAAGCCATAGATCAAGTGGGGTCACTGTTACTGCAGCAGGAATGGAGTTGGGCAGATCAGATTGACCTTGAGGTCCTTATCTACCGTGATGCTCTGTTTCTGTATTATCTCACACTGGATCTCTTTGACCCAGTGTGAGTTAATAGCTAATATAAACTGTGATGTCACAAATGGAATCGCACAGTGTGTGGAATAATCAATTCCAATCCACGTGAGGTCATTGTGTCTTAATTTAGTTGCTTCCTGCAGTTCAGGAGACCTACAAGGGAGCAGATTAAAAGTATTGCAGGAAAGGATTTTGCAATGTGGATAGAAGTACTAAAGATCTAGCTCTGCCAGGTGAATGTGAGTGGATAATTGTTTCTCTCTTTTGCAGGTGATCCATGGCTGGCTGATTATTTCCTCTCTTCTTCTGCTTTTCTTTTTTTCATTCATCTACTTGGGGTAAGTTAGCAGAGATCTGCCATTACTGTACTATATCCGTTGCAACTATGTTCTCTGTCCACACATAGCCCTTATAATGCCTTCAGGTGTTTCAGTGTATGTTTTTAAAGTCTAGTATAATGAATGACTAAATTGTTAACTCTTGAATAATAACTATACAGACCAAAGAACAGAGTGAAGGGGAAAGAGAGGACTTTTTTAAGGTTTTGATTAAGCTTATTCTACTCATTCGGGTGTTGTGGCAAGTACACATTTTTGCCACCTTTGTCCCACTAAATGTTTTTGCAGTGTATTTAAAAATGTAGAGCTTAGCCCAGTGACTTAGTAACAGTGCCATGCAAAGAGAGAGCTTTGATTCCCGGGTCATTTGGGCTGAAGATGCTCTGGGGGAAGGGAGTCTTGGCTATCACTCAGTAGTGACACCTACTGGCCAGATTTAGGGTTGACAGGTATCCGATTTTGGCTACTAGGTGAATGTGGCTCAAGGACTATCCTTGCAATGGTTGGGCTAGATGAGAGGGCTATAAAACAGGGTGAAAAAAAAACCTCATGGTTAGTTATGAATGAAAGCTCATGATGCTGTAGCCAAATAGTGGCTGAATCTGATTTGAGATGGAAGCCCAAAGTGGAAGCAGAAAACAGCTGGGCCAAAAAATAATTTAAAAAAGATTTAAAGAAAAGTTCTATTTCTATTCATTTGAAAATAACTGCAGCATTGAAAGTCTTATGTAAACTGAAGCCAGGCCCCTGTGAGCCAGTGACACCGCAAGCAGAACAGCACTGTTGATCCTGAGCTGTTGGGTGGAATCAGATGCTGCTTTTATGGTATTGCCTGGTAGTCTGTGTAAGGGGAGGCACTGGAAGTCATTTTCCAGAGAGCAGCATTGAGCTTTTTTAGTTGTATCTTGGAGGAGCAGTAATGGAAGGTGAAAATCACCCAAGAATGTACCTGGAGTTCTGAGGGTGCCTCTTCCTCCAACCTTATCTAGGCATCAAATGTTGAAGCTTCTGACCAAGGAGGTTCCTGGGAAACACTGATATTCAGAAAGGTGTCCAACTGAGATAAGTAAGAGACGATGGAAAAAATGCATTGCAGAGAGCACAAAAAAAATACAAAATAATTGTTTTATGAGAAGTGGGTGCACATCTGTTAATCTCTGCAGTTCTCTAACACACATACCCTTTTTGCCCCTCAGTGAAGTGTTCAAAACATATAATGTTGCCATGGACTACATCACCCTGGCCCTGATAATCTGGAACTTTGGTGTGGTGGGGATGATCTGTATTCACTGGAAAGGCCCTCTCCGGTTGCAGCAGGCGTATCTCATCATGATCAGTGCCCTGATGGCATTGGTCTTCATTAAGTACCTGCCCGAGTGGACTGCCTGGCTCATTCTGGCTGTAATTTCAGTATACGGTAAGATCACAGAGTAGGGTATATTACTACATATATGTGTGGCCACAAGCCTGAATGTACTCCTGAGCTAGCTAGTCATAATGCTCACTAAAGAATAAAAAAAACCAAAACAGTGTAATTGGTTGTTTAGCCAGTCTACCCATTGGGGCATAGAACAATACATCATTCCTTATTTCACATTTCATATGGTTTGGTCTGAAAATGTCTCATGTGAGATAAGACATGGCTTGTCTAAAGTATTGTACTAGATTGTTGGCACTAACCAGAGTCTTGAAAGATGCAGTAAAAAAAAAAAAAAGTTAACGCCCCTTTAAAATAGTGGCTGACTACCTTTTTAAAACTGGCTGCATGATGATATTCCTTACATTTGTTAAAACTATTGGTTTTAAAAATGTTCCCTGTACGTACCCGGATCAGTCCAGACTCCTGGGTTATGCCCCCCCTCTAGCAGATGGAGACAGAAGTTTACAAACAAAACTCCGCCTGAAATGTGAGCATCAGTTGAAACACTGGCTGCACAATAGTGTTTTTAAGACAGCTAACCACCCCTTTTAATATACAGTATAAAGGGGCATTTCAGCATGATATGATCCCCATTTTTCAATGGTTTGTCCTGTCTAGAGATTTTCTGAGATCCCATCCCACTGTCTTCTCAAATGTTTTCAGCTGTACATCCAGGACCTTCTCTTTCCCTTGTTTTCCTTTTTGAATCTGACTCTTCCATAGCTTCTGAAGTGCAATCTGTATCAGCTCCAGGGTCTAGAAATAGTAGTAGGTTATATTTTTCTGTTTGGGAACTGTTAATTCTCAAGAGAACACAGCTACAGCTTCTCTTAACAAAAAACTACGTTATGCAACAAAAAGAACCACTTGAATGGGTTTGTCTGGGTTGCTGCTGCTCTGTTTGGTCTTGTAACTTGTTATAAACCATAGAATGTTACCTTGTTGTAACATGCAGATTGCTTGGATCCCCTTAAGGTGGCAAGGCTGATAATCATGTTTTCTCAGACTTCTGCCAGACTATTTTGGCCTTTGTTTTTGGAATGTGTGTTAAGGTAAAAAAAAAAAAAAATTACACTATTTGGTTTAAAATTTAATTATTTGGACCATTTCTAGAGAGCACTGTACTTTCTCTTTCAGGATTAAAGTAATGCAAAAGGTGAGCACCAACCAGCAGTGCATTTATACAAAGTTTAAGGAAGGGCAGAATATAGGATTCCATTGTCCAGCTGATTCTGGGTCCACCAAAAAGTAATTGTCCAGTCTGTGCATTACAAAGTATTCTATGCTTAATCCCATTTCCTCAATTGGAAAAGTAAATTGTTTTGGTTGGTGGTCAGTTCTTGCATGATGTTGAATGCAAACATCCATCACATACTCTTCTGTTTGTTTTCTACTATCTCCAAAGAGTATTCACAAACTACATATACAACTTTTCTGGCCATGATGTTTCTCAGCAAACACATAGCACTATTCTTTTTGGAATACATTCATTTCTCCTCTTCTGCATCTAAAGAAGAAATCTTGAAAATATATTTTATTTGTATTATGCAAACACCATTCTGATGTGTTGTTTTTCAGTACTACTTTGGAAGGAAGAGTGCCCCTACCGGGACCCTGGCACATCTTCCTGCAGCCCTCTGTGTTCTTGGTGGCCTCTCATTCAAGTACTGACCTGGCCTGGCCCTGCTTAGTTTCTGAGATCTCACCAGATTAGAGCCAAGGGAAACCAGCAGTCATTAAGGCTTTAGTTTATATGCAGCTTTGCACTTTGGTGTAATTTGATGTCACCCGAAATCTAGAATAACCAAGCATTGAATCCTCCAGAATTTATCACATTTAATTCTTTTTTACCTTTCCAGCCAATGTGTTCTAAGAGTGTTTTCAGTATAGGGTGCATAAAGTTGCAGACATTTTTATTCAATATTGTAAACAATTTTCTTTCTCCAGAATATATTTCCCTGAAACTCCCTAAGACTCATCCATCACAGTGCGTTGAGGGTCAGGCT
Source organism: Rhinatrema bivittatum (assembly GCF_901001135.1). Classification (NCBI taxonomy): domain Eukaryota; kingdom Metazoa; phylum Chordata; class Amphibia; order Gymnophiona; family Rhinatrematidae; genus Rhinatrema; species Rhinatrema bivittatum. The sequence goes on along the minus strand of NC_042618.1, from coordinate 114,105,206 downwards.
GTAGAAAAGATTCAGAAGTAGGCAGTGAGACTTTTGCCTAGTTCTTGTGCAAGACTAAAGCTACGGAGAGTTAATAAGAACATAAGAAAATGCCATACTGGGTCAGACCAAGGGTCCATCAAGCCCAGCATTCTGTTTCCAACAGTGGCCAATCCAGGCCATAAGAACCTGGCAAGTACCCAAAAACTAAGTCTATTCCATGTAACCATTGCTAATGGCAGTGGCTATTCTCTAAGTGAACTTAATAGCAGGTAATGGACTTCTCCTCCAAGAACTTATCCAATCCTTTTTTAAACACAGCTATACTAACTGCGCTAACCACATTCTCTGGCAACAAATTCCAGAGTTTAATTGTGCGTTGAGTAAAAAAGAACTTTCTCTGATTAGTTTTAAATGTGCCCCATGCTAACTTCATGGAGTGCCCCCTAGTCTTTCTACTATCCGAAAGAGTAAATAACCGATTCACATCTACCCGTTCTAGACCTCTCATGATTTTAAACACCTCTATCTTATCCCCCCTCAGTCGTCTCTTCTCCAAGCTGAAAAGTCCTAACCTCTTTAGTCTTTCCTCATAGGGGAGTTGTTCCATTCCCCTTATCATTTTGGTAGCCCTTCTCTGTACCTTCTCCATCGCAATTATATCTTTTTTGAGATGCGGCGACCAGAATTGTACACAGTATTCAAGGTGCGGTCTCACCATGGAGCGATACAGAGGCATTATGACATTTTCCGTTTTATTCACCATTCCCTTTCTAATAATTCCCAACATTCTGTTTGCTTTTTGACTGCCGCAGCACACTGAACCGACGATTTCAATGTGTTATCCACTATGACACCTAGATCTCTTTCTTGGGTTGTAGCACCTAATATGGAACCCAACATTGTGTAATTATAGCATGGGTTATTTTTCCCTATATGCATCACCTTGCACTTATCCACATTAAATTTCATCTGCCATTTAGATGCCCAATTTTCCAGTCTCACAAGGTCTTCCTGCAATTTATCACAATCTGCTTGTGATTTAACTACTTTGAACAATTTTGTGTCATCTGCAATTTGATTATCTCACTCGTCGTATTTCTTTCCAGATCATTTATAAATATATTGAACAGTAAGGGTCCCAATACAGATCCCTGAGGCACTCCACTGTCCACTCCCTTCCACTGAGAAAATTGTCCATTTAATCCTACTCTCTGTTTCCTGTCTTTTAGCCAGTTTGCAATCCACGAAAGGACATCGCCACCTATCCCATGACTTTTTACTTTTCCTAGAAGCCTCTCATGAGGAACTTTGTCAAACGCCTTCTGAAAAATCCAAGTATACTATATCTACCGGTTCACCTTTATCCACATGTTTATTAACTCCTTCAAAAAAGTGAAGCAGATTTGTGAGGCAAGACTTGCCCTGGGTAAAGCCATGCTGACTTGTTCCATTAAACCATGTCTTTCTATATGTTCTGTGATTTTGATGTTTAGAACACTTTCCACTATTTTTCCTGGCACTGAAGTCAGGCTAACCGGTCTGTAGTTTCCCGGATCGCCCCTGGAGCCCTTTTTAAATATTGGGGTTACATTTGCTATCCTCCAGTCTTCAGGTACAATGGATGATTTTAATGATAAGTTACAAATTTTTACTAATAGGTCTGAAATTTCATTTTTTAGTTCCTTCAGAACTCTGGGGTGTATACCATCCGGTCCAGGTGATTTACTACTCTTCAGTTTGTCAATCAGGCCTACCACATCTTCTAGGTTCACCGTGATTTGATTCAGTCCATCTGACTTGCCGACCTAGGCCTATGCTCAGACCAGCAGACCAATGCTCTCATTGTCTCCTAGCCTTATAACCTCTGATATTCTGTACTTCTTAATCACTAAAGCCCATGCAAAGATGTTAAGACATTTTAGTGCCTCTCTTGAAACATGCATTTCTAAAATCAAACATCAAGCTGTTTTTGGTGCCATCCAGTTGCTAATCCTCCATTTCTTCATATATATATAACTAGGACTGGCACAGAAAAGAGTAATCTCAACATGCTTTTAATAAAACATTATGTTGTGTGCTTTATATACAAAGCATAATTCCGCAAAGTGCTTATATTGTTAATGAAATTTAGTCCAAGCATTAATACATGCAGCCACTGGAACCAATGGAGCAATTGTATTTTCTCTGCTCTGCCTGTATTCCCCTCCCCTCCAAAACAGAGCAGGTCACATTTCTACATATCTGATGATGAAGGGCCAGATGCACTAAAGCGTTTTCCATTTTGTTTCAATGAGAAAAATGCTTGGGAGATAGGACCCAAAATATAGTGATAGATAAGTGACTGAATACAAATAGAAAGTAGATCAGAAGTGGCTAGTGCATCAAATCTGTCTCCATTTTATGCAGATCTCTCATATGCATATTCATACTGGATATCCTGAAAATCAGGCCTATTTGTGGCTCTGGAGGACCAGAGTTGGCCACCGCTGAGAGAGTGTCAGTAATAGCTTGTTGTGATTGCCAGTGAAATTGAAGCCACTCTGCTGGCATTAATTACAAATTGTGGCAACTGGTAAGGGTGCTGTATTTTAAAAAAGAAAATGTTGTCATAAAACATCTTTTATTGAAGGTAAACAATCTGTTTCATATTTAACCTATTTGCAATAGAAAAAGAACAAAGCTATCTATTTTTTTTTCTACCCAGCCCACCTTGAGAGGTCACAAAATGTGATATACCACTTCAGGTAGCTTAGCCCACACATTTAGAACATTTCAGAGCTATTCTTCAGAAATCATCTGCCTTTCATTTTCAAAAAATTCTCCCCAAACTTTCCCAAATAGGTCAGGTTTATTTTAAAGTGTTTTGTTGCAGTCATTTCTTTGTAGGTGGACATTTAGTCAGTCATATGTTTCTGGGACCGCTATATTTTTAAGAGCATATTCAAAAGATATTTAATCTTTAATTATATAAAGCTAACCACAGAATTGAATTGTGTGTTCAAACCTCTGCACCCTTCTCTCAGGCTGCCTGCTTTCTTCAGAAGGTTTAAAGTCGCACTGGTCTTACAAAGCTCTAGGAAACCTCACAGATGTGGTATTTTCTTCATGGCCTTCTTGGAAGAAAGCAGAGAAATGTAATAGTTATGTCACTTCTGTCTCTTGAATTCCCTTCATATATTTAATTGGAAATATTGGTGTAAATTGTATTTTATTTTTCCTCTTTTCTTTGCAGATCTTATTGCTGTCTTGTGTCCGAAGGGACCACTTCGGATGCTGGTTGAAACAGCCCAAGAAAGAAATGAAACACTCTTCCCAGCTCTAATTTACTCTTGTAAGTGTTTTTTGTCTTTGAGGCTTCTAGCACAAGTTGAGTATCTTTTCTGGTCTATTGTACCCTCATTCTCTGAACATCTGCATACAAAATGAGTGCCGACCATCCTCATTCCAGCTGTGCTGTAACTGGTCCCACAATAGAAAAGGCAAAGAAGAGGAAATATATTGTTATCCTTGACATTCAGGAGTCTGTTTATAGAGATGTATTTGGGGCAGTCTAGAAAAACCAAAAGACAAATTTTTAAAGTCTGGTTGGAAATAATATTCTGGATTTTAATTTTACAGGGCTCTGTCTCCCTAAAGATCTAGTGATTCTAGTAGGTCCTCTTGCTCCAAGCATAGTCTGTTCCAGAAACAAATTTTGCCTGTAGTGCATTTGCTCATAGCAGTGTCACCAGGAGCTAGAGCTCATTCTTGAAACCACCTCTAGAAGCTTAGATTCATTCAGTGTAGTATATTTTATACCAGGGGTGCTCAAACCAATCCTACAGGCTAATGAATATGCCTTGAGATTTATTTGCATGCACTGTCTCCTGTGCATGCAAATATTTCTTACATATATTCATTAGGGATATCCTGAAAATCTGAATGGCTGGGGGACTCGTAGGACTGGATTGAGTACTCCTGATTTATACAAGGGAAAACTGACTTTCTGTATGAGAGCATTATATTGACTACCTTTTAGTGCATTAATAGATCTGAGGCGAGAGGCCTGGTTCAATAGTACTGGGAGAGCAAAGTAGAGGTAGTTTTTAGGTCTTGTGTGCCTGATCGTGTCTTTCCATGTTATTTATCATCTGTGCATGTGCAGAACCTTTATGAGCATAACTTTCTTGACCAAAGAAAAGTTGCAAGGCAGTGAGAAAGTTACATATGTAAATTTCTAAGCATGGAAATACAAATAGAACAAAAGAGCAACACCTCTCAGTAATGGTGTTTCATTTTTTCTTGTTGGTTATAATGAAACAAGTGTGTGAAATGTCTGCCTAAACCCCATTATGATTTGCCGAAACATGGACCATGTTGAGTCGTGTTTAAGGTTCTTTTCACCACTCAAGATAAGTGTTTTTGTTTTTCAGCAGTACATTTCAGCAAATCACTTTGGGGAAAATGCTTCATGGTTAACTGTTGGGAAAACTTTTTTTTTTTATACACATTTTCTTATGATAATGAGAGGTTAGGTAAATGATTTGAGAACTGGTGCTTAATACTGAAACCCATTGCAGGCAGGAGACAGGGAATTAAATTATAGCACCTTAATTGATCTGTTACCATTTCTCCTTTTAAATGAATAAAAAGTATATAAAGTAATATTTAAGAAGTATTAACAAAGGTTTTTGGTATATGGATATGTTGTCCCCTACACCTCATTTTTTAGTTGGTATAATGAATTTGTAAGCATGTGCAGGTGAGAGAGGACACACACAGAAGAGTAGGAAGAGGTGGCAGGATCAGCAGGGCTGTCAGTTCCTCAAAACTTGCCAGCAGAAGAAGATGGTAGTCATATCAGGAATGATGGGGTTCCCCAATCCCCCATCAGCCAAAGACATCCGCTGTCTCCTACTGCCACTCTCCACTCCTTCCCCTCTTGATATGGTCACAGGGGCCAGGAGTATAGAGGATGCTTCAGACAAGGGAGGTGGTAGATAGTGGATGAGAGGGGTAGAAAGTGGGTGGGAGAAAAGGAGCGTTAGAAAGAGGAGTTGAAGAAAAAGGTGCCAGGGGCCAGGAGGACAAAATGCAGGGAATGCTTCAGCAGGGACAGTGGAGAGTAGAAGATGAGTGGGTAGGAGAAGAGGAAAGAAGTTGAAGATAAGAGAGAGCTGCCTGGGAGTGTGGCATATTCAATCACCAGGAAATAAATGCAGCAACTTGTATTCCTGCCAGCCACCCCCACAAAACAAATAATTGGTTTGGTTGGGGGGGGGGGATGTAAATACAGGATAACTGTATTTTGTCCCTGGTGTGTAATTGCTGGAGATACTCTGGAATTCACCTTTCCAATCTTGTCTGTTGTACTTACCTTCTTCACTCGTTTTCTATAAATGTTAGTAAGCTTGATGCCAATATTCAGCTGCCAAGCAGCTCGACTAGTTAACCGGATAAACATATCAAGCTAACTAGCAGGGTATATTCAGCAGAGCGATTGCACAACCATAGGCAATTAGGACAACCAGAGTTAAGCAGCTAATTCAGTATATCGGAGTTAGCTGCTTAACTTATGTGGCTAACTCCACTCCTCCCCGAAACGCCTCCTGACCACCCCCAGAACAATACCGATGAATGCTGGATAACTTAAAAACCTAAGTAGCTATGCTTGAATATAATCAGTTAAGCTTTAAAGTTTTATCCATTTATGTGTACCAAGATAACTTGCCACTCTACCAGGTATGTTCAACATATATCTGGTTAAGTGGCTGCAAACTAAAAAAAAAAACAAAACTACTACTCTGGGGCTTTCCCCAGCCCCCACTCCTGAAAACACATAAAATAATTGTTGGCATCGTGCTCGATCCCTTCTCCAATCTCCCACGAGCCCGCCAAATTAAAAAAAAAAAAAAAAAAAAAAATTCAGCAGATGCTAGTGACCTGAGTCTGCCCCCACTCCTTTCCCTTGTTTTCAACTTAAATCAAGATCCCTTCCCGGTTCCCCGAAACCCCTGCCGGGAGCATGATAATCACACCCTTCTCTGTTCTTTTTCCTGTTCCACTATGTCTCTTTTGAGATGAGGCAAGCAGAGCTGCACAGTACTCAAGGTGTGATCACACCATGGCTTGATAGAAAGCATTATGATATTCTCTTTTTTATTCCTTTTTGGTAATTATGTATTTAACTAGTAGAAATATCACCATTTAAATGCAGGTCTACCTGTGTGTTAGACCTATTGGGCAACCAATATTTAAGAAAATGAAGAGACCTTCATATGTAGAATAAACATGAATTTTCAATAATGATTCCTGGGTATAATCATTGGTTTCATACAATGTCCATTTTTTAGGATTTTGACTTGCAGTTAACAAAGAATATGTATTATTCACTTATTTGATTCTAAAGCTACTGACACTGTCCTGTGTTTCAGTCTCTGCTTCTGGGAGATTGTCAGGCCACCACTCTTGTCCCACATTCCTGTATAGTGAAAAGGACAGCAGCCATTTTAACTTCTATATTTAGTTATAAAATGAACCAATGACTAATAAAGATGGAGGTAATCAATGGGTGACTGAACTCTAAATCAGAAATAGTAGGGGGTGGCATAACACAGGACAGTGTTGGGAGCTTTAGAATCAGATAAGCTCAAGTTCAGGGTATTGCATATTGTATTTTTAACTACAAGTGTAAATCCAAAAAAAAAAGGGCATTTTATGAGACTGATGGTTACACCTGGGAATCATTATTGCAAATTTAATGTTGATTCCACATATGAATGTCTCTTTATTTCCTTAAATACTGGTTGCCCAACAGTCTTGTTTGTTTTTTTGTCCAAAGTCCTTTTCTTGGGTGATGGCTCTTAATACGGAACTCAGCATTATGTTCTTGTACTCTGGGATTATTTTTCTTTGTTCATCACTGTGTACTTTTCCACATTAAATTTCATCCACCATTCAGATATCCAGTCTGGTCGTGGAAGGTCCTTCTGCAGTTTCTTAACTTTTGCTGTTTTTAATAAGTTTGTGTCATCTGCAAATTTGATTCTCACTTGTTCCCTTTTCTAGATAATTTATGAATATGTTAAACGGCACAGTTCCCTGAACGTACCCAGATCAGTCCAGACAGTGGGTTGTGTCTCCCTTCCAGCAGATGGAGTCAGAGAAAAGCTGAAAGGGTGCTCTCTTTTAGCCTGGAGTGCCATCTGTATCCCTTCAGTATTTCTCTGACTCCAGCAGATGAAGGTTGCAGAACATGAGGTTCCCCATTTCAGCTACAGCAGGATAGAAGTTTAGATTTCTCTCTCTCATTCCTTCTTAAATTTTTTCACTGTCTGGATGGATCCTTTCTTAAAAAAAAAAAAAAAAAAAAAAAAAAAGGGTTTGTGACTTCCCTATTACCTGGCATTTTTCAGAGTAGATTTGGTAAGTTTTTTTGTACTTCCTTCTCAGGCTTATCTGACTTCCAGGGGTGAATGTTGGTGGTCCAACAGCTACCCCCTTATTATGGCCCGCTGCCCTGAGACTCCGCCTTCCTCGGGGTAGCGCTAGAGAGAGGCGACATTCCTCTGCTTTTTGTAAAAAGCCAAGTTGTTGTTTTCTGAGCGGAGGTTCTCTTACCTGCTCCTGCCAGACTCCGGGGGTGTTTCTCATTTATTACCAGACTTTCCTTTCCCCCATGCTGCGCTCAGAGCGATGTGCTGCCTGCGGAGAGCCCAGGACGCGGCTCTCCAGCGAAGGCATTTGTTCGAGGTGCCTCCCCGGTGGGGAGGATCTCTCGAAGCCGACTGGACATTCGGCTTTGTGCTCACTGGGGGGCCGGCCCCGATTCAGTCTAGCACGGGAACGGCGGCCATTTTGTTTTCAGAGCCGGACGCTCCTAGGCAGCCAAATGAGGATTCAGACGATGGTTTTTCTCCTTCCCCACTGGTTTAACTCCGGTTAACCCCAAGGCCAGGGGACCTTCCTACCATTCCTCACTCAGGACCTCCATCGGGACCTCCACCCCCAGCCTTTTTTTCAGCAGATTTTGTGCTTCTTTTACACAATGCTTAGTTGGCCAGTTTGGAACAGCGCCAGGATGCATCTTCAGGCCCCCCTCCTCCTAAGGTGATTAGATTGACAGTCCGCGGCAATTCCTCAGGGGTCCTCCTGAATCAGGTTGGTCCCCTATCCGGATCCTTCTCCCCAGGGTGCTCTGGGGCTGGACCAGGATGATCTGACTTCTCACATGCACATTTATTTATTTAGCATTTTTTATATACCGAGGTATAGCAGAGTTGCCTTCACTCCGGTTTACAATTATAACAACCTGTTACATTAAAAAGATTTAAAACATTTACATTTAACAAGATGAGAACTGTCATATAATATTAATATAAACAAGGCAAAATATACCAAAGGATAGGTACATTGAAGACTGAGTTAAACTGAGTTCAATCATAATAGTAGAACAGTAGTAGACATCTGTAGGAGGCAGGATACGTTGTCAGTGGGGAGGATTGAATGATAGGAAGCTATGAAAGGCTGTGGTATTATGTTTAGAGATCATTGTGTAAGCTGACATTATGAGATTGGCAGAGTAGCCAGGCTTTTAGTTCTTTCTTAAAAGATTTAGGGTTTTCTTGAGCGGAGAGGTATTGGGGTAATGAATTCCATAACTTTGGACCGATGATGGAAATGGCTCTGTTTCTGGTGGAAGAGAGTTTGGCATGTGGGAGTGATGGAGTCACTAATTGTAATTTACTAGTTGATCTTGTTGTGCGTGGAGAATAGTGGATATGAATGATGTCATCAAGTGCTGTGTAGTCTGCTTTGTAAATTGCTTTCTGGATTGTTGAGGACTTTAAATTCGATTCTTTTTTCAATTGTGAGCCATTGTAATTGGTTGAGAACGGGTGTGATATGATCGGATTTTCTTTTACCCGTCAGGACTCTGGCCGCAGCATTCTGTAGAAGCTGTAAAGGTCTTAAGGATGACTTAGGTAGGCCAATTAGCAGAGAGTTGCAGTAGTCCAAACCGGAGAAGATTAGGGCTTGAAGGATGGTTTTGAAATCATGGGGGTGAAGCAGTGGTTTTAGGTGTTTGATTACTTGTAGTTTGTGGAATCCTTCTTTTGTTCTTGTAGAGATGTGTTTTTTATAATTTAGGTCATTATCAACCCAAATGCCCAAGTCTTTAACGTTGTCTTTGAGTTGGATGAGAGTATTATCGAATTGGAAAGGTGGGATAGTTTTTGGCCTGGCGTTTTTTCTGGAGATTAGTATGCATTCAGTTTTGTTCATATTTAAACACAATTTGAGCTGGAATAACATGTTTCTGATTGTATAGAGGTGTGAGGCGGCTCTAGACATTGTATCTTCGATGGAGGAGGAGATTGGAATGAGAATTTGAATATCATCGGCGTACATGTAATACGTTATGTCAAGTTTAGATAGGAGATGACATAACGGAATAAGGTAGATGTTGAATAAAATGGGTGAGTGCCGATCCTTGTGGTACACCTGTATCGAGGGGGATGGCATTTGATAATATGTTGTTATAGGAGACTTTGAAATATCTGTTTTTAAGGAAGGATGAAAACCAGCTTAGGGTTTTTCCAGCGAGCCCGATGGATTCAAGACTAGATATAAGCAGATTGTGGTCCACGGTGTCGAAGGCTGCGGAGAGGTCTAGAAGAATCAGTAAGTATCCTTTTTTGTTCTCGAGACCTCTTAGAATGGTATTGGAAAGGTTGAGTAAGAGGGTTTCAGTACTGTGGTTTTTCCTAAAGCCAAATTGGGTGGGATAAAGGATTTTGTTGTCAGCTAAATGATCGTTGAGTTGTTTCAGTGCCGCCTTCTCTGTCAATTTGGCAAAGAAGGGTAGGTTCGAAATTGGGCGGTAATTGTTAAGGTCATCTGGGTTGAGGTTTTTTTTTCTTTAAAAGAGGTGTGATTGTAGCGATTTTTAGCATGGGAGGTAGCTCGCCTTCTTCTAGAGATTTGTTGATGATTGCTGCAATTGTTGGGGCTAATGGATAAGCAATTTCCTTAACTCAAGTGGGAATGGAGTCTAAGTCATGGCATGCAGGGTTGATTTTTTAAATCATTTTTTCAGTTTCTGTAATGGAGATAGGTCTGAAGTCAGGCCAAGGAGAGTTGCTATTTGATGAAGTTTGCATTTGGAAGCTTGATGTAGAGTTGAGGGAGTCTGTAATTTTGGAGATTTTGTCCTTAAAGAAAGTAGCTAAATCTTGGCTTAGGTTTTTTTTGGTGATAGAAGCGTTGGAGATGCAATTATCTGTAATGAGGTTATTTACTATGTTGAACAAGGATTTCGATTTGTTAGTGGAGTTTATTATTTTTTTACCATAGTAGTCTCGTTTTGTGTTTTGGATTGATTTTTTGTAGGCGGCTAGTTGTGTGCGGTATTTCTGTTGTGTTGCGGGCAGCTTGTTTTTTTGCCATTCTTTTTCGATTTTCCTGAGGGCAGTTTTCATGTTTTTTAGAGTGGGGTTGAACCAAGGCTAGGAAGGCTTCCACTTCCATCTCCTATGTGCGGGTGTGGAAAGTCTTTGAGGCCTGGTGTGAATCCACAGGTGTATCTCCATGTCGCGCTTCAGTTGTCCAGATACTATCCTTCTTACAGCGAGGCCTGGAGAAGGGGTTGGCATACAATTCCCTGAGGGTTTAGGTGGCAGTCCTTGGTTCCCTCGTCCATCACCTGGATGGAGCTCCTCTTTCGTCACATCCTGATATACTCCGGTTTCTAAAGGAGTTCGGATTCTAGGTGGTCCTCCTTTCGAGCCGCTGAGAAGAGCTAACCTTAAAGACCTCACTTGGAAGACAGTTTTCCTGGTGTCATTCTGTTCTGCCCGCCAGATCTCGGAGCTTCAAGCTTTTGTCGTGCGGGGAGCCTTCCCTCCGTTTCACAGATTCGGGAGTATCCTTGAGCACAGTTCCATCTTTCCTGTCAAAGGTGGTCTCTGCCTTTCATTTGAATCAATCGGTGGAGCTACCATCCTTCCCTGATGAGGATCCCAGAGAACTTAGACGGCTCGATGTCAAGCATGACCTAATTCAATATCTGGAGGTTACGAATGAATTCCGCCTATCGGACCATCTCTTTGTCCTGTGGAGTGGACCCAAAAAGTGGGAATAAGGCTTCTAAAACCACAATTTCTCTCTAATTAAAGGAAGCAATCTCTTCAGCGTACGTTGGTGCTGGTTGGCCACCTCCAGAGGGCATCAAGGCTCTTTTGCTCCGTGCTCAAGCAGCTTCCTGGGCAGAAAGCCAGGCGGTCTCGCTGCAGGACATATGCAGAGCAGCTTAGGCGAAAGATAAGCTCTGCAGCTGAATTTAGGACAGATTGCAATGGAAAGTGATGACTTGCTGAGAAACCTGTGAGGAGAGGGAGGATATGAGTGGATAAGGGCTCTGATAGTATGTTCAGAAAGGAAAGAATGGATTTTGGTAATGTTATAAAAAAAAAAGATACCAAATATCAAAAAGCACCCAAAACAATTTTTGGGGGAATCACACTGTAAAATCCAATTCACATTCAAAAAACCCCCTTTTTGAATTATTTTTAATAAGATATTTGAACGTTTAATAGCTCACAATCTGTGAATCTTGTCAATAAACCAGCGTTGTTCATGCAGGAGGTCGGCGGATCTAGTGTCTGACCCAAACCAACCTCACTGCTGAAGGCTGAAAAAATTTTTTTAAGAGACGGAGGGCAGGTTTCATATATATGAGTTTCAAGCCCCAGCCAGGGTGTACTCAATTCTGTATATATAATCATAAACCAAACCACCACCGTCCAATTTTTTAGAAAACTCTGTACAGATGACAGAATGTAGAGATAGGGGAGGGTGAACTTGATAGTAGATTGGTTTGCGACAGGGAATAAGATTCAGGAGGATTAGCATCAGGAATAGATGTAAAGTTAAGTAAATATTGTTTTAGCCCACTATTTTACTTTACTGCCTATTTTAGCACATTGTGCATTGTATGGGAGGAAGAATGGCCTAGTAGTAAGAGCAATGGCTGAAAACCAGAGTCCAAATCCCACTTCTTCCACTAACATTGCTTAGGACCTTGGGCAAGTCATTTTATTTCCTCATTGCCTCAGGTATCCACTTAGATTTTAGGCTCTTTGGGGCAGGGGCTTATCTGCTCAGTGTGCCTGCTTTTAGTCATGGGGGAAAGAGGCATTCCTGTAGGCATGTTTACCGTACTATGCATGCAAGTTTTCAAAGGTCCTTGTGCTATTGTGCCCACTTTGTACTTGCTAATTTTCAAAGAAAAACAGGGGTAAATTCTTTTTGAAAAGCTGCGCAATGTACTTGCATTAAAAGCGTGCACGTAATTTGCAACCATACAGGCTATTGGAATATTGCCCGCCTGACCCTAGGGCAGACCCAGTGGCTCCATGGCAGCGCTGCCTGTGATCATGTGCAAGGTCCCTGAGTCTTCTGCTCCCTGGATCTACTGGAGCTGAGGAGGCTGTGTTCATGGTCCCCCTGAAGAAGGGTGGCAGTCTTAGTCATTACTTAAGGCTGACATCTAGTGTCAGATTCAAGGCCTGTGATTGCAGGGCCAGAATGAACTTGAGTGCCTGGCCCCTAGCCAGGTTCCTCGCTACAATGACCAAATGAAGTATGTTGGGAGGCAGCAATAAAATAGGGGGAAAATCCCCAGGTAAGTTGAGTGAAGGTTTATAGCACCAAATCCCTACCCTGGTTCCAGCTGATCTAAAAGTACAAAGCAGTAAGATGAAACTCCTGGAGTCACAAAAAAATTGCCCCCTTAAAATATAAAATTGAGTTCTTGTTTTATCTACTTCCAATTTTCCCGCAGGAAAAACTACTTAAATTATTTAGACCATCTACACTGAAAAATAATCTGATCCAACACAGAAGTGGATATTTTGATTTATATCTGAATATCAACAAATGCCAGTGTGGTGTGGCGTTTTTTTTTTTAATTTATTATTTTTAATTTTATAGCACCTAAAGGAGTCACAATTAAAAGGTTAACCAATTAGTCACCAGTTTTTTTTAAAAGGAAAAGATGGCTGGGAGACATTGGTATTTTGTTCCCACATCTTACTCTGTTTACCAAGGCTTTATTTTCCTTAACAGCTACGATGGTTTGGCTGGTGAACATGGCAGATGCAGATCCAGAAGCCAAGCAAACCACTTCAAAGGGCCCCCGCTATGCTGCACAAGGTAAGTTTAGAAGGCTTTCTAGTCCAGATACCTCCCTATCATGTAACGCTAGCTTTTTTTTTTTTTCATGAAAACCTTATTGCAGAAGAACATTCTCCTCAGTTTTATTTGTTGGTTAGATTTTTTTTTCATGTCCTCTGTCTGGCACGGAGATGAAACGGTCCCGAAAAGCAGTGGCAAGGCTGACCTGAAAATCAGAATGTAAACATAATTTGCTTTGATACAAAACAAATTGCTTTGTTATTAAACATTAGATATGTTCCCATAAGGCCCACAAGGCATGTTTTAATACCCAGTTAATACACATCGGATCAAATCTTGCTGCAGTTATAGAACATAGGGTCGGCTTTTCCATGCAAGTACTAGAGTGTCTGCTTAAGGCAGCATAATGCTTACTGTTGGGTCTGGCTCAGTGGCAGTGCTGTGCACGTCCACGTGGGAGGGACCTGGCTACAATTCTTAGCTCAGATCGTTTGCTCCCTGAGTGGGCTTGGGATGCTGCAATAGACTAGGAAGTTGGAAAACACATGTTGCACATGTATTTGCCTATGGCAATTTAAAATCTGAGGGCAGCGATGGAGCAGCTCTTCATTTGAAACTAAACATATAAGCTATATTGATTGAATCTTTGTCAGAGTCCCTGGAATTATCTGGCCACAAAACTTGGAATTTGGTGGGTCAGTGCAAAACATCAGTTGAACAACCACAAGGAAATGGTTTGCCATCAACATCCAGGACATCAAAATGTAAATATTTCCTGGTATTCAGCATAAAGTGCAGCAAAAGTATTTCCATACTGTGGTGGCAATAGGTTGGTTGCATGATTGTTCTCAACCAGATGTTTATAAGGAAATGTTAAAGATGCATACACAGAAAACAAACATTTTTTAGCTGCTTCATAATAGGACTATATATATTAGAATATTGTCCTCTTCTGTCCAGGCACACCAAACCAAAGAAGAAGTGGTGCTGTTAATGACGATGATGATGGAGGCTTTAATTCACAATGGGTAAATCAGAGAAACCAAACAATAGGATCTCATGAATCAACACCGGAATCACGAGCTGCTGTCCAGGCAATCCCGAGTAATGCCTCAACTGCTGAAGATCCTGAGGAGAGTGAGTAGCTTTCAACTGGGAGGGTGCCATAAGCAGTGTCTCGTTTAGGAAAAGATGTTTTGTAACAGTTTTTATAACTTGAGTAATGTCATTAAAATGGGACCCAAGGTCATCTGTGGTCTATTTTTGAGTTTTGGTTTTGAGTGAAGAAGTAGCCTAGTGGTTCGAGTAGCAGGCTACGAACCAGGAGATCAGGGTTCAAGTCCCACACTCGCTCCTACTGACCTTGGGCAAGTCACTTTCCCCTCCATTGCCTCAGGTACAAACTTACGGGCCGATTTCAGTAAAGTCCGCACGCGCACAGGCCACTTGCCTGTTTGCGCGATTCAGTATTTAAATTAGGCCTGGCAGTAGAAACGGGCAAAAGGAGGCGCTAGGGACACTAGCGCGTCCCTAGAGCCTCCTTTTGGCCCGGAGCGGTGGCTGTCAGCAGGTTTGACAGCCCACACTCAATTTTGCTGGCGTCGATTCTCGAGCCCACTGACAGCCACGGGCTCGGAAACAGGACACTGGCAAAATTGAGCGTCCAGTTTTCGACCCAACAGCCGCTGGCTGACTTCAAAAACCTTCTTTTTTTTTATTTTACTTTTTTTTACCCTTCGGGACCTCTGACTTAATATCGCCATGATATTAAGTCGGAGGGTGCACAGAAAAGCAGTTTTTACTGCTTTTCTGTGCACTTTCCCGGTGCCCGACGAAATTAGCGCCTACCTTTGGGTAGGCGTTAATTTCTGAAAGTAAAATGTGCGGCTTGGCTGCATATTTTACTTTCTGAATTGCGCGTGAATACCTAGCCGTCAACATGCATTTGCATGTTGAGGGCGCTATTAGGTTCGGCGGGTTGGATGCGCATTTTCTGCCCCTTACTGAATAAGGGGTAAGGGAAAACGTGCATCCAATGACAGGTTAACTGTATGGGCCCGTTAGATTGTAAGCCCTCTAGGGATAGGGAAATACCTACAGTACCTGAATGTAATCCGCTTTGAAATGCTGAAAAAAGTGTGAAAAGCGGAATATAAAAAAAAAAAGTTTGCTGATCACAGAATTTGGATGAGGAGTCTGAAATCCCACAGTGCCATCCCTAAAAGTACAATGAAAGAAGGCTGAAAGGGTTTTCTTTGGCTCTACTTGGTAGCACTGGGGTCTCACAGGAATGTTGTGCAAGTTCTCCACATGGTTTTACAACTTTTCAAGCAAATTAAGTGTTTGTTCAAATCCTTACTGCTTCTCAATCCTAGAGTGTGATCTTGGGGGAGTTACTTTACCTTCCTGTGCCTCAATTTTACCTAACTGATACTATAATAGTATTGTGATACCTATAAATGTGAACATTTTGAGGTCCTACTTGTGTATATGGCTCTAGACAAATCTAGAATGATTGTTGCCTGAAATCCTGAGGTCTAAAGAGCAATATAAACCTTGCATTGATATTGAGTAACCTCTCTAAAATGCATCATCATGTCTGACAACCTTGTTAAAAAAGATTAAAATTATTCTTTGTTTTAGTAATCTTTTTAGCAGTACAGTGAAAAACTTTTGTATGCAGTCAACTGGCAAATAAATATAGGCTTTGAAACAGGTTTTAAAAAATACCATGTTCTTGGGGGGGGGGGGAGATTGGCAATCCTGGAGTGTCATCCAGATTGTGAGTTTGATAATCCACACAGAACCTCTGCACATGCGCTCTGCTGTGGCAAGAAGCCCAGTTGGCACAGTCTTTGGTCAGAAGAAGGGTGCCTTTTTGAACAGTGGTGTGCAGAAGTATATTTGACTCCTTGTGACTTTAATTACAGAACGTTTGGGGGTTGTTGCAGCTTGTTCTGTGGATCCCCAAGACCACAGTTCACATGCACTTAATGCAGATATGTCTGCCCCAGCTTCTGAAGCTGTTATGTGGTAGAAACCTAAGACTCTGGAGTAAACATTTCAAATCTTCCAAACTGTGAATTACTGAGAAAGTTGTCATATATTCAATTACTGGTTGAATATTCATTTCAGCAATATCCACTATTTAAGATGGCTTATAAATAGACTACTGCCGTTCATCTTCAGTTTCTTCCCTGCTTTCACAAATAGTGCAACTCTACATTTTCTTGTATGGTCTATAGTAAACAGGGGGGGGGGGTGTTATTCCTTGTACAGGCAGGGAAGGAGGGTGAGGGGAAACATTTATTTTAATAGTTAAAGATTAATCTCACTAAAACTAAAAAGAGAGGGCCAGCCCAGTGGTTTGGTGGCAAGTACTGTGACCTGCCATGAGAAGGACCTGCATTTGAGTCACTGTGCCAGCCAGGGCTTGAGGATGCTGGGAAAGAGGGAGTCTTAACACTCAGCTGCTAGCGGTCCACATTAGCTGGTTTGTGGCCATACCCCTCCCAGCAAAGAAGAGTCCCTGCACTTGCATGTGGGATATAAAAACAGCAGGGAAAATGCCTGAGTAGTTGTGAATGAAGGTTCACGAGCGCCTCTACCGTTTCCAATTCAGCCGAAAGGAAGAGAAGGAAACTACTGGGACAAAGAAATAAGTAAATAAAAGGCATATTCAAGTAATTGAAGCATACTTCAGTTAATTAGGAGGTAATTTTCAAAGGAGTTATACAAGTAAATGTAACATACTATCATAGCAATTTTCAGAAGCCCATTTACATGCTTAAAGTGCACTTGTACATGTAAAACCTATGGACAACTCAACAATGAATATTGGAACAATTTTCAAAAGCCCACCTGCGCATAAAACCCAGTTTTAAGCATGTAAATTGTTTTGAAAACTAGCCCCCCAAGTGTTTGTTTTTGATCTTATCCAGTAGGCTGGATGTTGCAAATTTCATAGCTTGCTGTGATGATACAGATTTCTTCCTAGGGAACATGATGTAAATCTGTTGTCCTCTTTGATTCAAGTGAACCATATAGACTGATTAGATGCAGGCTTCAGTATATTCAATTCTGAGCCATTCATGCAATAAAACTACTTCGGATGATAGAGAGCCAAGTTCTACCATTAATAATAAATCATGGGTCTTTTTTTTTTTTTTTTCTCTTTATATAGGAAAGTAAAACCTCATATTTTATAACTGATTGTAGCATTTAGTTCTCTATCACCAGAATGAGTTTTACATGATAGGTTTGTAAAGCATGAAACCTGTTTTCCCTCTATGTACCTGGATCAATCCAGACTCCTGGGTATTGCCTCCCCTCCAGCAGATGGAGACAGAGAAGTTTTGACAGACTCTGCCCTATATTCTAAGGTGCCACCTACAGTCCGCCAGTATTTCTCTGTCTCCCGCAGATGGTGGAGGTGCAAAACCTACAAGTCTGTACTTTTTACTTAGTGTAAAAAAAAAAGTAGACAAAGCAGGGAGTTTGTTTTCTTGACCTTAAACTTAGGTCTTAAAAAAAAAAAAAAAGACAAGATTTTCTTCAGCCTCCCAGGGGGTTGTCAGGTCCTGAGGGGGACCATCCTCCCTGGTGCTTGAAGCAGCTGCGGCTAAGGGTGGAGGGCCCTATTACCACTTTCAAGCAGCGCTAAGTGTGATTCCAGGGAGCCCGGCTCACTCACCCCAGAAGGACCAGGACCCATAAAAGGCTGCCAGGCAAGTAAAAAATAAATAAATAAAACATCTTTATTTTCAGTGCTTGGACTCTCCCTTCCCTCGCTGCTGCTGCCGGTCGTTTCGCTGCAGTTTTCACCGCTCCAGGTCGGTTTTTTTTTCTTCCTTTAATGATGCCGCAGAGATCAGCATGTCAGGTATGAGCGTCTTTCTCGGGACGGCCTCTGTTCCTCATGTCTCCCCGGGGGGGGGGAAGGAACCTCCGCTGCAGCCAGGGACGATATGCAGAGCGCTCGCAAAGCTTCTACAGGGGTTAGTGGACTGCGGCCCCCTTCTCCTGATTTGTTCTCGCTGAGCACAGGAACGGAAGCCATTTTAAGCACGATCAGAGCAGCGACGCGAGCCTCAGTGGGGGAGGGGATTTTCCCGCCTTCTTTATTCCCGCAGCAAATGGCCCTCGGGGGGGGGGGACACGAACCAACGGGGCATGCCTCGCCTGTGTCTGAGGAGAGCCCCAAGGGGGCTTCAGACTCCTCCTCCTCCTTCTCTTCAGAGTTTATTTTGCTGCTTCATAAGGCCTTTAAGGCCAGGAAGTCAGTGAAAAAGCAGGCTGGGGCAGAAATCTTCTTTTGTGGTGCCAATTTTAGTTTCACAGAAGCAGTCCAAACGAAGGGGGGAGTGCTGGGTCTGCAAAAGTGAAGCGCCCTTTACGGTCCATGGTGCCCCATACAGACAGATTCTTCCTCACAGGTTTCAGACCCTGCAACCCAAGCCTCCGCTGGGAGTAGACGGGGATGCAGATCAACAGCAGGATTCAGTCCGCAGCTCCCATATTGTGGAAGGAGACAACCCGAAGGTGGTCCGACTTTTTAGAAAGGATGAGCTGGGTCTGCTTATCCCTGCAATACTAGGGGAGTTAGGCATCGAAGTGCCGCCAGAGGAATCCCACAAGGAAATCAGTTGTTGCTGGGACTGCGGGGTCTGACCACTTCTTTTTCTTTTCATTTCTCATTTACTGACTTGCTGTTCAGAGAATGGGACACAACTGATCTAGGGTTGAAGGGTAGCAAAGCAATGGATAAGCTATATCCTCTGCCAGAGGAAGCTTTAGATCTTCTTAGAGTTCCCAAGGTGGATGTGGCAGTGTCAGTAGTCACCAAAAAGACCACCATCCCGGTCACAGGAGCAACAGCCCTCAAGGACTTCCAGGATAGAAAGTTGGAGCTTCAGCTCAAGAAAATATTTGAAGTCTCGGCACTGGGAGTGCGAGCTGCCATGTGCAGCAGCTTTTCTTTGAGAAATGGCCTTCGATGGGTGCAACAACTGCAGGCCAACGCCATTCTTTCAGAAGGGGAAGCGCTCCAGGTGGGCCACCTGGAAAAGCTGCAGTCGCTTATAGTGCAGATGCTCTTTACAACCTGTTGCGGACTTCGGCCAGGTCCATGGTTTTGGCTGTCTTGACACGAGGACATCTGTGGTTATGGAACTGGTCTGCGAATGTTTCTTCTAAAGCTCAGCTGGGCTCTCTGCCTTTCAAGGGCAAGTTGCTTTTTGGAAAGGACCTGGAGGGCATGATTCAATCCCTGGGAGAGAATAAAGTTCATCGATTGCCAGAGGATAGACCCAAGTCAAGGGGCTCCTTTTCTACTCTCTCACTTCCGTGGGAATCAAAGATTTCGAATGCCCCGGTCTACCAGTTCCTCCTTTAGGCAAAATTCGAGCAGACAGCAGTCCTGGTCCCAGTCCTTTCGAGGCCGATGCTTTGGTAGAAACGGTAACCCCCAGTCTGTGCCTGGGGTGAAGTCTCCACAATGAAGGGACACCTTCCATTCCTCGGTGCCAGTCATAGGGGGCAGACTGTCTCTATTTTTCGAGGAATGGGCCAAATTGACTTCGGACCAGTGGGTCCTCACCGTAATAAGACAAGGCTACGCTTTAGATTTTGCATGTCGCCTTCGGGACCAGTTTCTAGTCTCCACATGCGCTTACATGGAGAAATGAAAGGCAGTACAAGACACCTTGCAGCGCCTTCTTGAACTCTGCGCCATTATGCCAGTTCCTCCTGCGAAACAGAGAAGAGGCCGCTATTCCATTTACTTTGTGGTACCCAAGAAAGAGGGGGCCTTTTGGCCCATTCTAGATTTAAAATGGGTCAACAGATGCCTTCGGGTGCCCCGCTTCCGCATGGAGACTTTACGATCTGTCATTGCCTCAGTGCAAAAGGGAGAGTTTCTGGCATCACTGGATCTAACTGAGGCATATCTACACATCTGCATCCAGGCCGCCCACCAGATGTTCCTCAGGTTTTCCATCCTGGGACGTCATTTTCAGTTTCGAGCTCTGCCTTTCGGGCTTGCCACCGTGCCCAGGTCCTTTACCAAGATAATGGTTGTGATAGCAGCACAACTCCGGAGTGAAGGATTTTTGGTGCATCCATACCTGGAAGACTGGCTGATTCGAGCAAAATCTGAGTTGCTTTGCCATGCAGTGGTCCACAGACTGCTTCAGCTACTGAGATCGCTCGGTTGGGTGGTCAACCTTGCCAAGAGTCGTCTGGTACTCTCCCAGTCCTTGGAATTCCTGGGGGCCCTGTTCGACACGCAACAGGGGAGAGTTTTCCTTACCGCAGAGTGCGTTTGCAATTTGCAGGGACAGGTTCGAGACTTTTATTGTCCAAGCATCCTCCCAGAGTGCAGGATTACTTGAGGGTCCTAGGATTGATGACTTCCACTCTGGAGTTAGTGCCATGGGCCTTTGCTCACATACGTCCTTTACAGTCAGCTTTGCTTTCTCGATGGAACCCAGTCTCCAAGCAATTTCATCTGCCCCTTCCTCTTACGGATTCTGCAAGGTCCAGTCTCGGTTGGTGGCTTCTCTCGGACAACTTAACCCTTCGGAGTTCCCTTGGTAGTGCCCGAGTGGACAGTGGTTACCACTGATGCCAGCCTTTCTGGCTGGGAAGCGGTTTGTCTGGGGAAATCCATGCAGGGGCAATGGTCCCAGGAAGAATCTCAGTGGTCGATCAATCGTCTGGAGACCAGAGCCATGTCTTTAGTGTTACGACCTTTCCTTCCACTCCTCCAGGGGAAGTTGGTCAGGGTACTGTCAGACAATGCGACCACGGTGGCTTCTATCAATCGCTAAGGAGGGCCAAAAGCCGACCAGTGGTGGTGGAAGCTCCACAGCAGATAAGCTGGGCGGAGCAGCATCTGGTCAGCATTGCGGCGTCTCACATAGTCTGCGTGAATGTTGTCAATGCCGGCTTTCTCAGTCGTTACCATCTCGATCCTGGGGAATGGGATTTGGCCGACGAGGCTTTTCAGCTCATATGCGACACATGGGGCATACCCAGCATGGATCTGATGGCGACATTCAGGAATGCCAAAGCCCCGCGCTTCTTCGGTCGCCGCAGGGAGACAGGCGCAGAAGGGGTAGATGCCCTGGTTCTTCCCTGGCCGACAGAAGTCTTGCTGTACGTGTTTCCGCCTTGGCCTCTGATCAGCAAAGTGCTCAGGCGAATAGAACTCCACCCGGCAGAGGTAATCCTCGTAACGCCAGAGTGGCCGAGGCGTCCTGGTTTACGGATCTGGTCAATCTGGTGGTGACAGGGCTCTCCCGATCTCCCGGACCTTCTACATCAGGGGCCTATCTGTTTCGAAGAGGCTGATCGCTTTTGTCTAGCGGCATGGCTTTTGAGAGACAGCGCCTGAGGGGCAAAGGTTATTCTGACGTGGTAGTGGCTACACGTTTTTGAGATCTCGTAAAACGTCCACCTCCCTCGCTTATGTCCGGGTGTGGAAAGTCTTTGAATCTTGGTGCGTAGAATGTGAGGTTGTTCCTACCCGGGCGTCGGTGTTGGATATTTTGTTTCCTACAAGCCGGACTAACCAAGGGCTTATCGTGTAGCTCCCTGAGAGTGCAGGTGGCAGCTCTTGGTTGTTTACGCAGTTCAATACAGGGAGTAGCGTTAGCTGTGCATCCGGATGTGGCTCGTTTCCTTCGGGGAGCAAAGCACTTGTGTTCCCCAGGCAGACAGCCTACCCTTCTTGGAACCTGAACTTGTTTCTCACAGCTCTGTGTGCTGCGCCCTTTGAGCCTCTAAAAAGGGCGACGCTGAAAGATCTCACGTTTAAAGGTGATTTTTCTGGTAGCTATCACATCTGCTTGTAGGGTGTCGGCGCTCCTGCAGAGAACCTTTCTTGAGAATTTCTGATTCTGGAGTTTCCTTAGGGGGACGGTTCCTTCCTTTCTTCCAAAGGTAGTTTTCCTCCTTTCAATTGAATCAATCAGTGGAGCTCCCGTCCTTTCCAGAACTGGACCGGTCGGATTCCCCTTCTAAAGACTTAAGGAAGCTGTATGTTCGCAGGGCTTTGCTGCGTTTATCTAGAGGTTACAAATGCTTTTCGTATGTCTGACCATCTTTTTGTGCTGTGGAGTAGTCCAAAAAGAGGTAATATGGCATCTAAGACAACGATAGCCCGCTGGCTGAAAGAGGCTTAAGTTCAGCGTATTTGCTGAGTGGTATACCCTTACCGATTGGACTTTGTGCCCATTCTACCTGTTTGCAGGCAGCGTCTTGGGTGGAATGCCATCAAGTCTCACCACAAGAGATTTGCAGGGCGGCTACGTGGAAGTCTTTACACACCTTTGCGAGGCATTACTTGACTGGTTGTCCAGGCCCCGGGTTCTGGGGGATTTGGAGAAGGTGTGCTCCAAATGGGCGTCTCCAGGTCCCACCCCAGGTAAGAAAGCTCTAGTACATCCCAGGAGTCTGGACTGATCCGGGTATGTACAGGGAAAGGAAAATTGGTTCTTACCTGATAATTTTCGTTCCTGTAGTACCACAGATCAGTCCAGAGTCCACCCGTTTTATGCATAGAGGTAACGGAGAGTCCACTCCTTCAGCATTTGTTTATTTCTGGTCTGCAGATCAATTTTGTTCAATGTTCAACGGGTTCTGTTCCCATTTGGGATTAGTGAGCCAGTTCAGGTAATGTGTTAATTGCATATAGTTTGTTTGGTTTTGAACCATTCTGCTTTGATACTGAGTAATACTGATGGACTGTAGGTGGCACCTTAGGATATAGGGCAGAGTCTGTCAAATCTTCTGTCTCCATCTCCTGGAGGGGAGGCAAAACCCAGGAGTCTGGACTGATCTGTGGTACTACAGGAACGAAAATTCAGGTAAGAACCAATTTTCCTTTTCGGATCCTGACCTGTCAGAAGAAAGCTTCTCCATAAGAAGCACAGATATTACACAGATGTTCAATATCCTGATTGTACTCGTTTGTTTTCTTACAGCAGTACTTTTAAAATTTCATTCTAATGTCCCAGATGACATTTGGACCCAGAACAGAGAGAATAATGCAAATTATTTGCCTTTGTTAAAGCTGTATGATGATTCATTTGGCAGATATTGTTTTTCTTTTTCTAGCCTCTTGAATCCTGGGCATCTAGCCCATTTGGAACCTGCTTTTAACACTATCTGACATAATCATTTATTCCATTTCACCCTGATACACTGGTCCTGTCCCAACAGGTGGATTGTACCCCTCTACCAGCAGATGGAGACATAGTGCACTGGTTTCTCCAGTGACATTTTACTACTATGTATAGGTAATGCAGCACAGGGAGGAATCCAGTATTCTCTATCTCTAGAAGATGGTAGGAAGAACTGGTGCTTCAGCAATTTTTTTTTTTTTTTTTGAAAACTGTTTTGGACCAGGCCACTGGTGTGCTAGTTATTGTGAGTCCAGGAACAGGAGTTCTCAGTCCTGGAGGGGGGCTTGATAGAACCCAAATGGGAAGGGGATATTCTCCTTTAAAAAAAAAAAAAAAGAGAAAAACAGGAGTAAAGGAGAGAAACATTCTTTAGGTTGGTTTATTGCCTTTGGCTTCTTTAAAGAATCCTCCTGGATTTGTCCTTACTAATCATCCTGTTCCCTGGCCTTCCTCCCTATGCCCTGCTTCTTTGAGTTAAAGGTCTAAGTAAAAGAAATTAATTTAAAAAAAAAAAAAAAGAGGAGCGGGCTGTTCAAGACAGCAGAACTTTGAGCCTTTGATTAGGCAGTCTCTTTGGGGGAGAAGAGTTCTTTACTGGCTATTTGCTGGGTAAATGGCCTTTTGTTAGAGGAGGGCTCTGGGGCCTCAAATTTGTTGATTCAGCCGAGGAGGTTTTGGATGGCAATATGGACAGGCTTGGAAAGGGCAGATGCTGTTGGGTCTGCGGCTGCAGGTAGTCTGCGTCAGTAGCCGAGCCCTGTACCTTTTCTGCATCACAGCAGCGGAAATTCCCGGCAAGTGCTTGATTGCCTTGTGTGGAAGGAGGGTTTCTAAGTCCATTCCATGCTTGGTGCAGCTTTCTTCTCCTGACTGTGCATTGGGGCTGCCACGTTCTGCGGTTTCCAAGGCTGCAGTTTTGATGGGAATGTCAGCCATTTTGGACCATGCTTCCATGGCCATTTCGGAGACTCAGCTCCAGGGCGAGCCTCTGCAATGGATGAGGATGCTCCTCCGGCTTTGGTCAGCTAGTCAAGAATCTAAGCCTCAGAAGCTTCCTGATTAAGCCATGCTCCTCTTATCAGTCCACAAGAGGTCGAGGTCCGTTTCGGAACTTCAGGCAATATAGGCTGGGAAAGTAGTTAGATTTTTTTGTTCTGAGGTTTTCAGGCTTCATAAAACAAGGATCAGCCCTTTTGTAGCTTCTGCAAGCCACAGCCTGACTCTGGTGCCTCTTCGGGAGGCAGTAAGTCTTGTCCATGAAGCTCAGCAGGTCCATTCTCTCATGATGCCAGTGGGGCAGTTGCCTTCAGCTTTTTTTTTCCTTTTTTTTTTTTTTTTAAAACCAGGAGTGGACCTATATTACCACAGACCAGAGTGTGTTAGAACTGAACTGTCTTGGCTATTCCCTGAAACTTTGTTCCACTGTTCTCAATGCCTTTTATGATCTCTTCCTGCACCTCTCCCATAAAAAGGAGGGCAATGGAGACTTTGATGTGACTTCAACTGCTAAAAGCATTGGTGCCAGTTTCATCCCTGGAATGAAGTGAGGACTCCCCAGAAAGGATGGTTCATTCAGATAAATCACAAATGGATGAATTCCAACCTCTGTGTTTCTAATTTTCAGATGCAGATACTTTGTTCAGTGCTTTTGACGGTTTGTCAGGACAAGTTTCTGTCCTCCTTGCATGTGTTGGAAACTTACTTCCATATTCCTATTTCTCAGGAAGACCAAAAGTACCTCAGTTTTTGTATCCTCCAGGAGCATTTTCAGTTCTGGGTTCTTCCTTTAAGACTGGCCATGGCACTGCGAGTGTTCACCAAGGTCATGGTGGTGGTTGAAGTAGCATCACTGCAGCAAAAAGGGATCAGGGTTCATCCTTACCTAGACGAATGGCGGATCAGGGCCAAGTCTTATCAAGAAGGTATTCAAGCATTTGCTTAGTGGTCCAAGTTTTAGTTTGGGCTGGGTGGACAATTTTGCAAAGAGCAGTCTGGTTCTCTCTCAATCATTGGAGTATCTGGGGCTCACTTCAGTACTGAGGTGGGCCGCGTCTTCATGACACCGGAGAGAGTAAACAAACTGAGACTCCTAAATTTTGTGGCTCTTCTGTCTCCAAGGACTTGGGGCTACCTGCAGTTCTTGGGGTCCAAGGCAACAGCTCTGAATCTGGTGCCTTGGGCCAGGACTCATACGAGACCCCTTCAGCATTTTCTTCTGTCTCGTTGGTTCCTTCAGTCCAGGATTGTAAACTCAATCTTCCCATTCCAGCCATGTTAAGTCAAGGACTTCAGTGGTAGACAGTCTCTCAAAATCTGTTGTGGGGTGTTAGTCTGTTGGAGCCGTCTTGGGTGCTGGTCTTGACTGACATGAGTCTATCCATTTGCTTGGACCAGATGGTGCAGGGGATTTAGTTTCTCGAGGAATCAATCTGGTCTATCAACTGGTTGGAAACCAGGGCCATTCAGTTATCCCTGTTACATTTTCAGCCATTGATTCAAGGAAAAGCAGACCATGTTCTTGCCAACAATGTGAAATAGGAGCATATATGAAAAGACAGGGCAGCACCAGGAGTCTAGGGTTGTTGGAGGAGATGAAGCTTCCCCCCCCCCCCCCCCCGGGCAGAGAAAAATCTCTGGCTGTTGTAAGTGGTGCACATTACCAAGCAGGATAATGTGCAGGCAGACTTCCTAATCAGAAATTGCCTTGATCCTGGAGAGTGGGAACATGGTCAGGAAGTTTTGTTTTACTTATTGTGCCCAAATGGGGAGTACCTCATGTAGATCTGATGGCAAATCACAAGAATACCAAAGTTCTACTATTCAGTTGTTGCAAGGAGTTTGGTTCCTGGAGAATAGAACCTTAGTTCAACTGTGGCTACAAACGATGCTACTTTGTGTTTCCTCTCTGACCTCTAGTGGGCAAGATTATATGCCAGATAGAGATTGAGGCCAATCTAAAGCCAACTAAGTCACCCAATTGTTCTCTAAGACCTTGGTATACGGATCTCATGAGGCTCCATGAAGACCTTCCTTTTCATCTCACAGGGACCTATTTTAAGATCTAATTTTCATGGATGACCCTTCTCTGTTCTCTCTTATGGCTTGGCTCTTGAAAGGGCATGTTTGAGGAGGAAGGGCTACTCATCCTCAGGTGTTTCCACCCTTTTGAGGACTCCAAAGAGTTCTTCTACTTTGGCTTATAATGGAATCTGACACATCTTTGAAGAGATCTGTAGGGGCTGGCTGTTGTCATTCTGGTGTTCTGATGTCCCTAGCATTTTGGCTTTCTTTTAGCAGAAGCTGGATAAAAGGCTAGCCTTGGGTTCCCTTAAAGTTCAGGCTACAACTCTATCCTGTTATGGGGGAAGATTTGCAGGGTGTTAATAGCTACTTATCTAGACCTTGTTCAGTTTGGGTTCCTCAGTGAGATCTCAGTCTGGTCCTCAAGGCCCTTGTGTCCCATTCCCCCCCCCCCCCCCCCCCCCAGCCACTGAAGCAGATATCCTTATGGGATCTTACTCTCAAGGCAGTTTTTTTGGTGGCTATTTGCTCGGTACAGTGTGTTTCCAAGATCTAAGCTTTGTTTTGTAGGTATCCTTTTCTGATTGCTCCAATTTTGTGTCCTTTCAGCCAGTGCCCTCTTCTTGCCCAAGGTTTTGACACCATTTGATCTGAATCAGCATGTTACCCTTCTGGCTTTCTTGAGGTCTGAATGTTGGGGTGAAAACAGGTCTCTGTAGTTTTTGGATGTGCACCAGGTTCTCCTCCAGTATCTTGAAGTTTCTAACTTATTCAGAAGAACTAATCAATTGTTCATGTTCTTTGGGGGGCTGCAGAAGAGTGAAGCAGCCTCCAAGGGCACAATTGCTCACTGAATTAGGGACACCATTGCTTCCGCATATTTGTTTAAGGTGTGTAGGGCTCCTAATTTAATTTGGACTCATTCAACGAGGGCTCAGTCTTCCTCCTGGTTGGAAGTGGTAGTTGCACCAGAATTTATCTATAAGGTGGCTATTTGGTCATCTTTGAGGTTTTTTCAAGACATCATTGATTAGTCAGTTCTGCTAAAGGGAATACCCTCTTCAGAGCTAGTTGTTTCTCAAAGTAGCATTATCTTCCTCCCTCCCTGAGTAATGACATTGGTACTTCCCACCTGTTGGGACGAGTCTGGTATAGCAGGACAAAATTGAAGGAGACATTTTTGCCTGTTAATTTTATTTCCAGGAGCTCTGCTACACCAGTCCAGGACCCTAAGAACATAAATACCATACTGGGTCAGACCAAGGGTCCATCCAAGTCAGTATCCTGTTTCCAAGGGCCAATCCAAGTCACAAGTACCTGGCAAGTACCCAAGCATTAGATTGATCACAAGCTACTATTGCTTATTGATACCGTAATAGCAGTTTATGGATTTATCTTCGAGGAGCTTAGCCAAACCTTTTTTTTTTAAATCCAGTTACATTAACTGCAGTAACCACATCCTCTGGCAATGAATTCCAGAGCTTATCTATGTGCTGAGTGAAAAAAGAATTTTCTTTGATTTGTTTTAAATGAGTTACTTGCTAAATTCATGGAGTACCCCCTATCCTTCTGTTATCCTCCCAGGAAGTTGTGTCTTTGGGGCTATACAGAGTATATAGCTCAGGTGTGTGTGTGTGTATATATGTGTATATATATATATATATATCACAAAGGCTATTCAGTGTAAATTCAATATGGTATATAGTTTTCTGTCCTGTTTCCATCAATTGTTTTTAGTACTCCTGAACAGGTGGACAAAATCACAAGGATTTCTTGTTTGCTAAATTGAGAATTTCGTTAGCAATGTTCTCTCTTATGTGTTTGGTGTAGTTTCACTGCTTTTGTCACAGAGAAACTAGATTCTTCCTGTACTGCACCACTTAAATATAGTAGGTTGTATCTCCCTACCAACAGATGGAGGCAGAGTACATTGCAGACAGCTAACCCCTAGTTGTTGTTATGGAGTTCTCTGTTTATCAAAGGTTCTCACAAGCTGACCAAAAACCTGCTTAAACAACCAGTTTAAACATATTTCCAAAGGCATAGAGTTCCAAGTTACTGAACCAAAGCACAAAAAAGTATTTCATTATGCAGGCATTGCTAACAAGACCTTTAGGGAAGATCTTTATGATCTCAATAGCTCATATCTCAGGAGCAGTTCTGCCAGATCTGTTTGGCATGCCATAGGCACTTGACCAATGCACAAACTTTAAATTGAATACTCTGTTCTATTGAAATACAATTCAAAACATGAAGAAGGAGGGTGATATGATTTGATTTCTTCTTTCCTTCCCTGCAGTATTTTGCAACAATTGCAACCCCTTCAGTCTTACAGCCAGGAATACTACAGTAATCGGTTTTCCTTAGTATTAAAGCATGAACCACTAGAAAAAGTCTTTCCTGTCCAAACAATGCCTGTACCTGGCAAATGTACCTCAAGGACAGGAAGAAACTCCTGACAACATGGGGTATTTATGCCTCCTAGTAGTTGAGAATCGAGGTGTATGCCAAAAATACAAACCACTGCCTTGGGTTCTAGGCTGCAGCTCAAGATTGTGGGAAAGTTAACTTCCTCTTTCACCTACTCACCCAAAGCAAATTTCTTTGTTGGGTTGAGTTTTTTGGTTTAAGCTGCTCTACCCATTATCTATGCAGAATAAGATATTTATTGACCTTTAATGCATTTACTAGAGGAATTTGCTTTGCAGTTGTCCCCATTGTATGGAATTATTTACTGTTAACACATACATCATTAAAGTGTATATGACTACCTCCTAGCACTATAATCATTAAACTAGTGTTTTTAAACAAGTACGGTCTATTGTAAAGTTATGTGCATTTTATTTACTCACCATTCTCCCATATTCCCTTCAGGAGTATTGTCATGTCCAATAAGTGCCCCTTCACAGGGCCCAACCAGTTCTATTAGCTAATGTGGGGTGGGGGATATAATGGGGGTGCCCTAAGAAATATCAAACATGGAAGCAGAATTCTTTACCATATATGCCACTCAAGTTTTTTTTGGGTTTTTTTTTATATTTTTCTTTTCAAATTTCTGTACTGCTATCCTGGCCTCAGACAGATCACTCAAAGCCAGATAGGGCACCTCGAGTGAATTAGTACCATTTGGTTCAACTAGTTGGGTTGCAGTTAACATAATATTTATCTTCTAATTGCTTCATTAAGCTAAACTTTGTTTATTTTTAGTATTTAATATAAGGTGTGTCATGATTCCAAGTACAAAACTGGCTTTTTCTGTGGAAGGAACAGATTATTCTGGTAATAATCATGCAAGTTTCAATCTAAAGAAACACAGCAATGCGGAGAAGTAGCTTGCTTAGTTTCTCATCTTATTCTGAGCAAATGAGGTGATAGAAAAGCCCAGAAAACTTTCCTGACATTGTTCATTTCAGCAGAACTCTTAATAGAAGGTTCCTCTTCTAAAGACTTGACCGAGGATATAATTACTGTTGGTATGCACGGGTTCTCAGGATTTACAAGCAGTTGTGTAGCCTTAACAGTTCATTTAAATCATGGTCCTCTTTAATTATGCATAGTTCAGAGCTGCTTATAATGGAGATTTTACTGAATGCAGTCCTGGGCTTGCCCTTCATTTAAGGAGTAGGGAAATCACTAAACTGTTCAAGATCTTGGAGCAGATGGAATAGTAATACAGTTTTCCCCTTTAAGAAGAAAAAAGCTCTTCATGATAGGATAGCCTGATGCAAATAAGTGCTGGCCTTTTCATATTTATTTATTTATTTTAACATCCCTTGTGATAGTGTAAAGGGAAAACGCAGGATCCCCAAGAAAAAATACTGGAGAAATCATGGGTCAGCTCTGCAGCTGCTTACTCAAACAATGTAATAGAAATCATAATCAGCACTGAAATTTTCTATGGCCAAAATATTTTAGCTGATGCTGGGATTAGCTTGGCTGCTGCTGCTTCTTGGCTTTGCACACTTATTCTTGGCTTTCTTGTTCTTTATTATCTGCTAACCTGTGGAGATGTCTTTCCTGCTCCGTGTTGGCCAGCATTACTCCTTTCAAGGTGCTAGCATGGGGTGGGGGATCGGGGTGAGGAGACATTTAAAAGGGAAAGAAGTGACTGGAAGGAGGGGAGAAGAGGGTAAGACTGCATGAAAGAAAAATTGGAGAGAAGGGAAAGGAGAAAAAGTGGTAGAAAAAAGGCACGAAAAGAAGAAATAGAGCGAACTAAAATAGAGAAGGGAAATGATGAGAAAGGCACACTGTGTTTAGACACATTTTTTCAAGGAACATATTTCAAATTTGAAATATTTGGGCTTTTTATTTATTTATTTACTTATTTATTTTTGACTTGGCAGTTTCCTTCTGCTCCTTTGGGCTTCTAGGTCAATAGGAAGCAGCTTCTATTGGACTAAAGTGCCACTAGTCTTCGTTCACAACTACTCCTGTCTTTTTTTTTTTTTTAACCTCTTACACAACTTAACATGGTGACATAACAGAGTTGGCAGATGAATACCAAATGGTCCATGCAGTCTGCACAGCAAGTGGCATATGAAAGGAACTGCCGTGCCATGCAGGTTACCCCCATGTGTTCGGTTAAGAGTAGTTGTTGCTGTTCTGTGCAGGTTACTCCCATGCAGAAATGTTACACTAAAGTTAACATAGGTTACTCCTTTTCTTCATTGCCAACCTCAAGCATTTAGGGTTCCCCCATGTTTATCCCATGCCCTTTTAAAGTGCATCCATTGCAGTGGCAGTCCTTGGCCTCTCTCCAAAACCTGGGATGCATGCACAGTGAGTCTGGATGAGATGTTCCCTTTAATTTTCTGATGTCCGCACCCCTTCCCCCCCCCCCCCCCCCAGCAGGCTGCCAATGCTGTATCTAGGAGTAGAAGCCAGGCATGGAAATCAAACCCTGGTCTTCTGCATAACAATATACAACACTACTAGTGAGCCATTAAGTCAGACCTGCTTTTTCGCATTTGCTAACCATTGCAGGGCAAATGAAAATAAAACGCTGTCTGTTACTACACCTGGAGTTTTAGTCCTTAAAAGGTTATAATACCTAAAGGACCAGCAAATGAGGTTTTAAGGCCTTCCAGGTCCCTTCTTCAGAGGTCTGGAAAGCGCATCAATCATAAACATAACAATATCGACAGATAAAGACTAAATGTTCCATTTGCCCAGCAAGATACATAATGATGCGAATTGCCGCTCCATTCAGGTTACCCCCATACATTCTGTTAAGGGTAGTAAATGCCGCTCTGTGCAGGTTAGCCCCATGCACCGTTTTCTTCATTTCCAGTCTCAGGAATTCATAGTGTTTATCCCAGTCCCTTTTGAATTCATTTATTGTCTTCGACCTCACCACCTCTTCCAGAAGGGTATTCCAGGCATCCACAACCCTCTCCGTGAAGAAATATTTCCTGATGTTGGTTCTGAGTCGTCCCACTGGCGTTTCATTTCATGAAACCCTATGTCTTGTCTTCTGCCTTTGCTCTACCCTTTCTTTTCCCCTCCCCCAGCCTTTCTCCAAACCAGCCGCATGGTGAGATGAGATGCAGGGATAATGAATGTGAGCAGTCACTATGTCCCGCAGCCCTCTCCTCTGTCAGCAGTGATTAGAGCAGATCTTCCTGCATTGCAGAGAGTATATTTATTTATATATTTTTATATACCGACATTAGATCAGTGATGTCGCATCGGTTTACAGATAACGGAAAGGAAATAAGCGGGGGTGCTTATTTCTTACAGTGAAACGTATTTCTTATGCAACATAATAACTTAAATTCTTGTGTATTTCTAACGAGGCAACATGATAAAAAATAGAATATAATAAATATAAGTGAATGCAAATCTCTTCTAATATAACTTAGTGAGACTTTGAGTTCTTATAAAGAAAAGTCATGAACATAATCAGCATGCCAAACTGTGTAACAAGGATTGGACAGGAGTAAGGTGCTAAAAGGAAAGGATCATTGGGGGAAGGCTTGTCGGAAGAGCCAGGTTTTTAGGTGTTTTTTGAAGAGTTATGTTGAGGGTTCAGATCTTAGTTGTGCTGGAAGGTTGTTCCAAAGTGAGGGTCCAGCTATGGACAGTGCATGTTCTCTTGTTATGGTTAGATGTGCTTCTTTTGGGGTGGGGATGTGAAGAAGACCAGTGTTGGATGATCGGAGGTTTCGTTGCGGTGTGTGGTATTGTTGGGGCGTGCTTAACCAATTCAATTTGTCATTGTGGAGTGACTTATGGATGAGTGATAGGACTTTGTGTTGTATTCGGAAGATGATGGGTAGCCAATGGAGGGCCTTGAGGATGGGAGTGATGTGGTCCGATTTCTTTCTGTTTGTGAGGGATCTGGCTACTGCATTTTGTAGTAGTTAAGGCAGTCTGATTGTGGTGGCAGGGAGGCCAAGCAGAAGGGAGTTGCAATAATCAAGCTTTGTGAGAATAGTAAGGTCTGGAGAACGGTTCTGTAATCGTGTGGGAAGAAGAGTGGTTTGAGTCTTTTGAGGGTCTGGAGTTTGAAGAATCTGTCTTTGATGGTGATGTTGTGTTTTTTGAGGTTGATTTCTGTATCTATAGTGACTCAGAGGTTTCTTGTTGAAAGGGTATATATGGAGGGAGAGGAAGGGGCACCGGCTGCCAGATGGGGGAATGTAGAAAGAAAACTGTTGGAGCAACGGAAGTCCCTCTAGGTCAGCCCAGGAACTGCAATGCTCTCCTTCCCTGTGTCTGTGTCCCTGCAGCTCCAAGTCCTCTCCCACTAGGCTTAGGTTTACAGCATAAAAGGGGAGGGGCTGTAGCTGATTGTTCAGACTCTGCAGCAGTGGCCCAGCATGCCACCTCCCTGCTGCTCCCAGCCTTTCGGCTGTCATTGGAAGACCCAATAGGCCAGGTGGGAAGAGGAACAGACAGCTTGGAAGCCTGTCAGAAGATCCAGGCGACTTGGGTTGGCTGGGATCGGTTTATTGTCTTTTTATCAATATTCCTTTCATTTGTTCATATTAGCCTGTCTGATTATTGCAGTGCTTTGCATGGGTGTATATAGTACCATATGTTTGACACGTTACAAGGGCATTCAAAGTACTGTGAGATTGTGTAATGGCAGAGGAATGATGTTTGATGTCTCAGTAATTCCTGCTAAATTAACGACTAACGAAAATTCCTTTTGTTTGCATCCACTTTCCTTCATTCTTATTTTTTTTTGTATGTTCTGTATTTGACATTTTATGCATTTTTCCTCCACAGGGGGAGTGAAACTTGGTTTAGGAGACTTCATTTTCTACAGTGTTCTGGTAGGCAAGGCATCTGCAACAGCCAGCGGCGACTGGAACACAACACTGGCCTGTTTTGTAGCCATATTAATTGTAAGTAAAGTCTGATTGGTATGGATTTGAGGCAGAGAAGGCAGAAGGAATATTGAGCCAAAGAGGGGAATGGGGAGGTTCCACTATCTTGCTCCCCCTGGCAAGGCAAGAATAACTCTGGATGTTTTGTCACTGTTTGGTAGCTTGGGCTATGATAATGGGAGGTTTGGAGGATGGGGGTGGAAGAGAGGTTGTGTGATTAGGGTAATTTGATAACAGCCCACCTGCACACTTACACTGTACGGAGTATTTTCAAAGGAAACTTAAATGCATATAGGTTCACACTGCAAATACTCAGGTAATTGACCAAGTATACGCACACATTCACTTGTGTAAAGTTACACCACCTCTTTAAAATCAAAAAGCTATGCATGTAAGTGCCAACGCTGCCCCAGCTCTGCTCCCTGGAAGGCCTCTGCTCAGTTTGTATAAAAGGTAGACACGTAAATGGGTTATGCACACCATGAATTCGACACCAGGCTATTTTAATGCAGCTATTTAAACGCATGAAATTGTTTTATGTGCATAAATGGATTTGAAACTTATCCCCTAAAAATATAGATAAAAAAATATAAATAAATAACATAATACAAATGATTAATGATTCTTAATGAAGTAATGGTGAGTGGGTTTGTTGGAGAAGATAAGAGTTAAACAGTGTTGAAGTAAATGTGAATCTTAAGTATTTCACCTGAATATTTCCGCATGCTACACCTTTGTCTTTGTTTTTAAGGAAGTGACTTATGAGGTTTTTAGTGTATTGGTGATTTAAATTATATGTGTATCTTGTAACCTACCCTGAACATAGGAAGGGCAGGTAACAAATATTTTAAAATAAATACATTAAATATGGGAGGTATAGACATAAAAAGGGTTCAGTTAGCACAAGTTTGAAACTTGTGAGCAGTAGCTCAATTGTCAAGGCTTCAAGGAGGGAAAGGTAGTTGGTGAAGTTTCCTTTCAGGGACAACAGGGTGGACAGGCAAATATAAAAAGAGGAGGTTGCACAGGGAAGCCAACAGTGTGCTGCAAGAAGTCTGAAGAGTTACCCTCTTTCCTGTGCATTTTATGAATATGAAAGGTATGGGGTGGTATCTTAGCTTATTGGGGTCACTGGCTGTTCAGTATAGTAGCCAGGGTTGTTCTGGAGAGGGAATGCCTGGTTGTCGGGCAGCATGATGGTGGCATTCTTCTGGGGGTCAATATATAGGTAGTGGATTCAGGGACCAGCTCTGGACTAACACGTGCCCTGTGCAAAACTTGAAATTGGCACCCCCATCCCCCTAGTGAAAAATACCAGCTTCACATATTCTACCACCTGCAGCCTTGCTCTTAACTTCCATCCTCCCCTCCTCCCTCATAGCTTCATCACTGCACCCTCCCCCCCCATACCTTCTAGCCATACCCCATCTCTTATGTCCTTCTCCCCTTCCTCCTCTTCTGTCCCTGCCTCAACACCTTCCCTCCTCCCCTCCTCACTCTTAGCTTCCATCCCTGCCCCCACCTCTTCTTTCATCCTTCCCTCCACCCACCCGGTGAAGAAGTTTCTGCCAAATATTTTCTCCCTCCCGGTCTCCTGGACTTAAGTGCTGCCACTGCTGACAGGAAAGCAACACTGGCACTTCCAACTGCTGCTGCCTGTGCCTCTCTCCCACATGGTACACTATTTGAATCGCACAGGGGCAAGAGACATGCCAGTGGCGGGAAGCAGTGTTTAGAAGTGCTGTGCCCAGTAACTCTGCAAGGGTGGTGGCAGTGGCAGCAGCAGCAGCACTACTTCAGCATGCTGGGCCGCTGAGGAAAGGCCAACACGTGGCAAAAGCTTATTTACCCTGCAGGCAGAGGGGTGATGGAAAGCAGCAGCAAACCACCTTCTGGTCCATGGGACCCGATTGGAGGGAGGACCTGTGGCTCTTCTTCAGGAAGGGGGGCCGGTGCCCTCTAATAGTTGACCCTGTGACACCACAGAGATTGCCCAGCCTGAAAGCTGGCCCTGAGTAAGCTCATGCGATGAATAGCTGGTGACTTTTCAGTATGAGTATAAGAAGTAGGGGATAAAGTGGTGACAGGTGTTGTGCAGTTTTACCTGCATATTTAATTGAGTTGTGATGCTGGAAGAATTTTGTGCTAGAAGTGACTTGCACATTCCGTAATAAAGCTGATTTTTATAGCCATTGCCATGGTTGAAACAGCACTTTACTTGCAGAAATGGGCTTTTTGAATATTGCCTGCCCTATATCTGGCCAAAAGTACACCCATAGGCTCTGTGTGTGTGTGTGTGTGTGTACCTTTACTCACAGTGGCAAGAGACATTCCCAGGGGCAGCATTGGAGAGGGGGTTTGGAATTACCTGCATTCTTGGGCATTTTCCAAAGCTTGCACATCATTTTTCTCCGGAAAACTACCGGCACAAGTTAGGTGTAAATGCGTGCGGGTACTTTTCCTGGGATAATTTTCAAAGTGAAAGTATATTGGTGCAAATTTTGCAGGTAAAAAGCACCTGCAGACTTTGCACTTATGGAGCCAGCCTTAAAATTAACCCTAT
Source organism: Rhinatrema bivittatum (assembly GCF_901001135.1). Taxonomy (NCBI): domain Eukaryota; kingdom Metazoa; phylum Chordata; class Amphibia; order Gymnophiona; family Rhinatrematidae; genus Rhinatrema; species Rhinatrema bivittatum. Next base: position 114,068,940 of record NC_042618.1, on the reverse strand, counting down.
GCTGTTTGGGTGAAAGATGTGTGATTTCCCTGGGTGATGGGGGATCATGGAAATTGGGTAAAAGGTAAGGCAAGTGGAATGGAGAATGCAGCATCTAGGATGACAATATTGTTGTTTGTCTGAACAGAACCAGAGTACATGACACTGACACATGCTGTATTACCCCTTCCTCTCCCCCACCACAGAATGGTTATTGTCTTCTTATGGTCCTGTCTTCTAGCTTAACTTATTTACCCAGCAACATTTACACAGCAAGTGACAATTTTAAAAATAACACTTATGATTGTATAAAGTTGATTATTTAAAAAAAAAAAAAAAGGCACTTTTTTTTTCCTAGTTCATGGATGAGTTTTATTTTATATATTTTTCTTACTGGTGTTTTTTCTTTTTTATTATTGTAGGGTCTGTGCCTTACACTGTTGCTTCTAGCCATCTTCAAGAAGGCATTGCCAGCCCTTCCAATCTCAATCACATTTGGCCTGGTGTTCTACTTTGCTACAGACAACCTGGTGCAGCCCTTTATGGACCAGCTGGCATTTCACCAGTTTTATATTTAGCTCTCAATTCAATGAACACTTACTGAATATTGTAAAAACAATTTTCTTACTATATAAAATCCGAGAAACTGGAAGAAAAGAACTT